>NC_092604.1:13785000-14085000 GCF_047663525.1 Anas platyrhynchos
CACGCTGCCTTTGTGAACGCCCATTTTCTGGAATATTTTAAGCCGCAGTGGTCTGTTGTAATTATTTATCAAGGTACAAATCATTAATGCAAAATTTCTGCAGGCCCTGAAGCAAAAAAAGTTAATAAAATATAATGCCACTAAATTAAACATTTTAAACTTTCGCAATAGAGTAACAACTAAAAAAAAAATAAAGGAAAATCTATGTCAAACAGAACTTGATGAATAATTGTAATAAATAATGTATTTTTAAAGAATTTTTCATGAACATTTTTCAATGTTATTAATTATTTATAATTATTCACCATATTATTTCCAAGAAGAGTTTTCGGACTCTGACTTGTTTGCTGACAGTTTGTCCAGATAGTTAATATTCAAAAATCTCAGACCCTGAACTGGCAGAGTATTTCTCTCTTTCCTGAAGAGAGCAGTGTCAGTCCTGGGCACTGGAGTGAAATTCCAAGTCACTGCTTTGCATCTGGAGTTTCAGGTGAATGCTCAGAGGGTCTCTACAGAACATGCTGCAGGGGCACGAGCCCACTGCTGCGCCTGGCCACGTGTTCCTGGCTGCACAGAGGGTGAACGGTGCTCTCCAGGCACCCATGAAGGGAAGAAAAGGGGTGGCACATCTTGAGGGACGAGCCCTGTGGCACTGGCACAGTGCCTGGGCAGCACCACGCCAGCACGTGGAGCCACAGCCACCCTCGCGGTGCCCCAGCACGGCCCCATGCACCATGGCAGCACCTCTCCGCAGCTGGGCAGAGGCCTTCACCCAGGCCCTGAAGGAGCTCCTGCTGCCCGCACTGCCTTTGAGGGCTGCTAGGCTTCTGCTGCCTGCTGTAGCTGGCACTGCTGCCGTGGGGATGCTGTAGCTGGTCTGTCCCCAGAAGGGGACGAGGGCACAATGCGTGTGCCAGCCACAGCACCCGTCCCTGCGCTTTCCAGTGGAGGAAAATGCGCAGAAAAATTCCCGTGCAGCAGACATAAATCCTCCATGTGGCTTGGGGTGTAAATAGACATTTTAATTATCTCTGTCTCAGGAGTCTCCTAAATGGGGAACGACAGCCAAAAAAGAGATGTATTTGTACCTCGGATGTGAGGGTACCTAAATCACCAGAGCCACAGGAGGTACTTACTCATGTGAGGGCAGGTTAAGTAGTACTTGGGCGCTGTCGTGTTTGGTGGGTGGTGGTGTTCATGCGTGAATTACTCCAAGTCAAACAAGACAGAGTGCCCACTGATGAGACCCAGCCATGCCTTATGGGTGCCAAGAAAACATTTGTCTGTTCAGACAGAATTTCCCTGCTCCAGTAGAAAGCACGGACTAGATCCCCAACTGGTGGCAGCCAGGGGAACTCCAGCAAGGCTGATTTACACCACCTGAAGACCTCGATCCAAGCAGGTCACAGTATGTTAATCCCTACTGGCACATGCATCCATGTCCTATGCTGCATCAGCTGGAGTATGAATGTCAAGAAGAGAAAGTGCTCAGAAATCATCACTTCGGGGAGAGGTAGACAGACGTACATCTTTATTTCCATATTCTTTATTCTTGAGAACTGGCATTTATAATGAAAAGCAAATAAACTCTGGGAGGAATGTGAGCTATGTTAGCAGCTTGGCTAATGTCAGATGTTGCAAGGGGGAGAGTGATTTGGTTTTAATAAGAACTATCAGGACTAGTGCAGACTTTCAAATTTTTACTTGAATTACAAGTACCTCCTGTATCACGATGTGCATGTAAATCCCGGGAAGGAAAAGACCCCTGACTGTGAGCTGTGTCTTTTATGAGGAACCAAGCAACATCTGGCTTGCTGTGAGTCTTATTCTTACCTGTGCATTAAATAGTGGGCACCAAATGTTTATTTGTTGTACAACAGAGGAACTTTGATTATCGCATCACAGCTATAAAATATCTCTAGAGTATCTGTAATAACGGGGCTCCCAGCCCCATCCCTGCTGGCTGTGGCTTGATGTGGAGCAGGCTCAGCCTTTCCACAGAGGCTGCTGCCCTGCGCCCCTGCCCAGGAGCAGGGTACGGCCACGGGGCCCAGCCCACAGCCCCGCTGGGGCCCGCAGGCTCTTGGCTCTTGGCCCTCTGTCCAGATCTGACTCTCTGAGGGCAAGAGCCTTGGGAGGTGCCCAGGACGTGCCCTGTCTCTGCTCTCCCACAGCCTTTTACTCACACCCTTTGTGCTTTTTGCCACGTTTGAGTTTCAGGACCCTGCCAGCAGAGGGTCAGGTCCACGGCCTCGCTGCTCTGCCCAAACTGCCTGCAGGCGCTAGGGCTGTCCTGTGGACAAAGACTTAAGCAAGGTTTGGATCTGTTCCCACAAGATTTAATCAGCTGAACATGTGCCCATGCAGACAAAGTGAGCTGCTGTCCATGAACTGAATCTCAATGACCCTTGCTCTCCTCAAACAAATTTGAGTATCTCTTCATATTTTACTTGGAACAGCTGTTAATTGCTCTGAACGTTGTTGTTCTGCTCAGAGCTGGTGGCACTCTCTCATTTGGTGTGCATTGCTTCTGGATTGGTAGGCAGACTTTGAAGCTACTCTGTTTAATTGTAATTCAACTACTTGTGATATTTTGGTACCAATTAATATTGATTTTACAATTGGTTTACAGAGATGTTGTTTTATTACTAATATATTTAATGTGCAAATCAATAAGAACACTTGTTTGGCTCTCTCCCTAGAAGGTAATAAAATCAAATATCTCAAGAGTAAAATGCTATCTGATCCATAAATGGCAGCAGCAGATGCTTAATGTAATAGTTAAAGACTATGCAGCATTCTTGGCACCTTCCATGCATTTTCCAAATACACTGTACTAAAGTGACACTCAATAACTTGCTAGTTACAAAAAGTTTGGTGAATTTGTTGGCACCATGTCAGACTAAAGGAAGGCTTCAGTGTCAAGGAATGATGTTACATGGACAAACTAGATATTCCCGACTGTTCCTTGTGGCACAGCAGGCTGCAAAGACTCTTCAGGGTTTTCCAAATGTGGACTCCATAGCAGAAGACACAAGCACTTGAGTGTCTCTCCTGACTCTTGAATCCCAGGTGACAGTAAGCAGCTTTGTGGAAAAAGCACCTGAAAGGATGAAACAGAGAGAGGACGCAGATTTCTGCAAACTGACAGCTGTCCAGTGCTTTTGAAAGACATAAAGCTCTGATAATGCTTCTGGGAGTCATTTGCAGAGAAAAATTTAGACAATGCTGCTACTTCATCGCAGGTTTCCTCTGGTACTTTTCTTCCCTTGGGTTTCACTGCCACGTGGGCTTGTAGGAAGGCAGGAGGTGTCAGGCCTGGTTGCCCACCCGCCCCCCAGGGAACTCGCCTCTCCGCAGCTCAGCCCTGCTCAGTCTGAGCCGTTCCTGGCTGGGCAGCACAGCGCTGAGTGTGAACTCACACGTGGGGCAGCAAATAGGAAACAGGATTCCACACCAGGCAACTCCTGAGTGCCTCTGGCAGGAATATGGAAGAATTAACAAATCTCAAACTGACTTTAGAGGGGCTGGGGTGTCACAGGCCAAAGTGGGGAAAGAGCAGACCTTTGCACATTCTGCCTCCAATTCTTGCAGAATGAACCCCGTCCTGGTGCTGGATGTCCTGTGCTGCCGTACAGCACTGGGGCAGCGGCAGGAGCATCTCCTCGGGTGGCTGTGTTTGGGACACTCACTAACTGCAGCTGCAGAAAGAAGGGAGGGAATTTACCTTTGGCTAGTGAAGATGATTTATGGGTGAGCAAATAATGAACTTGGCAAACAGTGCATAATAAAGAGAAAAATCTTACTCTTTTAATTAGCCAAAAATAAATGACCAAGCATGGGGTTGAATCCATTGTCTTTGCATCTCAGGTTCTTTTTTTTTTTTTTTTACTTGTCATCGTCTAATAACCGTATTGCATATTGCAGAAGTTTTAATCTTCTTTTAAAATGACTAGAGAATTCTGAAATAAAAAAGGAAGGCAAGCGCACCTGAATCATCTCTTCCAGTATTGTTGTGTTTTCCAACATCTCTTTCAAACTGTTTACACTCACCTTCACTCTTCAGATTCCTGTTGCTGGAGCTGCATTGTCGTGCCATAGGATTAGTTACCATCCAAAGTGCAGCAGAAAGGATCCCATAATATTAACTGTACAAAAAGCTCTTTCTTCAGCAGGCTGTGGGGATTTTTGGGTAAAGTAACCTACTTTTGGTGCACTTGTGCAGTTTCTGATACAATGAACGTGACTGAAACACTTTGGTTCTGTTACTGCAACATCTGTTAGTGCAACTAAATAATCAGCAAGATTATCAGCGATACCTGACCTTTGGTGTTCTGCTCAGAAGAAATCTGTTTGGATGAAGAAAGGTCACAAGAGGACCCAGCACCCCTCAAATGCTGTGCAGCCGGGGCTGTGTGACTCGGGAGCGTGCTCTTCTTCATCAGCAAGGGGCGGCCAGAGCCCCTCGGTGCCTGTTGGCACCCGAGCTCCACTCAGCCCCAGCCCCAGCCATCCCTGCTGCTGTTCCAGCCGTGCCCCCGGAGCTCAGAATGAAAACATGGGGTGTTTGTTTCTCTGAGGTGAAAAATGCTGAAGAAAAGGAAGTACCAGAATCCCCCACAGACAAGAGACTTTTCCCCAGTGAGGTTCAGCAAAATCTCAGAAAGAAGACGAGGACTACCAAGCATTTCAAAGTCAAAATAAATCTCTGAGTTCCCTGCAGAATGGAATTCTGGACAAGGCTGACAACTACGGAGCTGTTTAGATCAATTATTATCAGTCAGGAAAAGTAATGGCTAACTATTCCAAACAAAAATAAAAATTAGAGTGACACATTTCAGCTTTAAAAACCCTGCCAGGATGGCTAGATTTGCCACCTCTTGCAAAATTCTTCAGGTTTGACACAGCTGTCTTTTTCAGCAGGAATGCATTTCACACATTTTTCTACCAGCTGCAGGTTTTATTCAAGCTGCCTCCCTCCAGCCTCCTCCACAAGACAGCAAACATCGGTGGAAAACGAGCAGGAATCCGCCTCGGCCCTGAACTCCCAGCCCGGCTGCTTGCACAAGGGCTCTCCAGGGGCTTGTTGGCTAATGGATAACGGGGTCTGAAGACATAATTCCCTGCAATTGACCCAAGGACACTGCAGTTCTTTGAGTGACCCTGCATGCCTGTTTCTCTCTCTACTGAAGTGCCCTCCAGAGAGGCTGCAGGGAGATTTTTGTCCGGGGCCCCCCCAGGCTGCCATGTACTGGCTGGGACAGGGACCCGCAACGTCCCCGAGTGGTGCAGCCCCTTGGGCAGGCACTGCATGCGGTGCTCTGCTCTCACTGCTGGCTTTGGCTCTGCCTGTGTCCCCAGCCCTGCCCCTGGGCCGCCTGCCCCCAGCCCTGTGTGCATCGGGGCTGGGACCGCAGTGGGCACTCCCAGCCCTGGGTACCGCTGTGCACAGTGGCTCCCGCTTTGACAGCACCAGGGAGGAGGAGACACGTTATTACCACCTAAGAGTTATTATTCTTCTCAATAAAAGACGCAAGCTAAGTGAATGTGAAACAGCGTCCTCCTGCATGTTGGCTGCCAGTAAGCCAGTGCTCGCACTCTCCCTTCATCATCTCCTCCTCCCAGACAGGTGAAATGGGATGACTGCCATTGTGGGAAAGTCGTAAAGTATAAAATGCTTCATTTCTTCATGAAAATGGAAATTTGAGCAGCCAGGGAGAGAGGGGCCTTGCAGAATGCATAGCCTCCTAACCGAGCAGAGGGGCTCTGCCAGCGCTCCTCCCTGCAGTCGCTCCGCAGGGTCCCAGCAGCCCAGCTGAGTGTCGAGGGGTCCCGCTCGGCAGTGGTGCTGTGCTGGTGGCACACTGCGGCCCTGCACATGGCCAGAGAGCAGCTGGCACTTCTGCTCGGAGGAGACAGAGGGCTGCTGGTGCTGCCCGGTGTGGCTGCAGGGTGGTGCCGGGTGGCACAGCGCAGGTGCTGGTGCTCCCTGCAGACGGGCACCGCTGGCGCTGCTGCAGTGCGATTCTCCAAGGCACAAACGGGCTCCGGCCAGTCCCACACCCAACAGCCTCCGGCTTTTGAGGAGAAAGGGGAAGAGCCTACAGAGACGTCACTGGGAGCCAGATTTTTAGGAGGCCCTTGAAGTGTGCAGGCTTCACTGGGAGGCAGTGCCCATGGCACAAGGTGCACGCTGGGCAGCCCTGTCCCTGTGTGCCGCGGGCGGCAGCCTGCCAGCCTTCCCTTGCTCTGCCCACAGCCACACGGGGCGAGCGTGTCTGTGCTGGCATGGAGAGCCCGGATTCCCTGTCTGGAATATGCAACATGGAGACAATAGAGCAAAGTGTAACCACTGTTTACAGAAAAAATTGTCAAGGATTTATTTATTGGAAGTGACTGAGGAATATGAATTCTACACTCCATTTAAAATGCTTTTTATTTCTCTCAGCCTTGGGGCTCTGAGTACATCTAATTTCACCCATAGCTATAATTCTCCACCAAACAGTTCCGGCTTCTCCTCTGGGTTCCCAAGGAGTCATTTTGGTTTATGTCCTCTCCTGATGCAGCTCGTGCAGTGGCTGGAGACAGTTACACACCGGTGAACTTTTCCAACCCTCCCTCCCCACTGGGCGCACACACACATGCAGCGCAAGTGAAAGGCACGTACTGGAAACAGCTTGACACCGCACTATATATTTATTTTAAAAAATAAAACTCTAAATGTCTTTATCATGTAGGGGTTTCTCCTGAGGAGCCATGTATTTCACTTTAGACACTTTGATTGTCCCTACCTTGCAGCTAACAAACTATTAGTTTTGTTAGTATATTTATTCCACTAAAATTGGAGCCTGTGATTACAAATCCAATACTGTGATTGAGTCAGGATTTGAAAATAAATCTGTCTAGGGTTCATCTGGCATTTTGGTGCAGGCAGAGGCAGTGGAAGGCACTGCTCCTCAGCCCAGCTCCTGGTAGTGCCAGGCTGGGGCCCCTTGCTGCTTCAGGTATCAGTCGCTGGGTGTCTGTCGCTGGGAACCGGGCCCATTTTCCCACATGAATTGGCTGCGAGTGCAGTACCAGGGTTTGTCAGTTGTGACTATTGGATGCGCAGGTGTTTCAGCTCTTGTGGTCTGTTGGGTTTCCCAGCCATGCCGGTGCCTGTTGCTGTGACACCTCTGCAGCGTTCAGCCGGTGCCCCCGGGACCAGGTGGTTTCTGTGCCCAGAGCACAGGGTGCCCCCGGCAGGGTGCAGGGTGCTTGGCGCTTTCCTTCCCTGTGGGCTCAGGGCACTGGGCAAGGACCGGGCGAATGGGCAAGTATGTGACACAGCAGGGCTTGAGCCCAAGTGCTCTGGATTCTTTAGGAAAAGCTTGTCAGTTCTCCTGATTTCAGTACCTTCTCCAGAAGCAAGGGCAACAGTTTACACTCTTGGCTGCGCGTCCGCGGTGGGCACAGCTACCCTGAGGGATGCGCTTGGAGCTGCTGGTCTACATATTCCCAGGCCACCTGCCGAGGGCCCTGCTGCTGCCGCCCAGCCTGCTGCAGTGCTGGGGATGCAGGATGCCTGCCCCAGCCTGCTGCAGTGCTGGAGATGCAGGATGCCTGCCCCAGCCCCCTGCGGCCACACAACCCACTCAGCCGTGCCTGCTCCTCGGCTCCCTTGCAGCTGAGAACATGAACACATGCACCAGCAGTATGTACATATGAAAAGGGACTGTCAGGAAAGATTAAAACCCCAGACAGTCTTTATCGTAAGATTATTTTTTTCCATTTATTTATCCTTTTTTTTTCCCTTTTAGCAAGAGTAGTCAGGTTTTGATATGATTAGAATTGCAAATCTTGCATGTTAAAAGGGAAGCACTGGAGTAAAAGGATGCTGCCTGTGTAATGAGACACATTTTAAATCCAGGCTAGGTAAATTTTGTGTTGAGCATAAAGGGTATGAAATAAACTAGCAGTAAGCTCAGCAAATGCCCCAAGGCGCGTCCCCATTAGTATTCCCATTTGTGAGCTCACTTCATAAGACTAATGGAGTTGCTACCTGGGGACATTAATTGTGCATGACACCATTGCCGAGCCTTTGTGCACTCTTACTAATATCACAGTGCCTCCTTGACAAAACGCCTGCAAAGATTACAAACATACCTAAAATAACTGCCACATTCACACTCATATTTGACAGGGATCTTCAAGTTCAGTTACAATAGAATTACCATCATTTCTTACACCTCTGGCTTTTTATTACATTAAACAATGGTTGATATTGCTTCCTTAAACCAGTGTCATATTGTGTAAAATCTATCTATCTCAAGCTTTTCTATTAAGCCTCCCATTTATCAGGGGAATGTATAGCTTCCATATTTGACTCTTACTACAAATATTATATATTATATACTTAAGCACGCGTGCACACGTACACATGCACCCTCCCTCTGTTTTAAAGGCACAGCAATATTTTTGAGCTCTCGCAATTAATACCAAGAGGATCTGACATTGTGTAAGGTGCTCGCAGGTCTTCCAGTATTAATTATAACACGATCAGTTGGGAGAAGTCTTCCTGTGCCTGTGTTTCCTATTTTGAATTCTAGTGTCCAGGATTAAGATGATGGATGAGAGGATTTGCTAAATTCTCTGCAGCCAGAGCAATGTTGTGTTTAGGGAAAGAGATGAACAGGTCTTTTGCAGCTCCGACATTGGGTACGGCCTCTCCAGGGTGCAGCGGGTGGCACTGGTGGGCTCGCAGTGTCCTGCACTGCTCATGCAGCGTTGGCTGCGCTGACCGCTCCTCCCGCCGGCACCTGGGCTCCTGCAGGGCTCCCACAGCCGAGCAGAGAGGTGTCTCTGGGAGACCAAGGGAAATCTCATCCTTGGAGGCAGTGTGCAAACACAGTACAAAAATGAAATCATGAAAACCCTTTGGGGATTCAGAGCTCCGCTCCTTGGAGTGGGGATTTAGTCCCTGACAGATCACATCTACAGACATATACACACATATATATAACCGTAGGAATCAAGTCTTGGGCTTTGTTTTCAGTACTGGCACCTTCCGTGCACCATCAGCACTTGATTCTGCTGTTTTTCTCTCTGCAATAGAGTCCCCTTTGATGTTTCCTTTTGGAGAAGAACAATGGTGGGCTGCAGGTAAGTTGACTGCTGTGAGATGCACAAGGAAACTCCTCTACACAACTTTTCTTGCTGGCAGGCAGTGTGGACGTGAGGCCATGGATGTGTTTTCAGCTGTCCCAGGACCTCCTGATTTTATCAAGTGGCAGCACTGAGTGCCCAAAGAAAAGTCTGATTTCATATTCACAAGACAACAAAACGCTTTGTCAAGGGATTGTCCTCTTTGTTAATCAGGGCTTACTTCAGATTCCTAACTTCTGAGGATGCCAAGACAAAGCTATGTCCTTTGGTGCATCTCCATAGGGTTCCCCTGCAGAATGTCTGAGGCAAGTTTCAAAGACAGGCATTTCTGCTCTGTCAGGTTTGCAGCTGGGTGAAGTTGGGTAACTTGTTTTCTTGGTTCATTCCAGTGAGTGATGCAAACACAGGAGACAACTGCAGCTGCACCAGTGCTCACCGCCGTGTTCCACATCCAGCACACCAGCAGCGTTCCAGTTCACAGAGGGCACCGGTTCTTCCTGGCATGCCTGCGCTGCAGAACTGCTGGAAAGAGCCACAGCCTGGAGTGCAATGAAGGAAGAAGAGAGCTTTTTTGGCAATGTGAATTCAGCTGCCTCGAGAGCAACACCCTCCTGGGGTGAGACAGCCAGGGGCATGCTGCTCAGAGCCTGGCAGGGTGCGTGGGAAGGGCTGGTGTCAGCTGGTCCTGCATAGTGAGGACCTGACCTCAGGAGACAGAGGGGAGATTTTGGCTCTGGCAGGGTGTCTGGAAGGGTGGATGGGTGCAGTAGGGGTATAGATCTGAGTTGCAATAGCTTGGACATGTGGGTTTGGAGGATGACCTTGTAGCAGTTCAGTAGTGGACACTCATGTCTGTTTCTTGAGCCTAAACAGGGATTTATTGGTAGTAATATTAGATATTAACTTGTGGCGGTGCCTGGCAGCAGGTCATCCCAACTTCTTTAAAACATTGCACTACACAACTTGCTGCAGCAGGAAAAGGTACAGAGGAGACCACCAGACACCCATCTCCCAGGTGAAGAGCATCTGTCCCACCACCTGTGAAGGCAGTGCATGGTGGGGTTTGGACAGAAGCAGGTCTGTGCTCAGCTGCAGTGATGTCCTGGGCAGGCAGACTGAGCAGAGTCTGGGGGCTAAGCACTGACACTCCGGTGTGGGTCCTTTTCAGCAGCAGGACCCTGCACTGCAGCTCGTGGCCCTTGGAAATGCCGCCCAGCCCCGTGCTGCCCAAGCAAGAAGCGAGAGCGGTGTCCTCTCAGAAAGCCAGGGCTTCCAGGGACTCCTCCTGCGTCCTGCCACGCAACCTGAAACGCGAGACAAGCTTATGCAACAGACAAGAGGAGCTACCTGGATATAAAAGTCAGCTGGTCTTTGAATCAGGCACTGAAGGGAAGCTTTGGATAAATGAGTTTGAGCTGAGAAATAAACAGAGTGTGCATAAGGATGATCTGCCCCTTGGAGCTGGCACTCTGCGTTTTCCTGCTGTCTCATTGACTTCTTGCCAAAAAAGGCTGAAGTGCCAGAGTTTTGTGAGGAATTCTGAAGTTAGGACTTAAAAATACTTCAAACACTTGGTTTAATAGACCTTTACATCAGCGTATTCCCAGTTCCACACAGCTCCCTAGTGACACGGGACCTTTTGTCAAGCACATATGAAATTAAGTGAAATAAAAATCATATTAAAAATTATTACCATCTAACAGCCATTAGTCTGCACATTGCTGTCACGTCTTGATGGATTTCTCACTTAGTTCAATGAATGTTCTAACGACAGTGATAAAATCACTCAGAAAAAATATAATAAACTGTTAACCCTTTCTGCTGCTGCTTGTTTTTCAAAACCCGTTAGGGACTGCTCAGCAAGAAGTTGCTCCCAGGGTGAGCGGATGGCGAGGAGCGCCTGTCACTGCCCACCTGGGCACGCCAGGGGGGCTGGCAGTCCTGCCCCCTCTGCCCCGGCAGGGGAGGTCACGCAGGGCTGGGGACGTGGCTCTTGCTGCAGCCTGGTGCTTCAGCAGGTGCTTACCAGAAAGGCCTTGCTTTGCCTGTCCGTCGAGCCCAGGAGGTGAGCGCTCACTGGTGCCAGGAGCCATGGTGTGGGTGCAGCACGTGCCTCTGCGGCAGCCCAGGGACCTGCTGGTCCCTGCCTGCCCCACACGCTCCGAGGTGATGCAGCCTGACCCCGCCAGTGCTGCAAGCCTGGGTTTGGCAGGGCCCATGCCAAGGCTCCTGTTTTCCTTTGGGAGTGCTGGGCAGACTCTACAAAAATAATGCCATGGGCCAGCAGCACATGGATACTGCATGGCATCGCTCGTTCTCCACAAAGCTGACTCAGTACTAAGAAGGTCTACGGACTTGTCAGGAGCGTTTGGAAGAAGACGTGGCTGTGAATGCCCTAATGAAGCAGGAGAGCAGCTGCTTGGCTCCAGCAGGAGCAATGCAATCACAAGGAAGTGTTGCAATGATGAGACCTGAGAATGAGACCTAAGCACATCTCGTGAGGGGACACCAGCTCTATGCTGTGAGCGTCTGCTGCGGTCATTACATACGGGAGTGCAAAAGAAGAGGGATGCTGCTGTCATGCTTTGGACAGAGAAATCAGACCAGGTGCCTCGGAAGCAGAAAAGCAGCGCTGCCAGTCTGCCCTCCGCACAGCACGTCTGGCACACACTGTGTCGGGAGCAGCCTGCTCCGCTTTGCTGACAGTTTGGGAGTGACAGAAACCCAGCTCTACGTGCAACAGCCGCTTGGCAAGCCCTGCAGAGCCCTCAGAGGCAGCGTGATGGGGGACAGCGGCTTGGGTGCTTGGGCACATGTGAGCTTGAGCTTGGAGTAGATGTGAAAGTCCAACACGGCTCCCGTAGAGGGGCATCCGCAGTTGGTTATTAACGTAGAGTTACTTAACCAGCAATCAGCCCAGCCTAGTTAATAAAATACATCCATCGGAATCACATGAATTGTGCTGTATGCTGCTGGAGCTCTCAGGCTAATAGCAGCCTAGGCAGCCTGGCATCACAAGGGTTTGTTAGGTCCTGCAAACTTAATACATGCTTACTTCTACATAAAATAGCTGCTAAGGAAGTAAATGATAGACTGCAGGGGCAGGCACTGCAATATAATAAACTCAGCTGGCACTTTTCCTGCGTTGTATTTGGCCTCCCACGTTCAGTGGAGGCCTGGCTGCAGGGCAGTGTGTGCAAGCACAGCCGTGCACGTGGAAGTGCCGCCACTCACACGAGCAGAACAGGACCCCCGCACGCTTTCCAGGTGTGTCGCCAGTTCCAGTAGTGGCTCTTCTCTGCTTGTGTTCCTTTCACGATCTGTCCCATGTGAAAGAGGCCAACAGCTCCTGACTTCACATCAATCTTTAAACCTTTGAGTCTGAGTAGCTTTGAAATCACGCAGAAGGAGCCTGCCCACCCAGCTGCTGAGAGCATTTCTGATGGTGGGGAGCGGGGAGGGAAGTGAACGTATTTTTGTGAGAGTTGTCACTCAGCAAATTGTTCGGTGAGACACCTGATTGCAGTATTAGAAAGACAGATTGATGTTCTCAGGAAGATCAATGAATTCGCTAGGTTTCCTGATGACACACAGCTCGCTCCCCCCCCAGTGCAAGTGACAGCCCGTGCCTCGCTGCCCGCTCCCTCCGATGGACGCGGGCACCGGGGCTCACCCAGCCTGCACCCACCCCAGGCGGCTCCTGCACCGACCCACCAGGGGGGAGCTGGCAGTGTGAGACAGCCCGTGGAAGAGCAGCAAAAATTAGCAGCAATTGCAGAGAACCAGGGACAGGGATAAATGAGCTGCTGGGCAAACTACGTTAGGAAGAAAGCAAGCGCTGAGCATGTGCGAAGCCAGGCTGATAACCGCGACGGGCACCGTGCAGGCATGGGGCTGCGAGGAGCGGCAAGTGGTGCACAGAAAGCACGGGGGATGTGGGGGGCAGGCTGTGGCTCGGGGGGCGTGGGGGAGGCCCCAGGCTGGGACCAGCCAGCGCTGCTCAGCACACCCCACACAGCCCGGCCCAGGGGCTCGATGCCCTCTGGCCTGGGGCAGAGGCCGCCCAAGGGACTCGGCACCGGGAGGGCGTCTGTGGCTGCTGCAGCACAGCATGGAGCTCGGGAGGAGCTCAGCGATGGAAGAGCCAGGTGTTAAATGGGAAATCTGATTGTTCATCCTTTGTTTTCCTCCTTCCATGCCGAGAGTGAATTAAGTCAAAGCCAATTCTGAGGAGAAGCAGATCTCGCCTACCATCCATCAAGAACGAGAGCACGGCTGGGCAGATCTACAAGCCTCTGAAGGCCCGTGCAGAGATGTTGTCCCAAATCTCATCTCCATGGCTCATGGTGATTGATCTCAGCTATTCAGATCTGTGGAGCTCAATGATTTCTCTCTCCTAACCTCTACCTGGTTCCTGGCTGTGTTTTATTAGGAAAAGATTCTTGTAGGATGGTCACGATTTAGAAATAAACTTAATCAGCTCTTAAATAATGGGATTGAATCCATTCACTGCTTGTAACCCAAATGTGCGTATCAAAGCTGCCCAGTAGCTATCCTGTGCTCCAGGGAAGTTCGCTTTACATGCTTACATTACATTTTGGCAGGAAACACATAGAATGAAAATGTGTCCCGGGTTTCGGGGAAAGAAGGTATTTCTATGTCACCAGGCAAGCAGCTCTGGAAGGAGCGGACACAGTGGATCGGACAGGAAATCCAGGCCTGGCTTCTCTCTGGGTGCTTTCCCAGCCAAGCACCGATAGCCTTTCTGAGCTTGGGGCACTGTTTATAATTTTAATACAAAGAGTTACGGACATGGGACTGAAGCTGACCTCGAAAGATCACCTAATCTCTCTATACAGCAAGGCAGGTTCACATATTCCTGGATGATTCCTAACAGGTGTTTGTCTCCCAGTCTGCAAAACCCTCCTGTGACAGTCCATAACCTGTTAGCTGCTCTAGAGTGTAACTTGCTTATGCTCTGGAAGTTGTCTTATTGCACCCGGATTTTGCTTCCTGCAATGTTAGCGTAATAATTCAGTCCTTCCCTTTACACAAGGAAAATGGACTACTCTTCCTTCTGTCTCAAACTTTTCTATGCTCACAGACTTCACGGAGTAGATCTGTGCTCTAAGCTAAGTAGTTCCTGTCCCACCAGTTTTCCATCACACACTGTATTTTCTAATGCTGGTATTTTTGCATTGCCCTGGGATTTTCTTCCATTTTCTGTTTTCCTCTAAAAGGGAAAGATGAGGCCTCCCGTGTGAGGACTGAAGCTGAGTGTTCACTTCAGGATAGAAACATGAGATGTCCTCTGCTTCCTAGCATAGAATCTGTACCAGAGCACCACGTTGCTGACAGATGCAGTGGTGACTGCAAACCCTGGATCTTCCCTGTCTTCTGCTGACTCAAGCAGCAACACATACTCTGCATTTGCATTTGATTTTTCCTGCTTCCATGTAGAAGTGTGCTTGTCTTTACTGAGTTTCACCTAATTGCTTTCAGACCACAGCCAAATGCATGCAAATTATTTTAAATTCTACTCCTGATTCTGAGATGCAAACAAATCTCTCTGCTTTGCCATCTGCAGCTTCTGCTTTCTGCCCAAGCCCCACATGCAATGCTGACAGCCGGTGTGCCCAGGACCTGGGGACGACTCTCCATCGGCCTCCTCGGAGCGGAGGCTGAGGCCTCTTCCCTCGTGACACCCGGCTCAGCCCAGCCTGGGGGAGGCGGGGGAGCAGGAGCGCGCCGCAGATGTATTGCTGGTGTAAATTAGATCAGACGGTTACTGCTGCCTATAAAGAGGTCTGTGTAACTGCAAGTGCACCACTCCAGAGACAAACGCGGTGAGTTTTTATCATTGTAAAACGAAGAGGATGTCCTATTTAGTATAAAAGGTTTTAGAGGATAGGTTACAATCTGGTAATGAAATCCAAAGGACATGGAAACAAGATAGTTTATATCTTTCATCCCCGTTTAATGGATTTGGGGGCTCGTTTTTGTTTTTTAGAAGTACATGTTGGGGAGCTTTACCTGCTGCTGCTAAACAGAAAGGGAGTAAGCCAGGGGCTGTGAGCCTTGCTCTTGGAGCAGTGCATGTGTAATAGTTTTGCATAGTACATAAATTAGACTCCCGCATCCTAAATTACTGTTTAACATGCATTAGAGAACATGAATATTTTAATGGGCAGAACACAATAGGAGAGAGCTGCTACCCACCGTGCTGTCGGTGAGCTCTCAGTTCTCACTGGTTATCACCGCCACCAGACACAGGCACCCGAGCAGCTGCAGGGCTGGCACTGCCGGGGCAGGACCATGCCTTGCAAACACCCCGGGCTGGCCAGGGACCCTGCTGAGGTGGCCCTTGGAGCCGGGCAGGCTCTGCCCTGGAGAGCACCACAGGGTTGGGGGCCTTCACCTGGGTGCCCCCAGCCCAGCAGCAGTGGCTCCGTGGGGCAGCGAGCTGTAACAACCATTCCTCTGTGTAAGGCGGCCCTGGGCTGGGTGCTGGGGGCCCGCTCCTGTGTGCAGCCCTTGGCGGCCAAGCAGCATTGCCCTCAGCAGTGGCTTCTCCGCGAGCTCTCCAGGGAAAAGCTCTACCTTCTGTGGCAGCTGGCAGCCCTGGGATGCCGGGCAGGGGCCCTGCCTCTGCCAGGATTAATAGCACAGCAGATACCCTGCAGAAGAGCAGGAACTGGAAAAATTAGCTATGCCCAAACTCTGCTAAATGACCTGGCAAACAGTTCCGTCCCCTCCCTGTTTGTGCCTGAATACATCTTATTTGTCAATGGAAAAGTTTCCTCCTAATGAATTTGCCACAAAAAGGAGAAAAATGGCTGTGGCCTCAACTCTGAGAAAACGGCAAATCTGATCATGGCAATTAAGCAGGCACACGAGATGGAAAATCTGTGGGCTTCCCGGAGAGAAGGGGTTAAATTGCCATGGAAACAACCATGCATTATTTACATGGCCTAATGAATAAAACATTTAAGTAGTAGGCTAATAAATTTCAGAACACAAAGCAAAGTAAGCTATGATTTAAATATATGCCTCTGATGAATATAACTTGAGTTATAGAGCTGAAGCAGTGGGAGACCCAGCTCAGTTTTACACCCTCATCTCACTAACATGAAGGTATATCTTCTTTTTAATAAATGATTTTTCCAACGAGCACACAAATTGGCATGAAATTCTCTCCTGTCAGGCATCCTGAAGCCTTTTCTAATAGCTTTTCTTGTGAATTTCTGTTGAGGTAGGAATGCTTTTGTTTTTGTTTTTGTGTTGTTTTTTCTTTTTTTTTTTTTCCTTCTCTCTTTTTTTTTTTTTTCCTCCTCCTGCACATTATGCCAGATTTCAGAGCAGGATAACATTAGCAATCAATTTGTTAAACTGTTAGCAGAACATATGTTGGAAGGTTTCAAACAGACCCAGACTGAAAGATGTGTTGTTTATTGTGTATTGTATATACGTCTGATCCATATGGCTCGAAGTGCAGCATCCCTTTGTTTTCTGCCTGCTGTGGGTTTCTGCGTGCTCTCCTCGCTGAGCAGGAGGCGGACCGGGGGCAGTGAGCAGCTCATGAGCACGGGGTGGATTGCTGGGGTGAAGAGCCAGCATATTTGGTGTGCAGGATGGGAGAGTCCTCTGCAACCAAAGGTTACCTCTTTTGAAACATCCCTTCCTTACATCTCCCACTGCTTAAACGGTCCCGAGGGGTAGGGCTGATGCACATTCCAGGGAATACTGCATGTGCGAAGGGGATCTATTGCACTGAGTGAGCTGGTCTGTCGCTGATTTCCAAACACACCCTCAGTTTTCACAAGCGGGACACCGAAATCTTCCCTGGCCTCAGAGCGGTTCCACACATGCCCTCGGCGGTGCAGCAGTTGGGGAGCGGGGCAGCAGGGGAGGGGGCGAGGCGCTGCCCTGCTGCTGTCGGACCCGGGGCTCCCCCCGCAGCGCTCGCTCCTGCCTGTGCTGAGAATTAGGGTTTCTGCTCAGGAGTGAGGGGCTTGACCACCCACCCTGCAGGCAGGTGGGACGCTTTTATTACCTGCACCATTTTCTTACTGCGGACAGGTTGAAATCTGCAGTTGCTATTTTTAGAAGGATGATATCTATCAATTCAGGTAGCAGATTGCTGGCCACGAAGATAGATGAAACAACAGCTGGTGCTTCTGAAAGAGATCAGGATGGTGAGATAGCTGCTGCATGCTGAGCCCGCACACTTCAGTCGTCAGCGGCCAATTTGGATGCAAGAGGCTGCGCGAGGCCCGTGGTCCCGCAGCCACCCCAGGGTGCTCCTGCAGCTGGGGAGCCCTCGCGCTGCTCCCAGCCCCACTGCCCCTGCAGCCCCCGCTGCCCCCGCTGCCCCTCCTGCTCCCCTCAGCCGGCCGGCAGCTGGGTTGTGCAGCGCTCGGTGCCAGCCTCTCCCTCACCGCCACCCCCAAGCTGCCACTGGGGCCGTACTGGAGGCTGCCGTGGTGCCCGTGTTCCCCGGGCTGGTGGTTGCTGCCGCAGGTGCGGTGGGTGGCAAGGCTCAGCATGGCGCTGCTCACCCCTTCCTTCAAGCTTTAGCTCCTCTGGCTTGTTGCTGAGCAATTGGCCCCTGTTGCAGCTCTGACAGAGGAAGCATCACTGTGGGATGGACTCATAGCTGGAGTTAACCAGCAAACAAGCAGGCTTGCCCTTCACCAGTCAGTTGTTACTTTTTTTTTTTTTTTTTTTTAACAAATTTTGCTTGGGAAGATCTCAGTACCTCATCACTAGCAGCCTTTGAGGAAGTCCTCAAAGCCCAGCGGATGAAAGGCTCACAGACAATCTGGGTACAAAAGGTTTCTTGTTTTCAACAGAAAAGTTGGCTTTGATTTCACTCATTTTAAATTCTCTTTACTCAAAAAGCATAATTTAAGCTTGAATCATGAAATATTTGCTAAAATTAAATTTTGAATGATGTACATCTTTGCAAAAATGCCCTTTTTAGTCCTAAAACCTGATGTCTTCTGGAAGAAGTCTCAAACTGGGTGGTATTTCTGATGAAGCAGATAGGCTTCGGAGACATCTCTTCATCAGGTCAATGCGTGCCCAAAAGCAAATTCCTTTCTAACAACTTGCCAACTAGTCAATAAAAGAGACATTATCCTTTGCCTTGATCATCAGGATTTTTTGGTTCAGAAAGAATTATTTTCTGGAGAAATCCTGGAGTTAAAAAGAAAAAAAAAAAAGAATGAAAGATCACATTGCCTATTTGTAGACAGGAGATTGGGGAGGGGTGGGGGGAGGGGAGAGAAACCAGATGAATTGTGTTGTCTAAACAATTTGTTATGAATTATCCAGTCAACTGTAATGAAAACATATGGACAAAAATCTCAAGAAACTCGTCCAAAGGTTTGAAATCTGAGTGATGCTGATATTGATTGGGTGTATTTTATGCAGCTTGGTTAAATGGTGTTGCAGTGCAGGAAAGGGCACCTGAAAGAACTGCTACGGCAAAAATTGCACTGTATTTTTTTTTTCATACCAGAAATTATTTTGATCAAGCTTATGTTTATGAACGTGCAAAGTTATTGAATTCTTTTAGATGCAAGATTTGTTTTGGAGATGGATAGGAATGTTAAAAATATTTTAACACAAAATTTCTAGGTGTCTAATGCCTATACTTAAATGCTGCTGTGAACTATTCCTACAGAGGTTCAATTTTTGCTGTTGAAATAGCCTTCCTCTTTATTTTATTTCTAAAAGCCTGAAGGAGACTCACTTAACAATGAGCTGACTATGACTGGAAACCAATGTATTTACATGGAAATTACAGATCTTAATGTTGAGGGTTCTCAATTACTGTAAACAAAATATATACTTATAGTAGTACCAGAAAAACTGTACTCCAAAAGGAAAATGGAAGAGTTTCAGAATTTCAGGATAAAGCAAAGAGCCTTTCACTTTGTACAGGAAGGTTTCAAAACGCTTCGTTTTATTCTGATTTTGGGAGGACTACCTGAACTGTCAGGACGTCCTTCAGCTTCGAAGGAATGCGAGGTCTGCTGGTGCACGGCATGCTTTCTCCGCTCCTGGTGGGTCTCACCCTGCAGATGGGCTGGGGGGGTTCCTGTGCCCTGCGGAGCCCCCCACCACGGGCAGCCCCCTGCCATCCCCTCCTTATCACCCCCACCCTGCCCGGCACCCACTGCCCCCCGAGGGGCAGCTCCCCCAGGAGAGCTGCAGCGCGCTGCCCGCCCCCGTCCCGCTCTCCCCCATTAATAGCACCACAAATTAAATGACAGCAATGCAAATGCAGAGCGCGGCGTGGGGAACGCTGCTGCCTGCATAATGGCCGTCATCGCTGCCTGCATCCCGTCACTCTCCTCCAGGTAATTAATTGCCCTGTAAAGTGCTTTGAGATACACTGTATGAAAAATGCTGTATAAAAAAGACTGATACAATTGAGCTGTTGGTATTTAAAGTGGTAAAAACCAAGCTAGGAAGACTGTTAGCAAATACATTTTTCGTCACTCTTCAAATGAGAAAGGTCCATAAATGAAAACTTGGCTAATTTGTTACACACACACACGGCAGTGTTATGTTTAAGGTACAGGCGTACACAGGCCAGAATCATAATTTCCATGTGAACTAGTTATTTATAACTACTGACAGTAGGAATTATGTGAAATAAACATAATTTATAGTTATTCCAGGAAAAGCCATCAAAATGAAAACTGATAAAGGTTTCTTTCAGCTAAAAAGGTATCAATTTGTTAGAAACCAATGGGCAATGTTAATGCACCTGACAGAGTTATTAATATATTTCCAAACTACATAATTGTTTATAGGCAGTCCACCTGGCTGGGCCAGGGACCACGGTGGTGGCTGTACGGTGAAGGATGTTGTGGGGTCGACTTATCCATTGACTCTCTTCTTTGAATTGGCAACTCCTGTGTTTTACAGCAAGCACCAGAAGCAGCTCCGGTGCTGTGACAGGCCCCTACCACCATTACTGCTTTTGTATGTGGATTGATGGGATTGTCTTCTTGGTCAATTCTATTTTTTATTGACAAATGCTTTATTTCCTGCAGAAGTTGCCATTGCTTACTTTAGTACATAGTATTTTTCATAGTGGAATGTGAAAATAAACCCCAGGACCAGTCTTTGTAGGATGCACCAGGCACCACATGCAAGGCAGGGGCAGAGCAGAAGCAGTGGAAGGGGCACTGAGCAGAGCAGTGCGTGGAAGTGAGGAGCTTCAGGACCTCTCCTGACAGCAGTAACTGCAGGAACTCAGTGACTCATTTTTGTTCCTTCTCAACAGTTCACCAGAATTCTTCAGACCTGCAGTGACGTGCTCTGTACCAGCATTTAAAATGTTCCTGTAAACGCTTCCCAGAGCTTTTCATTTACTGCTTTTACGGTTCAAGGGCTCTCACCTGCATTTCATATTATTTAATATTGCCACAAAATTTGAGAGAGCAATTTCAAATCAAAAAAGAAAAGAGCAAAGGAGAGATCCTTGATCCAGCACTGTGCTTCTACCTGTAACAAGGAAATTGCCAAGCTGTAAAAGAATTTGTTCAGGTTAGATTCTACTCACAAAGCTAACATTGAAGATCTTTGGTAAAAATGTGGTTCTAGCATGTCAGCTGGTAAAGTATTTCAGCTTACATACATGAAAAAACCTCCACTGGCTGGATGTAGAAGAATAACCTCTGCTGCTGGAACAACTTTCTCATGTTTGCTGTGGGAACATTTGCACGTTCCGTCTCCAGATTGGTCAGATATGGAGTACAAAGATTTTTGTGCATGCTTCTTTATTCAAATCACTTAGGCAGATCTTTCCAAGAGATTTTGATTTTTTCTTGATCTGGAATTAAAAATTTGAAATAAAATTATTAAACCAATAATACAGTGTGGTTTGCTGCTCTGTCTCTGAGCTCCTCTTTATCCATTAACCCTTCTAGCACTGTTCTTCCCCATGTTTTGCATTACTGCAAGGAGATTTGCTGCTCTTGTTACTTCAGCAACGTCCCTTATGGGCCGCTACTGATTTTATCCTGTTTGCCACTGTCCGTAGCACCACGAGAACGTGCTGTGGTTTGGTGGCTGATCTCAGGTACCACATGAGGAGCCACAGTGGAGAAGCCTCCCATAAGCTATTCCCTGCAGAGCTGGAACTGGCCAACCCCAGCTGGGACCACCTAGTTCAGCAAGAGGGACCCCGACAGATTCATATTTCAGTCCTAATCTGTGATCTGTTCCCACACTGTTGGGTCTTTGTCACTTGATGCTGCTATTCAAGGTATCCCCTTGGATCGTCACATGAGCTGCTCGCTTGGCTTATTTGATACTGCTCTCAGTCGGTTCAAATCTTATTTATCAAATAGACAGCATTTTGTTTCGATGGGTGATTTTTCATCTTCCATTAGTGAAGTTGTTTCCAAGGTTCCCCAGGGCTCTATATTGGGCCCGTTGTTATTTTGTGTTTATATGCTGCCACTGGGTTATATTATTCATCAGCATGGAGTAGCTTTCCATTTCTATGCAGATGATTCTCAAATTTATTTGTCTGCTAAACCTAGCGCTGTCTCAGCTGTCTCTGTGCTATCAGCCTGTCTCTCTGACATCACAAGATAGATGTGGCAAAACTTTTTGCAGTTAAATTCAGACAGAAGAGGTGAGGCCTGCCTCGATACCAGCATTTTATTTCCTGCGATGACACTCGCAGTATGATCACTACCAGGATTTCATCGTCGTGTCCCCCCTCATGCACTCCTGCTGTACCTAGCTGCTCCCCGCTTGATTTGTTAGCATGCACAGCATCCGACACTTGCCTCTGTCTGCAGCGTGATTTGTGGCTGCCATCGGAGGTGCTGTTCTGATGCATATTAAGGCGGTGGGATGGGGAACAACATCCTCAACTCCTGCTTGTTGACAGCCTCCAGTCTGCAAAGGCTTCTGCTTGTTGGCAGCAAAGTGGAATGGTGTAAAGTGTAATGGGTGTTTTTGAAATGTTGCTATGTGTGTAGGTGTTTATGATCATGTAGCATTTAAAGTACAAGGTACAAACCCCAGGTAGCCCCGTGTATATTCTTTCTACAGATGCAGTTTGGAGTGTTTACTTGTTAAGAGAAGAGCAGACAGTCCTGAACTACCACCGAGGACTGACGCTGGATCTCTCTGGGTGAACCACTGTGTTTCTGCTCCTACCTCTCAGCTCCTCCCTGTGGGCTGGGGGCAGCCTGGATGCTCACCTCCCACTGGCTGTGAGCCAGGCAGTGCAAGCCCACACTGCTCAGAAGTTTTGCACGATGACAAATGCATTACAGTCATCGGTATTAAACCTGAAATAGCTTAAAGCATGTATGTGATGGAATGCAATAAAGCAGGCTGTGGGTTTCAGGAGCTGTTGGATGGAGGAGGAGCTGCGTAGAGCCCCTTGCCGGGTGCGGGGGCTGACGTGCCGCGGCATGGGACTCCCACAGTGCTCCCAGGGGCTGCTGTGCTGGCAGAACTCATGGTGCTGACGTTAGAAGAAGGCTTGGATCACACTGAGGACAAGGGACGTTTGGTAGAGGCCACCAGGAGCTGCAGCCCGATCAGCATCCCCTTTCACTCGCGTGGGTTCATTTCCTTCTCCAGCAGCGTGCTGGCGCGGCGTGGCACAGCCTCTGCCAGTGCTCGACATCCCCCAAGCCCATTTTGACATTTGTGGTCATCCCGGAGCAACCCTGGCTTTCACTCTTCAGTGTGCTGCCTGGATCTTTAAACAGTCCTTCAAAAATAGTCAATTTGTTTCTATAAGGATGAACCAACTAGCTCTTTCAGAGACATCAAATAAATCCATTTCATACATTATTTGTTAACTTCATCAAATAAAGCACAATTTTATGGCTTAAATGTCACTCTCCACAGCTCATTGAGTTCTTAAAAACAGCAGAGAGACTTGCCTGTTTACAGAAGCAAAAATTAGGCAGGCAGCTTTCAGCTAGTGCAGGGAAACTGTTAATTCTTACACTAGGAAGAATCATAAAATATATTCAATGTGGAGAGTGTGCAATTTGACAAAGACAATTTGATTTGTCCATGGCTTTTAAAATATTCATACCACTTTGATGGACTATAGTTTTATAAATATGGATTACCATTAACTGGCACAGGCAGTCGCTGCCTACAGATAGTGTTGCGTGAGGCTTGTTCGGAATGAAGGCGTCCAATAAAAAAAATCATTATCTCTGCCTAAAAACCCTAATCAGTAATGTTTGGTTCATTTGCAGCTCAGAGGTCAGTAATTCACTTTAACTGCTTATGTGTTTGTGTCATTTGGGAGGAAAAGGGTTTCATGGTTTTACTCCTCAGATCTAGAAAGTGCCTCTGGAGCCAGGAGGCAGGCAGGCACCGGAGGAGGGGATGGAGCAGAGGGCTCCAGAGCTGCTCAGCCCCTGGACAGGATGAGGAGACAACAGCAGGGCCAGCGGCAGGGCTGCCCACGGAGCACAGAGCCAGCACTGGTGGCCGTGTCTGGCCCCATCGAAGCTGGCAAACAGCGTGCTGTGAAGGCACAAGAGTATGTTAAAAAATAGGAAAGTCCCTATCCTGGATGAGAAAATGGGAAGTGGCTCGAATTCAGTGAAACTCCACACAGTCATCCGCAGTTTGCTGGAGAAATGCCTCCCTGTTGTGCTCGTGCTGTTTGCACGGCTGCAGCGGCCCGGCTCGGTGCGAGCACGCCACGCGTGGCCGGGTGTGCCCTGCCTCCTGGGACAAAGCGAGGCGACGTGCGGCACGCACCGCAGCAGCTGCAGCGCCACTGAGACCGAGGGAGCAGCACGCGGCACCTGCCCAGCACGGCGGCAGCTGCGCAGCCACGGCTCCCTGAGCGTTCCTGCGGGCAGCAGCAGGGGGTCTGGGGAAGAGCCGGGCCAGCCGTGGGCAGTGAGCACGGGGCCGTGCTGCACGGAGAGGGACCGGACGGCCAGCCATAGCGCCTGCACCGGCACGGCCCAGCGAGGGGTCAAGAAGGATGTGCAGAGAAACTTTACTGCTGCATCTGTCAGAGAGTTAAAGTGGCTCTTTAAGAGAAGGAAAAATGAAGAGGTTGATAATAAAACAAATTAAAAACATAGAGTTGAAATCCAAGGAAAACAGCTATAAGATTGGATATTGCTTTTGTTGGCTTCAGATCAGAAATGAAGTCTAGGAGTACGGGTAATGAGCACGTTACACACTACTTCAGGCTTGTTGAAGCAATAAACTAAAAGCTAGCATGTTCTTGGCATAAACTATTTTCTGTATGGTATGTACACAGTCACGCATATGCAAGGAAGCGCTCATGAGTCTAGTAAGCAGCCCGAGAACCTGAATTAGCTGAGAAGTGCTTGAGTTGCTAACAGTAATTCAACTTGTGAAGTAGCTTCGGTTCCCAGCCCAAAAGTTTATTCAAGTTAAGAAAACACATCCTCGGATTAAAAAGAGTATTGCACCACTGTCAATTTTCAGACGTTGCCATCAAGAAAAAAAAAATTACATTTCAGGCTGACGAGCGACTAATCAAGGCAAGTGAAACGGTGCTGCAATAAATTACTCCACAGCGAAATAAACCACACAAACAGACCGATGATAATAAATGTAAATTATTTCTCTGAAGAAATTTTCTTGGTATATGAGTAATACGAACCATCAGGAAGGAGTCTTCCTTAACATTAATTACAGAAAATGACAAGTGAGCTGATGACTGCGAAGGCTCATTATCTGAGAACATATTCACAACTTTGCAATTTGCGCGAGATGTACTCGGGCTAAATTAATCTCCCTTCTTTGCATGAGCCTCTTCTAATTTTCATGTTATTAACAGGTTTGCAGTATCACTCAGTGCTTGTCACTCTAATCAGGTTTCGGCATGTTCGCAAAAGCGAAGTGTCATTTATAAGGATAAGCCCTCATAATGGCGCTCTCTTTCATGTGGAGAATTCTACAAGGTTGCTTTTAATAAGGTCCTTTAATCATCTCCCTTTGCTCAACTTTTGGCCCCTCTGTTTTTTCATGAAGAGTCATTAAAAGACTTTGAAGTTCATCAGGGATGAAAAATTCACGACATTGTTGCGGGTGGGAGGCAGCGGGGCACTGGCTGCGGCCGGGCCCGGCCCAGGGCAGGTGGCGGCGCCCCCGATTCCCCCCGGGTTCCCCCTGACACCCCCCGGCTCCCCCCGGGCCCCCCCAGCACCCAGGGGCCGGAGGGCGGCGGGGAGCGGCCGCCCCTGCAGCACCACCCGCTCCTCCCAGCCGCGTGCACGCAGCAGCATCCTCCCTCCTCCTCTCCTCCTCTCCTCCTCTTCTCTCCTCTCCTCTTCCTCGTTCTCCTCCTCCTAATCAGCAGGCCTGGGGGGGGTCAGGAGGGGCCGGGGGTGGCCGCCAGGTGCCATCCCCGCGGGTGCCGGGGGAGCAGCGGTGCTTTGGGGGGAGCGCTAATGGAAGGCGACGTTGCTGTAGGTTTGCGGCGTGGCTGGGCTGCTCGGAGGTTAACCTTATTCTTCTTCCTTGATTTGATAACACCGGACTGGTGTTTATGCTGAAGCTTTTGAACACAATGGAAGGAGGGGGAGCACTTTATTAAATTTTTGAAATTCATTTAAGCAGGGATAGCATAATGAATTGCCAGATCTTGTGTGCACATTGTCCCCGGAAGCAACAATAATTTAGGTGGACATAAACCAATATGTAGATTAAAAATGTTTAAGCCAAGTGTCGTAAAATATATAAAAACATAAGGCAGAATTAACATATCAAACTTTAGCATTATAAGTAATGACGGGTCAGATATAAGGTTATGTCTGCAAAATTGCATTTCAATATAATAAATCCATTCAAACTCTGTCCAGAGACACAAATTGAATCTATAGACGAAGCAACTGCAATCCATTGAATGTTATGAAGTATTCAAGTGAAAACAATGCATTTAGAAAAGGAAATTGAGTATTTTAAATATACAGGTGCTTGGTACTTCCATATAGCTTCATGCTCGTACAGATTTGTATACACTGCATACACAGCCTACTTTTGACAAAGTCCTCAAAATGATGAATTTCTGATGGAAGACTTGATATTGCAGCAGATCTGTTATGCACCGCTTATCCTGTAACACAAACCATTAATAATAATCACACTTCCCACCGTACCGAGCTCTCTTGTTAGGATTTCAAAGCTTTTGTCACTCCACACGCCCCGGGAGGTGGCAGCGCGCAGCGCTCGGGCGCAGGCGTGCAGGGAGCGGGACGGCGCAGCCCTGGCTCCACTTGGCCCCGCGCGCGGGAGCTCCCTGCTCCGCCTGCACCCAGCTCCACCGCAGCGTTTTGCCTCCCTCTGGTTTCTCAGCCAAACCGGCCCAAATGCTGGAAACTTCTGGCAGAGTTTCCCTGCCTCCTTCCTGCAGCCCAGACAGAGCAGGAGACACCATGCTAATGAGCGTGGCTGGGATGCTGCGAGCCCCAATATCTAATGAATATTTGATAGAAGCACAGCCCTTCCCTAGCTACGTTAATACATTGCTGAGCATTATTACTGCTCATAATGCACTGCAAGGCTGGAGCACAAGCATGGAGCTGTGGAGGTTTTGCCGCAGCTCACTTTTGCTCTGTGGCCATGGGGAGGATCAGAGCTGGCGCCGTGCTGCTGCCCCGCAGAGCAGGGGCACGCGGGCAGGGCGGGCACCCAGCCGCAGCACCCTGCGCAGTGCGGACAGGAGGCAGGCGGTGGTGCCCCTCGTGCCTCTGGAGTGTCCCTGGCTGCAGAGGTGGGCAGGGCAGCCGCCTCTCCCGCCAGTCTCCGTGTGGGCTTGCCGTGCTGCTGCCCTGGCCAAGAGGGGACCGGTGCCTTGGGGCCATGGGGCAGCTCGTGTGGCCAGTGGCAGGGGAAAGGAAGCGGGGACCCTTCCCACCCAACTCACGTGGAGCAGGAGAGGGGCAGGGTTGGGGGAAAGCAACAGGCAACCCCTGCAGCGGGGTGAGGGACGGCTCTGGCGGCAAGGCCTTGCAAATGGAGATTAAAAGGTGCTTTTGGGAGCTCGTGTGATGGGGAACGCAGACTTTAATAGACATGTTCATCTTTCGGCAGTGTGTTTTGCATGTAATAATGTCAGCACACTTCTCATTCTGGCAGAAATTCCACAGATAATTGGAAAGAAGTAAAAATGAAAACATTAGAATTTGCCATGTCATATGTTAACTTTTTATTATTGTATGATGCCAATGGTCCACTGACAGATGCTGTGTTATTAACATTTGATTAAAAATCACTTCAGGTCTAAAGCAGCCTGTTCAGAAGAGAACATCTTGACAAGCCTGGTGGTTTGTGATTGACAATTAATAACATTCTGTGTGTCACAACAGAGATAGTGTGACTTATTGGTGCTGGTGTAATGCAACACTTTTCATCTGAGCTCTTCAAATTGGTATATAGAAATAGGAAGGAAAGAGTCTAATTCAGCTGACTTTGATTACAAACAAAAGAGAGTCCATGCAGGTTTCTCCATCCCCTTCCCCAGAGCAGCCTGGCAGCAGTCAGAGCCCGCAGCCTGCCTGTGCACAGCAGGGGACGGACTCTGCTTTTGTTACACAACCAAACTTGCCTGCAAATCCTCAGCATTAGTCTATGCAGGTATAACAGTTCTTTGTAGCAGTAATATAATAAATAAATAAATAAATATCTGCTTATTTAACAAATTATAAGGAAATATGATTCATTTTCTTAAATATGAAAATAATTTGTATCTGGAAAGATGGTGTGTCAGCCCTCTGAGGTTTGGCTGGGGACTCTCCTAATTGCACACTACAACAAGAGATTGGATATCTGTCTGTCAGTAGTAAAATTTGTTAAAAATATGTAAATTATCTTCTTTGGATAAGGTCTGCAATGTACCATTTTAATTGCCTTTACTCTAGAAAAGGTGAGATTCTGACAAACTTTTATTGTTCTTGACCTCCTTGAAATAAAGCTTTAGCAGCACTGAAAACATTTATATCCAGATGCAAATGTTATTGTGCATTCAATGGCTGCATTACAGTGAGTAGAAATCTGGGCAGTTCTGTTTAGTAGCAGTCCAGACCCCTGCAAATCCAGCAAACCCCACCCAAGCGAGCCCTTGCCAGCCTTGTTCTATTATTTGTTGGGAACGCCTTTCCAAGCACAATGGAGCAATGTGTCCTTTGCTCAGGGGCAGTGAAGAGCCTCGACGACTCCTGCAGAGGAAAGGCACCAGCACGCTGCCCGCGCAGAAGTCCCCGTGTGCAGGGCTGGACGTGCAGTGCTGCCGGAGGGGACAGCCCAGAGCACTTGAGGACGCGTTCGCTCTGCTCAGAGGGGTGGCGAGGAGCACTGGTGGGTCTCGGGGGCCGCGCGGTCAGCCTGCCAAGCTGGTCAGCCACACAGGGCCCCCTCCCTTCCCGGGTGCTGCTTTCTCCCTGCTGAACTTGGGCCGGGCTTTGCCACGCAGAGCACGGTTACAGCTCCAGACTGAAGCAATGCAAACACTTTCCCAGCCCTAATGCAGTAAGCAGGGGAAATAATTACAGATTTCCAAGGTTCAACAGGGAATACTTCTGAGAAATGCGTCCTCCACTGGGAGTTTCATAACCATTTAATCTAATTTTTCTTGATGTTTTGATCTTCCTTTTAAACAAGGCATTTGTCATTAGCTTTCAAGGAGACAAGTTGCTAATACATTACACTCTTAAAAGGCCCACAGTTAGTGTCAATGTCTTCTGATGGCTGTTCACTAACAGCACATGAAAGAATTGCCAGCATCAGTTCCTCTCCACTTGGTTGCAGCAGCGGTGACGGCACCAGCCCTGCTGGCGGGGTCACCTGTCCAGGGGGCAGGAGCCCAGCTCTGCCCACCCACCCCTTTTTTCCAGGGTGCTTTCACCATCTCACTTGTGCTTGGATTGTTCTGCGCACTCCTGAACATTTCTAAGTGGATATAAAGTGAAGATTTATTAGGAGAAGGACACTTAAGTGAGAATAAATCCTCTACCAGAGAAGTCCTGTTCTCCCATGAATTTCACTCCTGAACAGGATGACAGTCTCTGACATCATAGTGGCTGGAGGCAGCTCTGGTTACTAATTAGCTCCAATGAAGATCATGGAACAGACAGAGCCAAAAGATGGCAGGAGGTGAATTGGAGGAGAGATGTGCCTGTGCAGAGGTTGCAGGTGTGGTCCTGGTGGTCCCCAGCACAGCAGCATCCTGCAGCTGCCTCCTGGCCTGAGACAGCCTGGGGGAAACTGGAGAAGTCTTTGGGAAAGGGGGTTCAGAGCTGGAGGGTGAGAACAACCTGAAGCCAAACCTGAAGCCAGGTCCATGGGACAAAGACAACCTGCTGCTTCAATTCCTTTCCAAAAGCAGAGGCACAGCCGCACTCTCCAGCCTAAACTGACTGTGGGCACTGCCCTGTCTGCCACAGGGCACCCACTGCAGGGCAGGGCGGGCAGCTCGTGGGGCAGGCTTGTGGTGCACACTGAGTCCTCAAAGAGTGGGAACAAAGCAGATGGAAAAAAGTTTTGTTTTGCCTTGGTTTGTTTTGTTTGCTTGTTTGTTTTTACATCTTGGATGACATAACTTGCATATTAAATAATAATGAAACAATAAATTACAAGAAACTAAACCAGAAGAATCTGTATGTGGAGTTTGGAGTATTTATACACGAATAAATCATTCATGATCTATAAAGCCGATGTAGCTAAATGCTTCATTTACTGAACTTGAAAGCATTTCACAACATATCCACCTCTGGCCAGCTGGGTTTAAGGACAGACGTACAACTCCACAGAAGTGTCTGTTGATTAGTGGCTCGTGGAGGTTTGCAAAACCCATCCACTACTCTGTTGGTAAGAGAAATAACACATCTTTGATCATTTTCAGTATTAACATCTCCATGCATCTCACAGGGCTGCCCACCTGATTTTCCAGGCAGTTTCTGGGGGCAGCTGGACCGGACAGATCCTGGCTCCTTCAGACACCCCCACACGTCAGAAAATCCACGAAAGTTGCCAGGTGAAGGGAGTCTGAGGCTGCCTGCTGGAGCTCTAGGAGCGGTGCCTCAGTAACCTGGGCTGCTCTGAACCTCCCCTCACATTCCTCGCTGTGCAGCCCAGGGTGCAGCGAGGGGGCAGGTCGCTGCTCCCAACTCCCCCGTCTTCACCTCAGGCGGATGCTTTTACATGCCCCGTGTTGCCTGCTCAGGGCAGAAGCCTAAAAGCTGTCTGCTGCCATCCCAGCAGCAAGCTGCATGTGTGGAGCATCCAGGCCACCCTTCCAGGTGAGATCCAGGAGGAAGGCAGGCACCTGGGAGGCAAGGATCCATCGCTGCTGCTCTGCAGAAGACCAGAGCCATCAGCCAGCCATCACCAATGGTATCTGTGCTCTTGGGTCTCGCAGACCTAGAAAGTTTGCTCCATCCCACAGCACCCCAACCTGCAAGAGCTGCTCCTGGCATTAATTGTGGAGGAGACCAGAGTGGCCTGGTGCTCCTTGCTTTAATCGCTACACCTGTCATATGGTAATTAATGGGTGCGGGATTTCTTTTGACAGGAATTCAATGGCCTGGAACAGACTTTGTGCCAGTCTTTTGTGCCTCAGGCAAAGTGCTTACTAAGTAATTTTATGGATACCAAGCTCAAACATTTCACAATTAGCACTTTGCTTGCTTTCCTTTGTAAAAGGCAGGGCCTTAACTCTCCCATTGTGGCTGACAAACCAGCTTCACAAAAGCTTAAGGTGCTCTTTCCCAAGCGCTGTTTTTGCAGGTATCAACCTGTGGAGCAAACTGGGTCTGAGCAATGGAAATCCCTGCAGATGCAGGGGTACCCAGGGCCCCCCAGGGGGGCCCTGTCCCAGGAAAGAAACCAGGGGTGGCATCGCATCGCATTGCCTGCCCCCCAACCTTCCCTACCCTCCCACCCCTGCATTTCTCCCAACACCTTTGATTGACAGAGGTTTAAAGACAAACCCATGCAGGAAAGCAGGTCTGCCTGCAGGAGCAGCAGGGCAGGCAGGACGAGGTGCAGGGCTGCTGGCAGACACCTCCCCGGGAACCTGCGCGGTGCTGGAAGCAGGGCAGGGCGCGCTCGGCACAGAAATATCTTACAGTAAACAGAATATTGTTTTATATGAAACCATTAAAAAGGTCCCTGAGGGCGGCCCTAAGTATATATTATATTTTACTCTGAATCCCTGTTTTGACTTGACTTTATAACAAAACCATGTTTTCTGTATTTAAGCAGATGCAGTAAAGGAAAGGTCGTGACTGGTGCTGACATGGAAATCTCATTTGGCTCATGGGTCCCCTTAGGGTCTTTATGCTGTGTGGTACTTTAAACATATTTCAAAGTACAACACTAAATGTCACCCTTTAATAGACAGAGGCATTCCAAGTGTTTCTTGAATTTCCTTGGAAAGTGCTTTCCTGAAGCCAGTGGCTCAGTGATGTTGTGGTTTATGCCCTGGTGCAGCAGGGAAGGTTCCGTCACAGCCAAGGAGCAGCACTGCCCTGCCTGCCATGAGAGGCACATCTGCTCACCCCACCTGGAGGTTCAGGCCTGGCACTGGCTTTTTACAATAGCTGAGAATCAGGAAGAATTGCAGAAAAAAAAAAAAATATATATATATATCTATATATCACATATTTACATATTTAGCATATTTCAGATTAATTTCCTTCTTTCCCTTCCCTTGTCCTATTTTTCACACTTGTTCAGCATCTCTTTTGGGTTCTTAAGTAGTTAATTTGACTTTTTTTTTAAGTGCTTAAAGTCTAACAGAATCTTTACAAGTCACTACAGCCTGGTCCTCAATCCTGAAGTGTCTTGAAAGAGCAGATAGATCTTACTCTGCTGCCAGCCTCAATATACAATGAAGATGAGCAGCTAGCCAGATGGCCTGGAAATTTATTTTATTTCCAGAGAATTCATTTGGTTAATTTCTTCAACAAATAAGAAATTTACTGAAGAAAATCAGAGGGATTAACACTGGTGAGGAAGAACTGAACTGCCTTAAAGTAGCTACAGCTCTGAAAAAACCAGCTTCATTACAACAGCAAGATTGGGCTTTATTTGAAAATGAACATTTTCATTTACAGCTTATCCTGCAAGAGGGAGGGGCAGAAATGTTTTGTAAAGTCTGAGAGGTGAATCCCTGCTCAGCTGCATGCACCATCTGGGCTGATCCCAATCAAATATAAGTTCCTTGTTTGTGCTCCATCAGGATGAGTACTTCCAGTTTTACAGTTCAGGCAAAGAAAATCGAAAGAAACCACATGGATCCAATTCTGGCTCTCGGAAGGGTCATTACCATGGCACTTCTGCAACCAGCCTGGACAGGGAATCATCAGGATCCTTTCCTTGGCTCTCCACAGGGCTAAAATTTACTGTCAGTTTATGCTGTGTGTACTGTATGCAAGCTTATTTTTCTCTTAGCTGCTATAAAAATTAAAGATTTAGGTATATACTGCAAAAGGTACTACCAATTTTATGTACCAGCATTTCTCTCCCATGATCAGGGTATAAATCCAGCTTTTTCAGCATGTCTATAAATTACTCTTATCAACAGGGCAGTTATAGGTCAAGTAAGCAAAGCCAGATAAACCTTTTGTAAGTTCTCACTATTGTTATCATAAACCTCTCAAACACTTCGGGGCTGCTTTGTTGCGTGTCCTCACTTACAATCAAACGTGTCTTCTCCAGAGCTGTCGGAAAGGTCTCTTCTAATAGCATTTTCTTACTTCTGAATATTTACCAGTGCTTTTTAGTTAATTGGTGGCAGTCTGCTTGGAAATTGATTCTGCCAAAGAGCCACGTGCCGGCTGCTCAGTAGCTGATGCGACACTCATTCAATTTGAGTTTGAAAAGCACTTCTGGAATTTCATCTGTTAATTCTGTTCTCAGAGCGAGGCAGTGGTTGCCTGCACATACATACGAGCATTATTGCTGTCAGGATGTCCCCGTAAATAGCCGATTTTTGTCTTAAGAGAAGCATCCCAAGAAAACTAAATGACTTGTAATGGAAATCAGGAAAACTTTAATGTACATGCCCAAAGAGGGACACTGGTTGCATAACTTCTCTCCAGATTCCACAATGAAATCCATAAGGTAAGTGTGGGCAGCCTTACCATAACAGAGCTGCTTCTTCCCAGGTTCCCCATGCGAGCTGCATCCCTTCAATGGGCACCAAGGGGCAGGACCCTCCTGCTTGCACCGTCCTGCTCGCTCAGAGGCCACCGTGCTAGAAGCACTTCCTTGTGGCACGGCCACCAGTGCCCAGAATGCTTATTGCAAGTAGGGCAAATAGGATTTGTACCTACATGGTTTTGCAGTTTTCAGAAGACAAGGTACAATAAAAAAAGTGAATGTGACAGTCACCAGAGGTGAGGTAGCTTCAGGTCAGCATCCAGTGCCTCCAAACCAGACCAACAGCGTCACTGCACGTTTTCCCCTCTACCTTTTCATCCTATCTGTCCTCGTAAATATCTCATTTACTGTGATCATTGTGAAAAACAATATTTTTGTAGTGTAAATGGAAGCAAATATTTGAAGTCACATGGTGCTTTCTTTGCATTAATTAGCAATTTACTGAACAAATATTGCTGTGTAAACCAACAATCAGTATCTTGTAATTAAAAGCCTGTTCATGTTTATCTGTAATCTTTCCCTCAAGATAAAAACCCTCTGAAAACCAGCCTACAGATGTTTCCAAAATGGAAAAAAAATATCAATATAAAGAAACTCATTGAAATAAGTAAAATATAGTCTGATGATTCTGACAGTTGACAAAGATCACTCTAACATTTTTAAGCCTCTGTCTGGACAGGGATGAAGACAGCGAAAAGCAGCGTGTGGGGGCATTGTCCGGCTTGCCCTCCTCTAGTTTGGGTTTGGGGCTGCAGAAACTTTGTCACTGGCCCTGCCTTCATGCTGGCTGGGTGCTGAGCAGCACTGCTCTGCCAATACGCCCTGAGCTGGGAAAAGCAGAGAGCCCAAGGTACATGTACAGTCAACACTAAGACAAGCTCCATGCATGCGGGCAAATCCCCTGAACATTTGCAAATACATCCGTGCCCTGTGTACTCAAGCAGCTGCATTTTTAATAAACCACCGTGCTCTTTTCAAGGGGTTAACTTTTGAAGATACTTCTACAGTTCCACACTGAATTCTCCCCAGTGGAAAAATTCTAATCTTCATTAATATTTAAAAATGAAAGCACTGTATTCTCAGTAGAATACCAGACACAAGGACAAATTAATCTCTGGGGTAACCATTGAACTCTGTTGCATTACACTAAAGATACGATTCTCCAGTTCCTTCTGCTGATTAAAAGTGAGGCTAAAGACCAGGACTTGTGGGCCTGTCCCTGATGCATTGCTTACTCAGAACGCCTCAAAGGATTTCTGGGAATAGTTCATTTGCAGATGTTTGCTTTGCAGTTTGTCACCTGTGCCATGCCTGATGTGGAGCTGCCGGGCGAGCCCCGTGCTGCTGCCCACCCGCCGGGCTGCTGCCTTGCAGGTGTCAGCGCCTGCACCGAGGGTGGCGGGCGCAAAGCCAAATATTTTCTAAGCAGTTTATGGTTGTTTATTTTCTAAGCAGTTATGGCTTTTTATTTTTAAAGCAGTTATGGTCATTTTTGAAGGCAACGCCATGGCTAACACCAGTGCCATGCACCTTGCTCTCCAGGAAGTTTCCTGGCTGATTCCACTGCTGTGGCAGCCTGAGTGCTGGGATCTTGACAGGAAAATCCACAGCAGGTGTGTGTGTGTGCGTGCAATCCACTTTCAAACAGTGTCATGTAAAAAACATTATTGCTATAATAATGTTAACAGGAAGATACTTAGTTCCACTGGAAAATAAAAGTCAGCCGTCAGCTGGTAACGGAGCTGGGACTGTCCTGCACATCCCTTTCCCCACTCGGCCCCAGTTGCTGACTACGTGCCTCTGCCAGCCTGGGCAGCCAGGAACCACTGCTGAGGGCTGGCATGTGGATGAGAAGTCCAACATCTTGAAGTGTTAGTAAGAAATACTTCCTAAATATTTATAAACCTAGCCCTCTATCCTTCTACACTAACAAATATTTTGCAGAGTTCTCAGGCATTCATGCACTTGTGTGATAGCCTTTAGTGGTGATTCCCCCAGCTTTCCAAGGTATGAGCCATGCCCAGTTCACAGGAACATCTCAGAGACCTTAGCAAAGGAGCAACCACCACCCGAGGGCTTAAAACACCACCTGAGGGCTGAAGGGGTTTCTGTCCCATCTCAGGAGATTGTTCTTCCCAGCTCTCACGCACAGAACTGTATTGACTCCAGCTCTTATACACCAAAAATGCCCCACCATTATAAAAAGGTGGAGCTACAGCTTACAAGTGTCTGCTTAAACTGTAAGCAGAATATTCCAAAGGCATAGCACAGTGAGAGGTACTGGGATTCAGGACTTACTTGATTCCTGGTCAAAGGAAGGCGTGCTCCATTTCTGTTTGTTCTTGTACAGTTAAGGAAATACCTTCTCTAAAACAGTTTCATGTTATTTTCCAATGCAGGATCTCCATCCCTGCGCTCAGTTATCGATAGCTGTTTCCCAGTCACAACTTTTCTCATAGGTACTCACGTTCTACCAGTTAATGTTTTGCAGAGTCAAACCATAAAATTGCTACATTCAGTAGAAGTCATACATCAATAAAAATAAAAATTTGAGTCTAGTCCCATTTTGTATTTAACCCATTTCCTATTGGCAAAGCTTGCAAAGATCTTTAGCCTCCAGATTTCCCCTGGTCAAACAGAATAAGGTCTGAGTGGCATTAAATATCACTTTTGCATTACACACATTTTTCTTTCATATAGAGTGTCATAAGTGGATAAAAACCCTGATATTCTAGGTACCTAAAGCACAACACAGCTTCTACTGAAGGGACCTTTAGGGATAAGAGGCTAGTGCACTGTTAAAGATTAAAACCCAGCCGTCTGCTTTTATGCTTGAGAGTCCTTCGCAACTCCCTGGTGACATCACATTCATCTCACTGTATTTGAAAAATGCATTTAAATGTCAAAACTAAAGTACCCAAACAATGGCTCCTTAGCACACTAACTGTTAACACATTGCTTAGCCAAACGCCTTCCTCAAGACATATGGGACCGGCTTTATCCATAAAATATACCACAAGAAACACACAAAGTCCCAGAGGAAATAAATACTCTCTGCTGTACTCTGACCTGGTTTTTCCTCCCAAAACACACTCATGAAGACATGTTTCACTGCAGGAGTGGACATCAATTTCAAATACCTTTCTGCAACATTGCACCTTTGTATGGCTGAAGAGATTTTCTCCAGGCTGAAGCTGCAGGGCTGAGGTTTTCAGAAGAGAAGGATTCATGAGAAGGGCTTGTGTTGATCCCACTGTCAAGCCCGGTTCTATCAGGAGCAGGGGGCCCCATAGCTTTTTAGCTCACACAAGGAAAGCAGAAGTTTCTGATAGCCAACCCATATCATCTCCCACCCTGCGAGTGTTTTGCATCCAGCTGCAGGTGGCCTGCATGTATCTGAACCCGGTCCCCTCTGTGCTCGCGCGCTCTCCTTGCAGCCCTAGCCGGCTCAGGGTACAGCCCTGAGCAGCCTCTGCTGCCCTCCCTGCTGACCCTGCCTTGAGCAAAGGTCAGACTAGAGACTTCCCGAGTCCCTTTCTGTCCGAGCTAACCTACGATCTCTCTTGCTGCCACACAAGCTATTCCAGGGATATCTCAAGGTTTACATTTGGTTCGGTTTTAGGACTATGCTCTCTCAGCCCAGCACCTCTCCGAGCTGATATGGTTGCTACTGATTGCAGGCAAGGCAAAGACTTGGGTGCTGCACGTGAGCTACATGACGTTGATGAACCACCAAGCACCACAGCATCTCTCTGACAGCAATGCAGAGAATTGCCATCAAGCATTCTCCTACCAGCAGCTCAGAGGTATTCATGAATTGGGCCAAGCCTCTCTGCAGGACTCTGGTGGTTTTGTCCCTGGTGAGTTCAGAGCTGGATATGTGGTTACCTCCAGGGCCACACACAGCGTATTCTTCATCCCAATTGAAATAAAAGTGTTCAGATCAATGAACTCAGTAATTTACTTCAGACAGACCTAATCAGAGCAAGGCAAAAGAGAGGCAACTTTGCAAAATGCAAATGAACTTGACGTCAGAGATGCAGGTAATGGGAATTCAATGGCTGTCTGTGTACAGAGCAGCAGAAACATTAGTTGCCCTTAATTCCAGCTGCTTGATCAGGGATGTGGGTGGCAGGTAGGAGAGAAACAGGCTCCTCTTTTATGGGGTGAGAACAGGATGCTCAGCTTGGAGGTTCCTTAAAAGCCCTCTGCCCTGCCCACCCCTCCCTAAGGGCTCTGCACACCCAGCACCCCAGGGCCATCAAGCTGCTGAGGTTTCTCTTCTCCCTGGACAGGTCCCAGTGCTCTGAAAGCACAAGATAAAGCTGGACAAGGCCACCCTCAGTCCGACGGGGAAACAGAAACTGCTCACAGCCAGTAGCTCCTACTGGGGTGGAAGAGCCAACATCCATGGGGCTGTGGAAGGGCAGAGGTGGAAAGCAACTTGCTTGACTGATGAGGCTTGTCTCCAAGTAGCATGAACACCATTTTCTTCTGCTCAGTAACAAATCGCTGCAAAGCCACTGATGCAGCTGGCTTGGCACTGCGTGAGCATCCTGTAGTGGGCAGGGCAGGATCAGGACTCACAAACCAGTCTGTAAAGGACTGTGCTGATTTCTGCTGCATTTTAGGCTCTTAAGAGAAGCATCACACCTTCAGACCAACTGAAGGCATTTGTGCTTCCCCACTCAGGGACCCCATGCCAGGGTGCCCCGTGCAGTGCAGGGCATTTCTGCGGGGTGAGTGCAGCCCCAGGCACTCTGCAGGGAGGCAGCTGGGTTCGGTGGGCTGGCCAAGGGCTTCAGCACCAGGGAGTCCTCGTATCCTGAGGACATCACTGTGACTGCTGGGGAGGCCTGGCCCTTGATTGGAGCTGGCAGCTGGGAACCACAGAGCAGCCGTGGAAAAGAGCGAACCTCTGACCAGTTTGCTGGGAGAAGCCCCGTTTTCTTTTGGCAGTTTAGAAATGAAGCAAGAGGAAGCTGTGCTTGTGCCGTGGCACTGACACCGCAGAGGAAGTACTGGCTCTTTTTCAGAGGAAAGCAGTTAGGTCTTCATAATGGACTGCAACTTTCTAGAATAATTTAATTTTTTCCTACTGTTACGATGCCAGAATTTCAATCAGACAAAACTGTATAATGGATTTCTTTTGCTGGGCATGTTACATAAATTGCATATTCAAGTACTATAAAATATTTGTAACAGACAGGTACTTTTCTAAATTGGGTCTGACAGTAAGCAATAGTGACTGGAATATTTATGTGATGGCACCTATGTAATGAGGCAAAATACAGGGTGTGAGACTGTGAAAATGCCAGCAGGATTCCCATGCAGCAGCTTCCAGCTTTTCTCCTCTGCTGCACGGGGATCCCAGACCAAACAACAACTGCTCTGTCATCAGATAGTTTTGGCAAATCCCATCAAAGTCTCACCACAATTTAGAACAGTTTTTTGGGTTCCCGTAGCTGTCCCAGGTACAGGAGCTGTCACTGTGCCTCCGTAGGCTGGGGCAGCAGGTGAGCCCCGCTGAGGGCTGCCTCAGGTGCATTTCCTCCATTTGGATGCCCTCACAGCAGGGGTACCAGGGAAAACCCCTTCCTTTCACTGCTCTGGGCATCCTCAGCACTGAGAAACACATCAGCCAAGCACCCCGGCTCCCCCAGGTGATTGTGCGGTGGCAAGAGCAGCTCCTGGCGCCGCCTTGCTGCTAAAATCCAACACCACCCGGAGCCTCTGCAAAGACACTGGCACTGTGCCTGCAGGAGAGGCTGGGCCTTTGTCCCAGGTCCTTTGGCACTGGGAGGCTGTGCTGTGCCAGCACCCCCAGGCTGGCTCCGAGCAGCTGCAGGGATGTTCTTGCCCGTACCGCTGCCCCCAGCGCTCACCCGAGGACTTGCTCTGTTGCCAGAGCCTCCCTGAGACTAAACACTCCTTTCACTAACATTTTCTTGACAATCACAGTTGGCGGGTCTGTATTTAGCCTTTTTACAATTAAAATATTGTATTGATACAAATAGGCTCTGGCAGCCGCTTCAAGAGGTTTTTAATTGAATGATTATTGTATTAAATAACTGTTTTTAATGGAGCATGAACTTGCTTAAACAGTGACTGCGGAGCTATCGAGGTTCCAGAGAATTTCTCAGGTATTTTCAGCTTCTCACCAATAAATATTTATGTCATGGCAGCAGGATTTCCTGGCTGGCCAGGCGGATGCTCCCAGCCGCGGGGAGCGCAGCCCTGGGCCGAGCAGCAGCACTGCAGGCTGTGGCTCCGTAGGACCCACGACTCCCCACGAGGGGATGAAGCCAAACCTTTGCCTCGCTGCCGGCCCCTTGCCCCCTCCACAAGGGCATCACAGCAGAGACCTGCCACAGGATTACAGCGCGCTGCCCTTGGCATAACACGGTTGAGCCATGGGGCCCTGACACCCCCTGAGCCACAGCCTAGGGAGAGCACAGCATCTGCTTGTCACTAAAACCTCTGTGGTGCAGACACCTCAGTCTATCTCGCTTCAACAATAGCTCACGTCAATTCGTATTACACATGAACAGCAGAGGCAAACATGAAGATGAACCCTCCGGAAAAGGCCTGCACAGCTCTTCAGCATGAGCAGGATTAATCACATAATAATTACCATACCAAGTGATAATACTTGCGTCAGATCAGCCTCGTCTCCCCAGCTCCCAGGCAGAAGGGACCTATTGAAACCAGGGGAAACAATGGTTGTGGTACATCCTTGCATGAACAGCAACACCCCCCTTCCTCCCCGCTTAAATCACCGCTTGCATTAAGTCCAGATTTCATGATTTATCAAATCAGGAAGCAGGGCACCAAGCCAGCAGACCCACCAGCCCTATGAAGGGCTCAGCCTTCCCTTTAACCTTCTGCTTCCAGCAGTGCCTTTCCAGCTGCATCTACCACAGCTTCTGAGCAAGGGCTCCTTTTATCTGCAGTGCTAAAGTACTACAAAACACAGCCAAATATGCCCAGACCCAGTAGCAGGACCTCCAGAACGTGTCTGACCAGCAGCACAGTGTCACTCCGTTGGGATTTCACACCAGCACATCCCGGGTGAGCCACGAAGTTCCTGGCAGCAAAATCTCACTGCAGAGCAAAACGGGACCTGCTCACACACACCAAGCTCCGCGTGGACTCAGCGCCTGGACGTTGCTGGCAAAGCCACAGGAGAGAGGAGGAGGTGGCTGGTACCCCACCAACCCGCTGGCAGCAGGGAGAAGCCCTCCCTGGCTGGGGTGGCCGCCACGAGCCTCACTCCTGCACGCCAACGAACGCCCAATTACTCTCCCAGCTCATGCAGCTGCATACGGTGTGCACTATTGGCTTATTGCCTCCATTAAGGCTCCAATAACTTAACAACAGATCAATAAACCATTATCACCCTCCGGCTTTGAAAAGCCAGTCACCCCAAATCCACCCAGCTCCGATAAGTCCAGTTTCTCATCACCAAAAGGCAGAGGCGATTTGTTAAAGCCAGGCGCTGTCAGAGCATCCTGTGCTCTGGGTTTGCTCCCTCCACCCACCCGCATCCCAGCACCCTGCACCCCCCCCTGGAGCCAGCGAACCCCAAGGCTCGGGCCCCGCCGCAGCCCTGCAGCAGGAGGACACACAGCCACAGCACCAGGAGGCTGCCCCCGGGGGCAGCCCCAGCCCCGCAGCCCCCAGCAGGCTCCCCACGGCCCCCCCGTCCCTGCCGCCCCACCTGCCACCCTCCCCACTGGTTTCCATAAGAAAAATCAATATTGTTATTTTAGCATTTAAACACCTGTATGGTTCTCACTTCTAAGAGTAAATTTGCAATTTGAAGTGTTAACAATTTATATTACTAAAAACTTAAATTAATTCAGCAATTTTCAATAAATCATATGCAGCTCAATAATAAGAACACCTTTTCTACATTTGGATTCCTTCCATTACTGTTCCTGTTCATCCTGTGAATAAAACAGCTTTTTAAAAACAGTGCTATTTAAAAGTATTTTCTGAAAAGTGATATTGAATTGATACATTAGGGGAGAAAGTTAAGTTCCCTTTGTAAGAATCATACACTTCCTTAACAAAGAAAGTTGTCTCTGAATGCAGTAATTTAGTCCTGAAAAAACTGACAAACAAATAATTCCAACTAAACTAGAGAAAGAAAAGAAGTGACTTTTAATTATATAATCTTTTGATGAATTTATTTCTGACAGTTTTATAGGCTGACAAGAGAAAGTATTTTATATGCAAAAAACATTATTCACTCTCAGCTGTTAAAGCATAAAAATTGTCAGATGATTTTAATACAGTTTTAAGTTTAATGTTTATTGTCAGAAAAAAGTCCACAGCAATTACCAAGTCACATGGACCTTAATTCTTTGCATTTCTGACAGCAAAAACAATAAAATATGTTTTTGCCCAAACCTTTTACTGTACGGATTTATGAGGTTTAAAAGACAGCTGTTTTTCTTATTTTTATTTTATTTTATTTTTATTTTTTTTAAAGGAACCAAACTTCTAGTGATTTTCTAGCACGAGACAATCATTTGTCTTAACTTGAGCAAGTATCATATAAGGCTCTGGACCTACCCCTGAGTACATAGTTCAGACCTCTGTACAAATAAACATGCTTTCCCTCCATAGCCATCTAAATTAAAACAGTTACCTGTTAAAAGTTTTACTTCATAGCAGCCAGTCCCCCTTCCTTTTCCCCAAACCGTGCTCTTCAACAGAATGAGGCAATTTAAATCACAGCAATTTCCATCCGTCCCAAATCCTTTGGAAGTTCAAATATTTCTCAAGGAGATGGAGGGCGACATTAAAACCTAACTTTTCTTATTTTCCAGTGATGAGGTTCTCTTGCATTTAAGGGGTTTTGAAAATGATCTCTGCAGCCCACTACTATAGAACTGGGATTCCACGGTAAGAAGAAATCCTACTTACATACCAGGATTTTAGAAGCAGCTCCTGTTTTTCTCTTCCAGAGTACTGTCAAAACACCAAAGTGTTGTCCTCTGTGGTGACAGAGCTGTTGAAGAGAGGACTTTGCAGCCGAGGTTTCACCAGATGCTTTTAGCCCCGCTAATTCTATGGGGCTTGCTTTATTTTGCCTATAGGAAAGTTTGTGCTCACAAAAGGCATAGTATGGCCTGCAAAGGTTGTGAAATGGTACATAACTAATGATTTTTAATATCAGAATAATGAAGCCAAGCTGAGAAATATTAATCTTTTAAAAAAATGTAAAGAACTACAGCTCTGTTTCCATGGCAAACCGCATTTTGCACATTATCTATCAACTGGGGATTACGGTGGCATGGTAAATAGAAGGGGTAAATACAAGAGAGAGGCACTGCGTCTCCGTCTGCAGAAATCAGTGGCGCTGCCAGTGTGCAAGTGTAGCAGCATTCCCTACAGCTGACAGCCGGCCCCACCGAAATGACAAGGTTTCCACCCAACCTCCCCAGCCCCTGGAGGCCCCACAGTGCCTCAGCCCCAGCTCCCCATGAAAGCCCTGCTCCAGGGCTCAGTATCTCACTGCAACAAGCGGCTGACTAACAGGGGTTCCTCTACATCGGAGTTTATTTCTTGTCCTCGTATGGGAGGTTTTAGAATTTGCTGTCACAGCAGCAGCAGCTGCCTCATCTTTGCTTTGAAACACCCGTTTGCTGCAGCTGCTCTCCCGTGAGACATACCGAAACGCTGCCTTTGCTGAAGGGCACCTTGAATGCAGCTGCAGCCCCTCCAGGCACTGCTGCACCCTCCTCGGGCCGGGGGCTGCAGCACCCAGCTGGGAGGTGACGGGGAGCCCACGGCCTCAGTCCCACTCAGAGCAGCGCTGCCACGGACCTGAGGATCCAGCTCTTGTACCCCATGGCACTCGCCCCCACCAGCAAAGGAACAAGGAAAAATTCCACCCCAAGATTTTGCAAACTTCCTGGAGTTTGCAAAACCCTGCTATAAATAGGCCCCTAATAGGACACTGTAATGGGATACAATTTATTTCCACATCTGATGGGCTGACCTTCATCATCACTCGAGGCTCTACTTGTCATGAATTATGGGCAATTCACTCACTAGTGGAAATAAATTGTATTACCAGTGCTCAGCATCGTGTCCTCTGCACAGCACACACAGATGGACAACAGCTCTTTGCCAGTGCTGTCAGAACTCGCTTCCTCCCACACTGGTGCAGAATCCTCCTTTGGGGAGCCACTCGGCAGCTATTTGACCGGACAGGTCCGTGAGCCAGCTCAGCATCCCTGCGCCTCCAGGGCAGCGCTGGCCGAGCTGCCGCTGACCTCCTGGCTTCCAGTGCTGTGGCACAGAACCATCATCCCTTTTTCTAAGGGGATTATAGGACATCATGGGGATTAGATTTAGCAATCTGGGCCCTGTGCCTCCCAGAACACCATCTGCCCCTGGCTCCTGCCTTGCTCCACCCTACCAAGCCCTCCACACGGGTGACAAGTGAACGGGAACCATGAAAAGCGGTCGTACCATTAATCAAGCACAATTAAGACCAATATAAACAAAAGCATTTAATATTGAGCAGAGCCATGGTGATGTTAAAAATGGAGGCTGGCATGGCAAGCTGCACAGACCCCAGGTAGCAGAGCCCGTGTGCCAGCCTGCCCCCACAGCATCCCCTCGTGCTTCAGCGTCTCGTGTCAGCATACACCGGGCAGGGGGCAAACAGAGCGCGGCTCCCGGAGCCTGGACACCCACGCCATCCATCCCACGCCCTGTGCTGCCCCGGTCCCCACACACCTCCAGCCACCAACACAAGTCTGACGTTTCGCACGGGCGTGTTGGTGGCAGCAGTTTCAGAGCAAGCCTAATGGATGCATTCAGGCTTGTGATTAAGCGTGAGCCTATGGGCACACAGCAGTTAGCTGCTGTGCTTCAGGCCGTTTGTTCAGCAGATCGCTGCACAGGGCGCTACAGCCTGGCTGGAAATGGCAGCACCAGCACAGGGCCGTGGTGCACCAAGAGCCTGGTGGGCAGCGCTGTGCTGCGGCTCCACGCTGCTTTCCGGCCGTTAGCATCATGGAAAGGGCAGAGATGGGCCGCTTGGGTGTGGGCAGGAAAGAAGAGAGGTGCTCTGGAAAAACTGCCCTGTGGATCCACAGCCACACAGGTGGATAAAGGCCACAGATCTCAAGTTTGAGACACAAGGATGCAAGCAGTGTAACAATGCTTGGAAGCCAGCACAACGATTTCTTAAAATAAACCCTTTTCTTCCTTTGCTCTTTAACAGGCAAGTGTGGAATGTGGAACAAAAATGGGTTTCATGCAGAAAAGCTCCAGCACGCAGCTGGGCCGGGGGAGCAGGGTAGGAGCCTCCCCCCACTCGTGGTGCTGCCGCGGAGGCGCAAGCAGCCCCGGTGCACACGCAGCGCCCTGCCTCTGCCGAGCTGTCAGCGGGCTGGGAGTTATTGCCAAGTTCTGTATTTATAATGTGCTTGCCCATGCATACACAATAAAGGATTTCTTGAGCTATGTGGTGATGAGCTCCTGTGTAGCTCAGATTAGAGAAGAGCTTGTGGTTAGTATTATGCAAGGCACACACGAAGCAGGAATTCATTATTTCATGCTAGAAATTCTGTACCTGGAATTCTCCTTAAAAAGGAAAGAGCTGCTCAGGCTTGCCAAAGAGCAGCAATCCCCTTGTTCTCCATGAATATTTCCAGACCCTCTTTCTCCCAGCAAAGCCCTGTCCCTGCCTGCAGGAGCACAAGCGGTCAGCCTGCACCACAGCAACTCATTAAAGGCAGTAGCAAATATCACAGTTTATCAACAATTCATCAAGGCCCAGACCAACAAGTGGCCAAACATGAGGTAAGTTATAATCCACAACATTGAAGAATAAGGCACCCACTACCAGGAGACACTCTGGGCCCTGCCAGGGGGCAGGAGCAGAGCAGAGCTGCCCTCCCACCAGGACACGCAGGCCACCACAGCCATCCCTTGCGAGCACCCTGCATGAAGAACACTCTGAACTTCGAAGGCTTCGGCTCCCATAGCTTGGCTTCCCAGTACCAATTTGTTATTGAGTTGGCAGCTTTATAATTAGCTGAGAGGAATTTGCTGTTCTGTTTCCTCTTGGATTCACACAGGTGAGCTCTCACAAGAAACATCCCTTCCCTTGCCAGCTAATGAACTTAGCTGCTCCCCTAAGACTGAGTCCCTTCTCCAGGTCTGCAAATACAGTGAGGAATGGATACAGCAAGTAATACATCAGCATTCTTCAGCCACTCTGGCTTGTTTGTAAATAAATTAAGTGACAGAAATGCCTTCTGCTTCTCCTGATGTAGGCACAGAAATAATCTCTGCAAGCCAGTGGTTCAGAGCTCCATCCTCGAGCCATGGAAGAAATGTCAGTGCTTCTCTGCTGCTTGAGTCAAGCCAGCTAGCACTTAGATGACTGATGTGCTCTTGCTGCTAACACCTAGGCAGTAAATCAAGAATTAGCCTACATGAAGTCTAAAAGGAAAAAGATTCATTAAAAGTTGAGCAGCAGATGAAGGCAAGCTTTGTTCTGTAGTTCAACATAGGCAGATTGGAAGGAGGATCAGAACTGCAGCAGCAGAGGAGTTCACAGACTGAATGCTTTTCCTACACTGATGCAAGAAAACTGAGTCTATCCTCCCTAAACACAAACACTATCTTTTTCTCCTGAAAGTTACCCTAGGCACGGATTTCACAAAACACTAACTACATTTAACCTTTATGACTCTTTTTTCCCTATGGACTAGCTAGAACTTAAGGAGAGCTAAAATCCAGAAAAGATTTTGCCCTTTTGTCAGCACCATGCAGGTACTGGAAGCCCCAAGGAACACAACCAGCTCCAGCTCCCCCCAACATGCAGGGCACCCCCTCAGCCCGACACTTATGCAGAGAACCCCCTGACCCCACATCAGGGTAAGGCTTCTGAGTTAAAAAGCCTCCAGGACGCGCGGCTGGGTGATGGCTGGTGAGCACCCTCCTAGGGAGGCAGCTGTGTGCTCTGGGGGGCAGCAGCGCTGGAAGCAGGGGGCTGGGGCATTGAATGGAGACTGCTCTAAGTCTCTTGCAAAGCTTTCTAGGTTAGGAGGTCCTACTGCAAAGCAAGTATATAATGTTTTCCAGTGGGTAGAGGTTTAGAGGATAATATATACGAAATCCTTGTTTATCTTTTTGTCTTGTAACTGCGTAGCATCAGCTGCTTCTTGTGCTATGCATAGTCTAGAAGCGGCCAAAATCGTTCAGCTTCAGCCATCAGGGTTTTGTGGGGTGCAGGTAAAGGAGGCAATGGAGGTGTTCTCAGTGTGCTATGAAAAAAGAACCTTTTTCTCCCAGTACTGTGGCTCTCTTCCAGCCCCTCAATAGCTGAGCTATGCCCTGAGAGACTTGTGGAGCCTTTTATGGACTTTTTTTTCTAGCTTCTTCTCAAGGAGAATGAAGGTCCTGACCTCTTTTCCTGGCTGCCTGAAATGATCCTTTTCCATAGCTCTTCCTCTCTCTTTGAGAGGTACACGAGCACTTAACTATCTTCTTTTTAGTGTTGGCTCTAAAACAAGCTTTCCTGTTTTTTTCCTTATATATAGCCCTAGTAGGTAACTTGCTTTATGAAACATGGGCAATTTTCTAGGAAAAAAGGCCACTCCTATGAGAATGTATATGAGAGTCCCAATGGCTAAGTAAGAGACTCCAAGAAACTTCTGAGTGCACATTTTAAAATCAAAGCTTGGGGATGCAAAGAAGCATTGCAAGCAGGTGCATTATGCTTCTTTGTGCTTTTTTGTTGTTGTTTTGTTTTTTGTAGCTGCTGTGAGCACCCTCCCTTCCCTTGAGTCAGACGGCTCAAAATAGATGAGTGCCCCATGTCTTTGATGCTGAGAGCTTCCTTTGGTTGAAATCACTTTAGTTCAAATAGACTGAAAATACCAGCTTATTTTTAATAATACATTATTATTAAAATGCTTATAGGACAAAAATCTGTCACTCTTCTTAATTAATTCTGCAGAAACTCAGTGTATGTTTTTCAAACAGTAAGGTACTACAAGGGTATTTTTCCTGTCTTCCTAGCTGCAGATGTGTAGAGAATCCTAATTAAAACCTTTAAGTCTCATTCCATTTACAAGAAGGAGTGTATCATTTTTCTTTTAGCTTTTTTAATACAGGGTCTCAATGCCCATTACAAAAATTCCAATGCATCTTTGAAGTTAGCAGCTAATTATATTTCTCCAAGTTATATATCTGGAGTTCTAGAAGTGGGGAAAGGCAATTACTTTTTTTCTCATTTAGCATAACAATCTCCAAAGCTTTATTGGAGCTCCAGTGAGTCATGCTATAGATCAGAGCCCAGGCTGGGAAGAGGAGGAATTTGGGGGTAAGGCAGGGTGCTTACTCAGCTCTTCCTGGCTTCTTCCCTTGTTAGTATGCCATCCCCACCAGGATGCTCTCTAATTGTTTGTTGAATGACCGCAGTGCTTTTTGCCTCAATAACTTTGCTTGGTAGGTCATTCAACACATTCATTATGGGGGCACCTGCTAGCACTGCTGTAGCTAAGGGTCTGTCAGCATTTTACGGGAGTTTATAACTTGGCTGTAAATGCTTGTGTGGAGCTGAAAATTGTTGCATGATTTCTCCCAGGCAGAAACAGGCTGGTTCAGCCCATTTGTTACCATGTCACTTCACCCAGGTGCTGTCTTCAGGCTGCAGAGAGCACAACTCCTTTCTGTGCGCTGGGGCCACTGTCCCCTGCTCAGCACCTGCACTGCGCTGCTGGCTTCGGGCTGGAGCTGGCTCTGTCCCCTGCAGTGCAGCAGCCACCATGCAGGGTGCAGTCCCCCTGCCGTGCTGCTCCCCTGGCAGTGCCTGACACCAGCCTGATGGGAGCAGGGATGACGACAACCTCTGGGCACTGCGGGGCTCCAGGCGCCCTGCAGCTGCTCATGGTGCTGGCGTGGGTCTGCGGGGGGCACCTGGGTGCTGGCTGGGGGCCTGGTCCTGGGGGAAGCCTGGTTAGCTGCAGCCTTCATTAGCCTTTCTTTGCTGAGTTATTACAGCCTGACAGTGCTCTGCTACTGCTTTAGAAGAGTCAGTCAGTTACTCTCAGAACTTTGCCTTTTTTCTTTTCACAAAAGTAAGCCTAAATGTTTCCTGAGATGGACCTGAAAGTTGTGCATTAGCCCAAAGAAATGCATACCTGGGCAGGCTGTGGTACCTGGTGATCATGACATAAATAGTTCTGTTGGTTTTCATCCTACCAAGGCTGCACTTGAAATAATGTGAAGAAAGAAATAGAAAACCAAGTAAACTCTCCCACGTGCTGGAATGTGGGGGCGAAACTGAAGCCAGTTCCCAGGCGGCTCACAGCTCAGCCCCCATACTTCTGCCAAGTACGAGAGCTAAGGCGATGGGCACCTCTGCGCCTGCCTGCACCAGGGACAGTGTGTCTACCCTCTGGCAGCTGTTTCATCCCCTTCACTTCTGTGTGTCTTATTGTTGGGGCTGTCCCAAACCCCTGACTGTTTTTCCAAACTTGTCTGCTAGCACTCTGCACATATGCTGACACCAGGGGGGAGTTCCCAGAAGTGTTTTTTGGGAGCAAAGGAAAAGGACTCAAATGGACAGAGACCAAAACGGGTCCGGGCAGCTCTGTTGGCAGCAGGATCTCTTTGTGGTTCATCTTCCTGCGAGCTCTCTCCCTCTCACCCTGCAGATGGAAGAGACGCTGGCGGCTGCAGGAGCGGAGGAGAAGCAGGCAGGCCCTGCAGGCTCCAGCCCCTGCTGCTGCTCCCAGGTGGCGGCCGTGGGGCCGTGGTGCTGGAGGCCCTGTGAGGCCGGCTGTCTGCAGCCCTTTCCTGCCTGGTTATTGTGCTATTGGGCTGAAAGTGCTCCCAGAGCCTCGGTCTCCAGCATGCTGCCTTGAGTGCTTAGCCTAGAAATGAGGTCCGAGCTGTGCAGTGACAGGGAAATGCCACCCTCAGTTGCCCTACACCAGGCAGAGCCACTTCCCCATGCCTCTGAGGACAGAGCCCTGCTCTGGGCATGAGGACTGGGCAGCTGGGCCTTGCCCCACGGCCATGGAGTGGTGGTCGCTAGGTCAGGGCTGTCGGCACATGTGGGCTGCAGCACAGAGACGTTTCACTGCTGGGGAACCAGCAAGAAATTAAATTCTCCACTTGGCTGGTCTGGGTGACTCGGCTTTGCTCTGCTGACTTGTTCCTTCATTATTTTTTGGCTGTTAACTGACTGCAAGCTTGTCTTGTCTGTTTAATGCCAGCACAACAGCTCCATGGGAGGCAGAGCCTCCCTGGTGTTGCCTGAGCGTGCTGCATTACTGTCCCCATTTTGTTCCCTCTGCGGAGAGGAAGGAGAAGCCCCAGGTGCTGCAGGGCCCAGCAGCTGCCCAGGGGTTTTCTCTGTGGCCGGAGCAGCCCCGTGGGCTCAGTGGGCTCAGTGCGCGGGGGCCACACACGTGTCCTGGCCAGGGGGACAGCCTGGGCTGGCCCAGGCAAGCTGTGGACAGTCATTATTAAGATTAATCTTCCCATCACACCTCTTGGAGCATGACAAGGGAATCTCCAGGCAGATGGGTTTGTGATGGACGTGCCTGTCCTGGCTCTCTGCAGTGCCTGGTGCAGCCACACCTGGAGCCGTGGAACCAGGGGGATGAGCAGGGGCTGCCCATCACTGGGCAAGGGGTGCTTTGGCCCCCAGAGGGGCTGCAGGGAATGCCTGCATGATTTCTTGATTTGTCAGCTCCCTTTTTGGCATTGCACTCTGTGCCAGAGACAGGGCTCTGCCCTCCGGGAGCAGCCGTGGCAGCTGGGCTGAGCCAGGGTCCCAGAAGTGTCTGAAGCAGTTACACAGTGCCTGGGGCCCAACTGATGCCCAAAACATCTCCTTGCTGGGCTCTGGTACTTTCCAGCATGACTCCACAACGCTGGCCTGCCTTATCCGTGTAGCTCATGGCATGTGCTGCAGCATCACTCTGTCCAGAGCTCACGGGACACAGGAGGAGGAGGCACCCAGTTCACGCACCTTGATTAAGCTGGCACAGGAGGTAGCACTCCTGGCAGCAGCATTAATTTCCTAGCTCTGTGTGGCTGCTGCTTCCCACCGCACACAGGGCATCCATTGCATTGCTCTGTCATTCTGAAGACCTGCAGCTTGTTGGGTTTGGGGCTCTCTATAGACAGCAGACATGTTACTTGTAACATGCCACTCTGCTCTAAGTACACACTTTTCTGTCTAGACTCTTGCATTTTGGAGACTGCACTGGGGACCAGGTGCAAGTGCCCAGGAGCTGACCTGGTCTGGGGCTGGAGCCATGCACCCAGGCAGACCTGGCCTCTCTTGTCCCAGGTGTTTGGGCAGCTGGCAGCAGAGGGGGTGCTGTTTTTTTCCCACTTGATGGGTCTCTGCTTGGGAGGCTGACTGCCTGGACTTGGATGTGGAGCCACTGCAGCCAGGCCCTCAGAGCAAGGCTTAGCAAGCATTGTAGAATTTTGCTTAATTAAGAGCAAGTGGAGGATTTAAAGATTGGGTTTTCTTCATCCTGTGATAAATTAACCTTCTTCTTGCTCAGGAGGACAGGCAAACACTTGAGATCAATGATCTTGCTGTTGCTTGGCCTCTTCCTTGTTTGGAGGGGGGAAAAAAAACACAAAGTGTGTCAGCCCGGGCCCCTGCTGCTGCCTTGGGGGGCAGCAAATGGAATGTCTGTGGGTAATGATGATGAATGGCATGATTCATACCAAAACTTGGACCTAAAGCTGGAATTTTAGACCCTATTCATGGAATAATACAGCTCCTGCTGTGCTATTTGGTGGAATTTACAGTGCAACCGGAGGCTCTGGAGTTCTCCAGGAAAACCTCCCTGAAGACAGGGCAGTCCTTGGGCTGCTGACTTATGCCTGCATTTAAAGACCAAAGGGCTCACGTCTCCATGTAGTAATGATAGCATTCAAACACTGGTTTGAGCTCAGGGAAGCCGGCATGGCCGTGTGCTGCTCCAGGCAGGTGGGGCAGCGCTTGTGGCTCCCTGCTCCCAGGCACTGCACCCCAAGCACCGTGTCTTGACCCTGACCCGCTGGGCACCATCCACGAGCAGGGTTGTGCTCAACATCAGGGATTAGGCAGAGGGTCAGAGCCTGAGACCCGAGCAGCTGTCGGGAGCTGGGGTCCAGAGCTGGGCCTGGCAGCCCCTGGCCCTGCAGCCTGAACTGAAGGGAGCTGGCACAAAACGAGTCCTAGTCTCTAGTCTTTTCATTTTTGAGCATTTAAAATAAAATAATAGTATTTTTGGTTTCTCAGAAATTGCTAGTTAGATGATGCAACACCTGCTGCTCTGTCCAAGCAATGCTGGTCCTGATCTGTAGTTTTTGCTTTTCTAAACTCCTTCTTTAAATGTATTCTTATACAGCAGTGTTGACCTTTTCCACCAGCCCCTGCGGAGTGAGGTTGTATCTTGTGTAAAAGTCATATCAAATGGGCCACAAAAAATCACTCTTGCCTGATTAAAATGAATAGTCTAGACGACGTGTGCATTTTCCTTCTGTGTCGTTAGCTTTGTGTGAGAGCTTGCAGCAATCAGGGCATTTATGGGAGAAATACAGCTACAGGTACTGCTAGCTGCCTTAGCGGATACTAATTACAATCCTTGTAAGGATTGATTTGCAAAGAAAATTTCTATTGCCTCAAGGACAAATGCTTGTGCAAATCATATTATTGTGTATAAAGAAATTGGTAACACTTTGTGAAACAGTTCATTTATAAATACTTTACTATTTATTAAATTAAATGGTATAACAATCCTTTTGGTAAGTTAAAAAAATATATATATTTTTTTTCTTCATTATTTCTGTGCTATGAAACAGGCTATTAGATTTTGGTCTATATCAGTTGTTAAGATTTTATCGTCTGTGCTTTTTGTAACATGCTGCATCTTAGACATCTAGGGCACCCATGCTGTGCTCAAGGCAATATGGAAGGTAGCTAACTTCAGCAACCCTTTTCCATTTCCTTAATTTGATCCTGAAATTCTAGAAAAGAATAATTCTGAATTTGCCTGTTTTTTGGAGCATGGGATTTCACTGTGGCAAATAACACAAACCACTGGTTATTTGTATTTCCATGGAGGGTGGTGTGAAGCCAGGCCCTGTGTCCAGATTCACCATTGTCCCCCTGACCACACTTCCAACATGGAAATTATCCAGTTATTTTATTCCTGTTACGTATTTTACCTTGAGATATCAGGAAAGGAAGAACTGTGCAAAGGGAGATGAGAATGGTGGTTACATTTATCAGTAATCAAGGGCCTGCACATTAATGGTGCTGTGCCCACAGTCCCAGGTTTACCACCTCCATTCCTACTTGGAGAAAAAGAAGTTGACCTTGCCTTCTAAAATTCTTGTCCACTCTGGCAAACAAGCAGACAGGACATCTTTACTGAGCTAGAAATTTCTCTTGAATGTACCCTCTTTAATTTATGTTCCCTCTCACTTCATTGCCTGCAGCAAAACCCATTAATGGTGGCAGTTTGTGACACAACTGCAGGCTCCTCTAATGGGTAGCTCTCCTGCAATTCCACAGCTCTCTTGCTTCAGAGGAATTTGCTGGCATTGTGGTGCTCAGCTTCTCCCCCTCTATTTCCCAGACTCCAGAGACTAATCCTTCCTTCAGTTGGTTTTGCTGCTACTATGGCAATATTTTCTCCCCCATAGTGGTAATCATACAATGGTCTCTGAGAACAGCAGGAGAAACGGTGCCTGTTAGATGCATAAAAGGTAAGATGAACTACATGTCATAAAACTTTTAAAAGTTCCTTTTTTGTGTTTGTGCGGGGGTTATTTTATATGGCTTTTGATATGAAGCTAAAATTGCACATCAAAAAGGATAATGCATCTTTAAGCTGTTACAATGACTTCTAAATTTTTCATTTAATGTCAGTGAGGAAAAAACCCCCTCAGTTGGCTGAGTTACGTTGGTGAGATGGCTGTTTCATTCCATAAAGTGTCTGCAGTGGATTTGAACAGTAGGAAATCCAAGGGTGATAAATAGCTATTTCTAAGTAAATTTCATGCAATTGCCCTTTGGTTAAAGTCTTTCCTCTCAGCACTTTCCTGTGCACATAGCCCAACTAATAATATTCAGGAGCAAGTGCTTTCCAGTGTGACAACTGATTGCACTTTGAAGCAGTAAATGGCTGATTTCATAATTGGTATAATTTTTCACAAGTACCTGAATGTCATATACAGAAAGAATAAGCAACCTGGACTTAATACGGGAGCTTTTTCAATTCTCCTAAAAATCAATAATGTATTAAACCCCTCTAACTGATTAAAATAATGTGAACCCTGAGTAGGTTTTGTGAGGAAGGCAGGTTTCTTCAAGGGTGGCAGATTTATGGCAAAAGGGTTAATACATGGGGAGAATGGGGATATGTTACAGATGGAGTCAGTTTTCCTAATTAAACTTTTATCAAGATTTTCCTGGTTTGAATTGTTTCACTTAGTGCAATGGAAAAGAGCATTTCCTTTATTGTTCAGGCCAGCACTTGCAGCGTTCACATGTGCTGAGAGCACTGTCCTCGCGGAGAAGGTGATTATAATAACAAGAAAGATGGTATCCATTCTGAAGATTACATGCTGGCTCCAGAGGATTCCTCTGCCCTGTGACAGGAAAAGGCACAGAGCAGTTTTTCAGCAGTGAGCTTGTGTTTTCACGGTGTGTGGATGCCTGTGCAGCCTCCTGCATGGGCTGTAGCCTGGGGCACAGGACCAGCTCCAGCCTGAGGAGGACGTTGCTGTAGCAATTACTTTCCTGTGTGGTGGGCAACTTCTTTTTTTTTTTTTTCCTCTTTGCATAGGAAAGTTCAATTAGTGTCACAGTGACATGAATGTTATTAGCAGCGTTACAAAAGAAAGAGCCTATCTATCAGGAGATAAACGGAAGGTGCTTCTTTTTTTTTTTTTTCCTCAGGATTTTAAGATTTCTTGAAGTCCTTTCAGGAATACTACTGAGAATAAATATTTGAAGATATATCAAGAAAACATTTGTAAAGAGAAAAGCACAGACGCAGTCTGACAGCAAGGACACGCAGGCAGGTGCAGGGGTTCCTGGCCCCACGATGGCTCCATAGGGATGTCCGGCAGCCGAGCATGCAGCCAAGGTCGGGGGGGGGTGAAACCAGTGGGATGCTTAAAAACCCGAAGACTTCCATTAAAGCCTGCCCTGGCTTCTGCAGCCCATGGAGCTGTTTTAGTCCCAGTGCTGTTCTCCCCCCAGCCAAGTGGCACTGTGTCCCCTGCCCCCGGGGGACACGTCCCCACCTACCCCCCAGTGGGCACCCGGGTGGCAGCTGAGACCCTGCCTGCCCCGTGCACTCACGGTGCTCTGCGGCCCCGTCCCTCCCCAGGAAGGCTCTTCTGTCCCCGGAGCTGTCATACGCAGGTGATTGGGGAATCTACTGAAACTTCACTTCTCAAGATCAAACATCTTAAGCTCCATCTTATTCACGTTTGTCTACTGTTTCTAACTCATTTCCTATTTTCCAGCTGAGGAACTCTGCCAGAAGCACTCTTTGCCAGAGATTAAAACAATTTAGGAAGCAGACACCCAATTCCTTTCTGTGGATAGTAGGCAAATTGGATATCTGTGAGAAGCACGCAAATTTTATTATCAACAGATAGTTTGCTACTTAACTATCCTTAAGAATCCCCAAGTATTTACAGGTTTTTGTCGAGTGTCCCGAGCCAAACAGAAGACATCAGAGGGTGCTCTGCTCTCTGGAGGGACCTGGAGCCTCTTGGCCCTGCCTGGCCCCTGTCCATCCGTCTGTGCACTGTCGGGTGCACCTCCTGCGCCGTGCTGCCACGCTCCAGGGCAAGCTGCTCCCGGGCTGGGTGCTGCAGCCCCATCCCTTCCCCATGCAAGTGAGCAGCAGCTCAGCACCGGGACTCCTGTGCTCAGGATGTGGCTGCGTGTGCCCAGGTCAACCGTGCAGCCACTGCCTCGCCCACCGTGGTGTCAGAGCCTTGTGCTCCGTCTTATCTCTGGCTTTTGAAGGGCTCCCGCAGGGGCTGAGGTGTGTCTGCTCCCAGAGAGCCGGCCCCTGGCTGGGGCAGCTGTGGGCATGGTGCAGGGGTACCATGCTGCTCCGGGGAGCCTGGCGCTGCCACGTGTGGCGTTGCCATTGTCACACAGCTTGTGCCACCGCCACCAAGCACAAGCTACTGAAGTGAGAGCAAGCGTCTGGGAGAAACGAGCTGAGCTCAGATGCCACAGGCCAAAGCACAGCTGAAAAGGAGTCTTCATGGTAGCTGCACTCTGTTCAAGGCTCCATGTTTTATACCCACCAGAAAAGCTTTGTTCTGAGTTCGTTGGAGGCGATGTGCTGTTATCCTAATGCAGTCTGTGCTCGGTGAATTTGCTTGGATGTTTGTAATGAGGCCAAGGGACATGTGAAATAGCATTTATGTCATTAGCAGTGGCTCTCATTGATTTGTATCAAAATAGCTGTTTTAAATGTAATTACCACTAATTTGTGAAAATGCACCATTAGATATGTAAATTCATTGGCTAACGGCTGCATGAGGCAGACTACATTGAGTGGGATGACGCGGGCTAACGAAACCGGCACCATTTCTCAGCGTGCTAAGCAGGTTCCTGTGAGCTGGTGGGTGCCCGAGGGCTCGCTGGGCTCCCCCGGGCTGCACCAACAGCAGCGAGCACCGGCAGCGGGGTGGGAGCAAAGGGACCCGGAGGGGCTGTCCCAGCAGCGTGGTCCTCAGCGCCCTGGTGCGCGGCAGCGATGCCTCACGGCCCCGCTGTGAGCGTGGTTCACGGGGCTCAGGAGGGTACTGCCAGATCCTGGAAAACAAAGGGGCGATGGCTCTTAAATTTACACAAAGATCAAAAAAAATCATGGGATCGTTCATCAGGATTGCTGTAGTTCTTGACCACATAGTAAATGATTTATTTAATCTTAATATATTCCATAAAGAGTCCCCATATTTCCATAAATATGTCATATCTACCTAATACATAGTAATGAACCTGCTCCAAGGGTAAATAAATAAGATCTAAGCTCAGCAAGCCAATGTTTATCAAAGGGAGATATACAGATATTGAGTCCTTTAAAGTACCATTCTTCACAGCAATCGCAGCCAAGTTAGGCAATTTATAACATGTCAAGTCAATTAGAAGTCCCAGTGGGCACAGCGTGAGCCTGGGTGTGGAAAGGGGGAAACCTCTGACAAGGAGTGGGTCTGTGGTGTGTGTCCAAGGGGTGTGAGCACGCTCGTGCACGGCCGCACAGCTGGCACACCACTGCGCAACGCCGCGGGGAAATGCCACCAGTGCTGCTCCTCCCTCACTGGTACTTCGGAGCGAGGGGGGGATGATTTCCAATACATTATCCCTCTACTATGGCTATTTTAACATGAGTTACTTTGTACTGAGATCTCTTAGTTTCCACGTTTAGAAAAAAAAAATCTTATTTTTTGTTTTGAAGTTTTTTTATTTATTTAAAGCAACTGAAGTAGTTTCAGATAAATTTTTCTTAGATTGTTTTAATTTTACTTATTGCATTATTTCCATGGAATTATGTGTAGCAGTGCATAGCATAGCATAATGTACTAGTCAAGTATTTGTTTTTATACAAATACATTATGATACAATTGCAAATGGAATTAACTATTAATTTGTAAAAGTTGCACCTTTTAATCTTATTTTCTATAGCAAAGTATTTCCTGTCTGTGTTGTAATTAGTTTGACAAAGTCAATAATAATAGAATATTCTGATTATGTCAATATGACATGTAATATTATGCACTTCTACTACTATTATGCATATTATGACATGACTTGACATGATATGACAGGTCACATTATGCGCTACTACTGATGTCATAAAATAATGTAAAAGTAATGAAAACAAATTTTGAAATGAAAATTTTTTAATGAATTCATGATTTTTTCTAAGACAAATTCCTAGGCCAATCGTCTTCATTTCCAATTTAAAAACAAGTTTGTTTTCTTTTCATCCAGGAGGCAAAAGTGTTCTGTAATGTCTCCCACGAGCAGGGAGCCCCTTGGTTTTGATCTGCTCACCAGCCCCAGCTGCTTCCTCAGTGCGCAGCTCACTCACAGCCCACACGGGCACCTTGATGCCGCAGCCCGGCGTATGGCACGTCTCACCCACTCATGCACGGGTGCTCTGGGTGCACGTGCGTGGGTTGCCCCTGGCAAAATGTGCTGCAGGGCCCCTGTCCTGGGGCACAGGCTGCTGGAATGCGGGGCTGTGTGGTTCCCTTCCCTTTCCCTCTGCCTGCTGCCTCCCAGCTCTGCTGCCACTCGCCCTGCTCTGCTCGGGGCACTCGCAGAGCGCGGGGGTCAGTCTGCTTCTGTCCCGAGTAAAATATTTTATTCTTCACCCTCTCCTTTACTGCCTGCTCGGTACTTTGGTCACCCACAATACAATCGGGTTTTGTGCTGACTCTTAAAACCCTGAAAAGTGGGACGAAGAAAACTCCATGTAGAACTCGGCCGTGTCCTGGCAGCTGATAAGATGTGTGTGATGGAGACGCTTGCTGACATCAGAATGGCAAATGGTTTATTTGTGAGCATTTAATGTGAAGTGTGCAGCATGCTGCTCCTATTTTATATTCATTTTTACTGAGATACAGTGATAATTCTCACCTCCCAGAGACACAAAGCAGTTTGGAAAACATTTATAACAAGTCATTAGTGAGCTGGATGCTTAAAACTCCGAGTCTGTCCTGGTTTCATATACATTGTACTTCTGAAGGTGTAGATTCCCTCTGCAAATCATTAAGAAAAATTGGCACTTGCTGGCAGGTAGGTAGGAGTTTTAGTGGCCTGGAGATTTAAGCAGAAATCAAATATGGTCACCAGGGAATGTAGATTGTGCTCGACGTTCTCCTACCTAAGAACCAGTCAGATAACGCAGCAGCTGGAATTTGGATTCATTTTTAATGAAATACTTTTTGCAACAATCCTACAGCAGCCCCAAATGGTGGCAGATCAGAGGACTGCCAGGTGGAAGATCTCCGCCTGCCTCAGCTCAGTCACGAGCCCTTTTCTCTGCGCCTGGGGAGCGATGGCTGCGGGCGCATGGCTGAGCAGGGGCAGGCAGGTGGGGGCACAGGGCGTGCATGGGGCGGGCGGCATCTGGTGACTGCAAACACCGCATGAAGGAGAGGCCCCTGGCAGCCCCCAGCCCTCTCACCTGCGGCCATGCACCAGGACACAGCACCCAGGCGCCCCTTCCAGCACATGGCTCAGCGGGGTGGCACCGGGCGCACCCGGTCCTGCCGGCTGGGTGCAGCCCCCGCAGCCCCCCGAGGCGGGGCTGGTGTCCCTGGGAAGGGGAGCACTGCTCCAGGGCCCACCGGCCCTCAGGGTGCGGTGGGCAGGCGAGCACCCGGCCAGCCGCTGGGCACCGCTTCCCAGCCTGCTGGGCACCTCCAGCGCCTTTGGGTGCTCTGGCACGTCCTGTGGCCCCCTGGCAGCGGGACGGGGGCACCAGCAGCACAGCTCCCTATCGGCGGCCTCGCTGCCAGGTCACTGCTGAATCCCCCAGCACCGCTGCCCAGCACGGAGGAGCCACGCGGGTACCTGGGCTCTGGAAGCCTTTCTGAGGGGCCGTGGGTCTCTGTGGCAATGCCAGCCAAGTGTGACAGTGCAAGATGGAGCTGCCTTCTCTGTACCTCTTGCACAGGAGGGCAGGGGCCGGCCCCTGGGATATTCCCCACCTGGCAGCAGGGGGAAGTGGTGGGAGAGCCCTGCAGAGCCCATCCTTCCCTGCTGCCTCTGCCCAGGAAGGTGTCTTGCTGGGGCTCTGTCCTTTGTGCATGGGACGGGCAGCACATCTGACAACTCCTCGCAGGCACAAGGGACCCTGGTGATAAAAAAAAAGGTCATTGAGAGACCTCACCAGGGTCTTTTTCAAATGGAAATGTCATTTATTATTATTTAGTGCTGAGAGTGCTCAGAATAAAGGCAGCTGATGGCTGGGGAAGCTTCAGCCCTGGCAGCCTCTGGCCTCTGTTCCCAGTCACACAGGACGTGGTACAGAGCTCCTCTGAGCTGCTGTCCTCCTGTTTGGCAGCTGCAGGACTTCCCTGCCTGCCCGCCAGGCGTGGGGGCTGGTTGGTGAGGGGCTGGGTGCTCCCCACACGAGGTCCCCATGTCCAGCCTGCTGCTGCCGTAGGACATGAGCATGCAGCATCCTCGGTTTCTGCTTGAAACACAGCACACAGAGGTGCGGGAAGTGTCCTGCAGTGCTGGCTGCTGCCGTCCCTGGAGCCGCCTGTGGCTGCCAGCTCCCAAGGTCAGACAGGGCTGCCAGCACATCGGACCCACGAGAGTTTCATACAGAGCTGTGAGGCAGCAGGGGATGTGGGTGAGGAGCTGCAACATCTGCCACTGCCTCTTCAGAAACCAGGGGACACCAACAGCTGCTCGGGCACAGACGTTCTGGTCCTGGTGGCCCAGCTGCATGGCCCAGCCCCACACCCCCGCCAGGCTGCAGCTCCGGCTGTGCCGCTGGCACCAGGGATTGCAGCCACGCTGGCAACACCAGGCTGCCGCCAACCCCGGGCTCCGGCTTCCTCCTGTCCTCCCGAGGTGCTGCTGGGGCAGGGGAGGGATTCCTATCACCGCTGCCCAGCAGCACCCATCTCTGGGTCAGAGAAGGGAATTATTAGTGCGGCCACCACATAGAGCCAAAATCCCAGCGAGGGCTCACAGAGGAGCGCGTTGCCCAGGCACAGCAGCCCCCACCCCACTCCCCAGCTCCACCGCTGCCCTCCCTGCCTGCAGCACGGGCTGGGGCTGTGCAAACAGCCCTGGCTGGAGCTGTCTCATAGCAGGCGCTTGTTGGCGTGCCACTGCCACGTCCATGAAAGCAAATGAAAGAGTTTTGATCCAAATTGCATTTCCCCTCTTAGTCTGGAGTATGTCGGCACATTACAGCCTATAATATTCCACTGCTGCTCTTTTGCATGATTTTTTAATTAAAAAACTATGGAGTAAACAAACATTCTGCTCTGGAGTAGCCCTGCAGAGACCCATCGATAGGCACATTTACATCCCCACACTTTTTCAAGAAAGTTTATATCTTAACAACAAAAAAATAATAATAATATTACCCACCCAAACAGTTAGTATTGGATAAAAGTTTGAAGTGAAAGGCAGCTGGCAACCTTCTCCAGCCCATGAAATGATATTAACATTTTATTATTCTAAGGTGAGCTTTTTGAAACGGAATTTTAAATGTTACCCTGCTGTTCCAGAACACAAAAACCTTTAATTTTATGCAAATGAACAGCGAGGAGCTGAGCGCTTAATGTAAACGAACACTTTCTTTGTAGGAGAGGTTGGAAGAGAAAAAAAATTTCCCAGGGATTCTTTAATTGCTGTCTGAAATTATGTAAATCCCACCGCTAGGCAGAACGCAATTATCCTGTGCCCCTCTCTGCCAGCATTGCTAATGTCTAACAAAATATCGGTGGGTGACATTTAGTCGAGGTAATGCAAATGAGAATTAATTTTTTTCCAAGACAAAGGGCAGCTAAAAGATCACCTCATTCATATACAGCAGAGGGGGTGTGGGGAGGCAAAACCAGAGGACTCCGGCAGGGAGGGGTGGTGCGGGAATGAAGGAAGACAGAGGAAAGTTGTAGTTGTGACAGTCCACGGGAAGCTGGGACCAGGCCAAAGCTGATGAGCGTTTCTGTATCTCTTTATTTTTTAAAGGAATGAGCCTCTGGGCGGGGGGCAGGTTGTTTGTTTTTCTGTTTAATTCATGGTCATCCTGACAAGGGGGTAGGGTGGGAAATGTGATTGAAACCCCCTAATGGCTCTGCCTTGTGTTGAGTAAAGACTGCTTGTAATTTATCACCTAGTTGTGCTGATAACTAGCAATAATTCTATTAAATATTCAAAGTGAGGCTTTCGCAACACAATTATCAAGTGGGATTTGTTGTTTCAGAAAACCTTCATGAGCACAAAAAGGTGCAGAGAGTGTGCTGTAGGGTAATGGGCTTCCCTTGCTGCTGCTGCCACTGGCTCTGGGGCTACCTCCTGGAAAGCGACATCCCTGCCAGCATGTGGAATGGGGAGGGGGAGGCTGCTTCTATTTTTGTAGCAGAGATCAGGGAATTCACATAGGATTTTTCCTTCTTTTCTCTTTTTGTTTTCCTTTCTGATTTTTATTTTTGGTCCTTGAGTTTCATAGCTATCTTTGCTTCTAAGTCCGCATCTAAGAGCTTGCAACTCTGCTTACCTTTTAGAAGAGAAAAGCAAGCCCCAGTGGGAGATGGTGCGAGGCAGGGGCAGGTATATGTGAAGAATGATGAAGTACATAGATGCTCAGAAGCCTCCAGATCAGGGTAAGGAGTGCTGCTGGAATTATCCTTTGAAATGTACACTCTCTGCAGGGAGGCCCCAGGGATCATCCTTGCTGGAGGAGACGGGCTGAGTTGCACCATCTGCTTGGGATTTAGGACAGGCAGATCTGTGAAAATATGAATTAAAAATACAGAGTACCAGGAAAGAGTTTCCTCTTGCCCATCTTTTGATATTACACTGAGCAAACCTGGGTGGCTGGTGCTGCCTGTGTGCCACGGTGTCCTCGCAGCAGGGCTCCGCTGCCTGGGGCGGGCTCCAGCCAGCACAGATGCTGCCACGGCTCGTGCCGATGCCCCCGCGCTTCGCATTCAGCCCTGGCATGTCAGCACCCCATGGTCTGCCTCAGGCAGTGGGGCTGGCGGGCAGGGCCGGGGTGGGAGCGCTCGCGCCTGCTGCAGCGGGTGGTCCCAGCGGTGGTGGCAGAGGGCACGCAGCCCACGGTTCGGCCAGGGGCAGCCCAGCTCACATGCCTGACTCTGGTGTGTGCTGGCACTCATCCACAGTGCCTCGGCAGGGGCACCTACACAGCACCCTCTGGGCTGTGCGCTGCCCCAGAGCGCTGCCCCACACTGCGAGGGGCAGACCTGGCTCCGTGACCCCAGCAGCACAGCCTGCGGCCACTGCACAGCCACCTTGTGAGTGCATGAGCTCCAGCGCTGAAAGGAACAGGCAAATCATCCATTTCCTACCGTTTCCTATCGTGTTCCCTTCCCTTGAGTTGCTCAGCCTGGTGCATTGGCATTCCCAAGTCACCCACAGGGAGCTCCCCAGGCTGCCCAGCCCCTCCTGCAGCTGTTTGGGGAACCACGGGGCTGCCCTGCCAGCGGCAGTGCCGGGGATGGAGGTGGATCGGTGCCATTGCAGGCAGAAGCTGCCCCTTGCCTGCAGGGCACTGCTGCCGTACAGACAGCAGCTGTCCTTGTCCTCCTAAAATTTATAATCTTTATAATCTAAGATTTAGACTCTTCAAAGCTTTATGCCTGTCTTTAACCTGTAGCACATGCATAGTCTCAGTGGGATTTCTCATCTGCTAAGAGTTAAGCATGTGCATAAATCTTTGCAGGCTTGGGGCCTAAGGCATTCCTGCTCGCACATGCACACACATTCCTGTGCACACAAGTCATGGAACAACTGCCGTGCAAATTCTCACTCACAAGGCTGGCTGTCAGAGCAGGGAGGCATGCCGAATCCTTTATGCTCACGCCAACCTCCTGAGCATTTCTTAGGCTTTTTGGATGCTGTGGTGGTGTTGAACTTCTGACACCACCTTTAGCAAATTCCCATTCTCTGTCCACATTTCTGGGAAGCACAAGGAGGGCTGTTAGCAGGCAGTAATTGTGCTGGAGGTGAGCGCAAGCAGGGAGCAGTCATTCACAGTCACAGACAGCATTTGGGCCAGGGTGGGAACAGCAGGTAGCTCAGAATGAGAACTGTAATACCAGGTACTTGGCATGAAAAGGAAAGCATGCCGAAGGCTTGCTGCACTGTGAGTGCTCCTCTCGCTTCCCTCCCCCAAGGTGCAAGCTTGGAAACACGGCCAGGGCAGCAGGCACTGCGCCCAGGACTGCCCTGTGCAGGCTGGCACTGTCCAGTGCAGCCTTTTGTGCTCACTGTTGTGAAGATTTTTTAACTGGCTCTATCACATCAGTTTCATTTTCATCAATGCAAGCCAGCCCAGGGTGAAATCCAGATAAGAAACCAGTGCAGATTTTTTTGTGGCATAACTGAGTTGACAAAGCACCACGCCTACCTCAGGCATGGCAGCATTCTGATAGCCTGTGCCTGTGGGGTGTTCCTGCAGGTGTCTGTACTTGGCAGCACAGTGTTTGCAGGGGTCTGGTCTATGAGACTTCACCACACCAATATATAGCCTTTACTTTCTAAGTAGTAGTTTCTGCCATCAAGTGATGAAACAAGAAGCAATACACTTTACATTTAAAATCATCGCTGCAAAACTCCTTTTTTGTCCTCATGCAACGTTGATGTTGCTTCAAGTCATGACATGAACTTTCATGAAATTACTCTTTTCACTTCATATCTTGAGTTTGCAATGAGAATGGATATGGCCTTTTTAATTTAGGGTTAGAAAATCCAGGCAAAGACATCAGGTGAGAAGTGGCATTTCATAAATGTCTTGTGTTCTACAGCATTCGCTTTGTTAAGGACGAAATCACATTAGTTTCCCTAAAACATCATCTGCACGCTGCACAAAGTTATTGCTGTTAGAAGCAAACCCTGGGAGAAGAACTGCACACACTGGCGTTTGTGATCTGCAGCTTGCTGCGGGCTGCTGCCCACTCGCCGCGCGGCCGCGAGCGCCCGCAGTCGCTCAGGTCAATTGCTATTTGTCAACGGGAGCCGTGGCTGTGCCCCAGGCAAAGTGCTGATCACAGCACAGCACCCTCTGAACTGACCCGGGCATTTAGCCTTTTCTGAGAAATATTTACAGAAAGGTCAGCAAATGCTTTGTGACAAGACGCTAGCACATCCCTAACCCACTCCCATCTCGCTCTGTGCCTCGCTTCGTGTTCTGGGCACAGAGCAGCAGGAAGGGGAGGTCCTGCGAGCTGGCGTTTCCAACCTGTTCCTTAACATTGCAAAAGCACCTCAGTGAGCTGATCTGCCCGCCTGGGTGGGATGGGCTTCTGTAGGTGACCCAGTCTGCTTGCAGGGGACGCCTTGCAGCAGCCAGCTCCTTCCTTTGTGGCCCCATGAGGTCCAGACCCTCCCGTACACAGGAGCTCTGCTTGTTCTGATTGCAGCCTCCCCCGGTCCCACTGTACCGCCATCCCGCAGTGTTGGATGTGGGAGCTGTTGGAAAGGGAATGAACAGGGCCTGTTACTGAAATGCTGGTAAGGGGAGAACGTTACAGCGGGGTTACGGGGAGGAGGGCTCTGTGCACTGCCCCAGAGCAGCACCAGCTGTCCTTAGCTGACAGCACCAGGTACCCCAGGCTCTGAAGCCAACTGTACCTCCCCATCCTATTGACAGTCATTTCTTCTGGCAAACGTGCCTTCGCTGTGCCCACCATGACTGCGTGGGGTTACCTCAGCCACCAGGCACTTTGTGACCTGCCTGCTGGCTCCGTCTGGGACTCCTGGGCAGCGGAGGGAGGTGAGCAGGACCTGCCCCGCCTGGCAGGAGCCAGTTGTTACCCGCAGAGAGGCAGACAGACAGACAGACAAAGCAGCAGCAGGAACTGAGCACGCCGAACAGATTTAGCAGCTAGAAAGTTCCTTGTAAGAAAATAGAGCTGTGAGGGGCAAATGGTCCCGAGGAAGAAACAGGCTTACTGTCCCCGAGCATCCCCTGCCCTGAGATGGCCTGGGTTTCTAAGCAGATCAGAGTAAAAGCCTCCCGTAGCTGGGTAATTCTGCCTCTTTCCGATAAGCCAGTAACCCCATTAATAGAGAGTCTGGCATGGAGGGAGCTGTGCTGGGAAAGCGCTGCACCTCCACATGCACAGCAGATTAAAAAGGACTTAATCACAGTGCAGCCACAAAGTGCACTACATGGCATTATTCCTCTGAAATAAAATTTTATATACAGCCTATCTGAGAGCAGCACAAAATAAATACTTTTAAAATCTATGATTACTGTAGTTTTTTTTTTTTTTTTTTTTTAATTTTATATTGGTGGCTGAGTTCTGCTCTTGCTCCAAAGGATTAGAGGGATAATTCTATTACAATTTAGTAACAAGATTAAAAGAGCCAGTTATCCATTTATGGGGGTCTATGGAAACGAGCAGTGGCTTCTGGAGGTCTCAGGATCTGGGTAGGTGTATCACTCACATCACAGACACATCCAAATCAGGTTAAGGCACAGGCAGGACATGCATGAGGTGAAAAGGTCTCCAGGGCCACCTGTCCTTGCATTATCATGAGAAGCGTTCAGGGACTCACAGGGCAGAAAGGACACAGATGGGCAGACTTTCCAGTGTGAAGAGTCATGGGCCAGAGAAGAAAGAAGGAAACAGCAAAAAAATGCTCTAGAAATAGAAGTGTCCACACAACCCATCAGGAAGGAAGCACCAGTACTGCCACATATCGATGTGAGGAGCTGTTCCACACAGCAGCCGATGCCAGGTGCCAGGGGTCACAGTTTTGTTTCTCTAAATTATCTGTGATTTTTCTGCGTTGATAAAAGCCTTGGCTCTGCAGATGAGAAGGCCTGAGGCTGGCAGTGGGAATTCCTGCTGGGGTGGTGAGCTACGCAGGACATGGCTTGTCCTCCTCCCTCCCACATGATGCAGGTAACAAGGACAGCGCTGTAATTACACATCTGAATGTCAGCTTTGCACTGATGATCAGTTATACAGTTATAAGGATATTTGATTATTTGAGTTTAAAATGTGCTTTCCATGAGCATTACTGAGTTTCCATTGCAAGGATGTCAGCTGAAGATGACCATGGCAGGAGTCACACCCAAGTGAAAGGGAGGAAGGGAATTATTTAGCTCTTTTGATGAGTATGTGTGCAAAACCATTCACAGTGTCTCCAACTGGAAATCCATTGTCGGAAACTCCCTTGCGAAAATGTTGTACACGTCAAGCCACACAAGTGCAAATGGCATGAAACACTCCGGGTTATAAACTAGCTGATGCTGTCATTGTTATGTGTATCTTCTGTACTGATTAACTGATTAATTGATATTTAATTGATTGCACTGTCAGAGTAGGACTTTAGTATGTGCTGATTGTCTCACCAACTGTTACAAGTCTGAATTGCATTTAGTATAAATCCATAGGAACTGAACACAGGAAAGGTGCAGAAACTGCTTTGGTGGCAACAACGAGCTGAGTTCATGGAGCACGGTCAGTGAGCAATGCTATCATTCAAGTACGAAAAGCTCTTTCTTCTTGCTTTTAAAAATAATTGTTTAGATAAATTTAAATCTAGCTGGTTGGGTGGGGTAGGAACTGTCCTCTCTTTGATTGTGCCAGCACGCCCTCTGAGAACTGACCCAGCGCCCGTGCCGTTCTGCGCCACTGCCTGCCCCGGGCAGGGCACAGCAGGACAGGGCTCGCAGGCAGGGCAGGATCCGCTCCCCCGTGTGCTGGACCTGCTCTGCTCCTGGGAGCGGTCCTGTGCATGTACGGTACTTGTTTTGCTGTTTGTCAAGAGCTTCTTTAAAGGCCTCTCTGCAGTTACAGCCTATAGCAATCTGTCCTTTTCTCCTCAAACAAACCCTTTATAGACTTGTTCTTGTGAAATTTATGGGTTGTTGGGTGAAACATTAGGAAACATTGCATCAAAAATGCGGAATGCTTTTCCCAGCCTGAACCAAGGTCTGTGGCAAGTGCTGCCTGCTGAGATATGGCCCTGACAAGCCTTTCCTTCACAGCAGCTGGAGCTCCTAAATAACAGCAGCCAGCACGGGGAACCTGGCCTCGGGGCTGGGGCACCTGCAGCCCCTTCAGCCGTGTCAGCATGCAGGACCAGGTCAGCCTCCGGAATTACAGAGGTGCAGAGGATGTCACGCACCATCTTTTACAGATGCGTAAGTAGGCACGCCGGTAAACCCCCCGAGTTCACCGAGAGAACAAAGCTGGCTGCAAAGCAGTTCGAAATGAAGTATGAGAATTTGAGACGACCAATGGGTTTGCAGAAGAGCCACCAGACAATTGTAACAACGTTGTCTTGCTGTATTAGTTTAATGTCCACTTGAATCACTGACCTTAAGGTCTGAAAAGGACTAAATCTAGAAACGGATGATTTTTTCCATGCAACATGACAGAGGGGCTGTGGTCGCTTCTAAATGCAATTTTACGTTCACTTATGGAAATGCATTGTTCCTCGGCTACTTTAAAAAAGAAACCAATATATGTTCTCTTGAAAGGGGTTAGACCTCAATTATTTTAAAGCCATTGTGCAGCGCGGCGGTGACATCGGCTGGCGGCGCGGCAGAGCCGTACCAATGCTACCCCCTTGTGACCACAAGCGACGGCTCGGGCTCGGTGCAGCGCGGCGCCGGGGGAGCCGCTGCCGGGCTGCGGGGCGGGGCCGTGCGGGGCCGCCCGGAGCGGAGCCCCCCGGAGCCGCCCGCCCCCCGCTGCCGGGCGGGCCCGGCCGCCCCCCCACCCCCCCGCCGCACCGCGCCCGGCCCGCAGCGGAGCCCACGGGGAGGCGGCGGCGGCCCCTGTGCCGCGACCTCGGGGGGTCCCCGCCGGGCTCGGCACCAAGGGGTCGCCCCCGCCCCCCCCCGGGCCGTCCTGCGGCCCCGGCACCGCCGCGCTCGGGCGGGCGGAGGCGCGGCCGGGTCCGGAGCTTGGTGCTCGCACATCTCCGCCTCGCGCTGCTCGCTCTCTGCGTCTTGTTAATGAAAAGCATGGATGTAATTTCAATTAAAGATAATTACATATTTAAACTTAACATTAAATTCTGCACTAAAACAAAATTACATGAAATCTCAGTGTGCAGCCGTGCTGCAAGGCAGCGTGTGAGGCGCGGAGGAAGGAAATGCTGTTATGCCGTGCGAGCTGATCCCTTCCACGCGTATCTCCCGCCCGCGAGATGCTTCCCTGGCCGGCAAGTGAAATCGAGTCTGTTCCCACTCGCCACCGTCCCGGCTGATGCCTCACACGCGGTTGTGCTGGGCAGGCCCCGCAGCCACCCAGGCATGGCTATTACCGCCTGGTGTAATGCAGACAAAAAGTAAAAACCCCTGAGCGAGAACATCCATCAGCGAGGTTGCAAATGGGACTTGGTGAGATTCTCATTACCAGCAGCAGTCACTGCCTTGGCTGGGCACTCAGTTCCCAGCCACCTCTCGGATCCATGGGAAGGAGCTGAGAGACAGGGCGGTTGGAGGAGCTCTGGTGCTGACCAGGGTTCAGCCTCCTGAGTAAAGCTGGGAAGGTGTTTTGAGTTAGTGGTAAAAAATGTGGTTCCCGGATGTTTTGTGAAATCCATCAAATGTTTGCCTAAGAAGCAGTTTGCTGAAAATTGAAAACTTTTTTGATTTTTCTTTACGATACCTCCCCAAATCCCAAACACATTTCATTCTCCCAAAAGCAAATGCATTTATTTCCTGTCCCCAACCACACTGAAAGCGTCTGGTTTGAGATAACATAAATGGATCTTTACTCTCCTCGCTCCCTGTTCGACCAGCACCTGCCTCAGCCCAAGGAGTCCAGCATTGTCCTCGTGCTTGCTCGTGAGCACAGCGTGGGAGAGCAGCCGGCAGGGGAGCATCGAGCATCCATCGCCCCCCCGTCCCTCCACTGCAGCTCCAGCTCTGGTCTGCCGTGATGCCCTGCTGTGGCAAAGCAAAGACACTGCGGCACCATCAAACCTTTACAGAGAGAGGCTTTTGTTTAATAAAACATGAAAATTATTCATTGTGTGATTTAATTTGATAGGAAATTCATGCTGCTCCTGTAATAATTATTATCATTATTGATTATTGCAGTGTGGCTTAGCAGCTGCAGCCAAGGGCCAGAGCCCCACTGTGCGCGTTGTGTTGGAGGACAGACCTTGCCCTCACAGATACACTGCACAGCCAGAGCTGGATGCAAATGCAGCATGGAAATAGCAGTTTTGTGCTGGGTAAGGGTCAGGCCTGCTAGCAGAGTTATAGCTGCACCAGGTTACACAGTTTGAGGACGAGAGAGTCAAGACTTCAGCTCAGCAGATGCGGTGCCGTGGCACAGTGGGCAGTCACCCTGGCAGTGCTATCATTAAGTTTCAGTGCGAATGTTGCCTGCAGAGCCCTTTGCTTCCCTCCCTGGCAGCAGCCGCCTTCCAGCCTGAGGTGAGGTGGCTGCTCCTCAGCTGGCTGGAGGCTGGGGGGAGGCTGCCAGGTTTGGCTCGTTCCCCAGGAGGATGCCCCGAGCTGGGGTGAGGGTCACAGCCCCACAGAGGGGCAGCACGTGGGCACCCCCAGCACCGTGCATGGCACAGCCACGGCACACAGAGCTGGGGCTGCTCCTTCTGCATCAAGTGACTGCAGTTATCAAGCACTGACAAGTGGCATTAAAATTTATTAGCCAGCATAAAGTTTTATTTAAGGGATGGCTAGAGATTTAGTAGGCTCTGCTCGTCCCTACTTTGCCTGTCGGTGTCACCTCCAACAACTGCCAGACACAGCCCCACAGCTCCGCGCCGCTGGCTGTGTGTATGGGATGGGGTCATGGGGACACCGAGCGTGCTGTTCCCCTCCCTGGCAGGTCCCATGGTGGCCCCGCTCCCCACGCCCGCTGCTGCCAGCCCCACCGTGCCACCCGCCCAGCGCCTGGCGAGGGAGCTCCGCCAGCAGCGCTCCCATTAATCAGTTTGGCAATCGTGAAATACACTACATGCGTACTGGAGTTTAAATCCTGGGCTCACTAATGGTTTACTACCCACTAAATCCCCTTCATGTTATTTAACTTTTAAACCTAAGGAATATTCCAAATCAAAGAGGCTCTGTGTCATGCTCAGTCCATCTCAAAGAGCCAGGAATTAACATCTCTTCATGGCTCGACAGTGCCTGCCGCACTGAACCACAGCTCTCTCCTTATTAATATTTATGATGGGGAGAGAAAGTTGCATAAATCTTAGTTGATACTTAATTAAACCCCACTTCTTTTGATTTCTTCTCTTTCAGCTTCGCTTAGTGTGGACTGTACAACTATTAGATGCTCATCCTGCAAAGAATAGCCTGGCACGCACAGCACACGCGCGGGGCTAAATAGGATTTAATGTCCGCGGCCACCCCTGCTTATCTCCTGTGAACGGTCCCCGCTCATCTGCTGGCTTTTGTCGTCTTGGGCTTGCTGGGACGTCGGCTGGAGGCTTAAGATTATAAAGGCCCAATAGGCTAATGTGAGCTGTGGCTGGAAAAGCACAAACCAAACTTCAGCCCCTTTGTTTTGTTTTATCTGTGTCTCGTGTCTGATCTTTCGTGTGATTCATAAGAAAACAGTTAACACGCAGCTGACATATCTTTGATACAATGATCATACAGAGGAAGCAGCTTGACCCCTGAAGGTTCCCGCATACGGCAGGATTGACACTTCACATTGACTTTGCTTCAGGCTTATCAACAAATCTAAGCCAATTTTATTAAAGAGCCGTGTGTGGTGTGTGGAACATGCCAGTTAGAGACAACTTCATTTATAGATGGCTCAGAAATCAGGCAAGTGCTTGGCTGATTTTCTTCTCATTCATGTTTTCACTTTGCTGGCAAATTTAACTTTAAAAAACTCGTTGTGTGTTTCAGTGAAGGATGGAGAGCGGTAAAGCCCCTCAACATTTCCTGGCCCTTTTATTAAGAACTGCGAGGGGGGAGGCAGGTCCGTGTTTCGGGGTAATAAGGTCTGGCAATGAGTAAGCGGTGGCTGGTGAGAAACGCAAAACGCCGCGGTTGCGGTCTGCCCCAGCCGGCCGGGGCAGTAAATCTCCCCGCAGTTAGTGCCGAGGGAAATGCTGCCGCACGCCCTGCCCGTGCAGGCTCGGTCAGACCTGGAAACCCTTCCTGCACCGCAGCCACCAGCGGAGGCAGGGGAGCGGCGGGCGTGTGGCCGGGGGGTGAGAGCCCCTCGTGCCCCCAGCACCTGCAGTGCCCCCGCGCCCCTGCTGCCCCCAGTGACCCTGCCCGGGACACCCCCGCACTCCGGCTGCTCCCAGGGCTCCTGTGGCTGCTGTTGGGAAGGAAAACTGGGGGAAAACCAACTCCCCAGAAACACCAGCTTCAGCTAACCTCTTCTGGGCGGCCACGTGGGCAGCACTCACTTTTCTAAACTGGTTTACCAGGTTTGTGCTTTATTTTTTAGCTCTATTTAATGTGCATGCAATATTTTTAGCACCGAAAGAAGACCAGGGCAGGGTCCCTCAGGATCAGAAGTGGGGCAGTAAGCAGCCAGCAGGATCCGCTGCTCTGAGGCATCATTTGGTAATTATGTCTCTTTTTATTCATGCAAATTTTATCAATATTATTTATATATTCAAAGCCATTTATAAATAATATATACATTTATGCTAAGGTAATTGCCTCAACTCGATTATTTGTCCCAGTTTTTATTGTCTATCCAGATGCTGAATATTAAAAGTGTGTTTTCTTGTGTACATTAGTAGCTCAGAGCTGGATGCCTTGTCATGGGAACAGCACTGCTGCATCCGTGTGTGTGTGAGGGGAGCAGGGAGAAGGCGCAGGGCAGCTTTGAGACCACAGTGCAGGAGTGGAGGGATGCAGGAGGGACCGGGAAGAGAGCAGGGAGCATCCTGGGGCTGGGGGCTGTGCTGGGGCCCCAGGTGAGGGCTGTGCCCAGCAGTGCTGTCTTGCCCCAGTGTTTTGAGTGCCCCACAGAGCATGGTGCTGCCTGGGAGCCTGGGAGCCCTGCTGTGCACAGCTCAGGACGAGCACTGGAACATTCCTCCCAAAAGCAAACACAAAGTGTGCCAGCAAAATGCCCCAGGCAGCCCCAGGTGGGCTGTGCCCTCTGGGAGGGGCACAGTGCCTGGGAGTTATGCACAAACCCCATCCCAGCATTGCTCATATCCGCCTCCCACCTCCTCACTTACCAAAACTTGACATCGCAATGAAAAAAGATTAGGAGCATTGACAGGCCTGCAAAGGTGACAGCTACAAAGAAATATGGAGCAATCACATTGTCAGAGTGCCTATTAGGAACCTAAAAAACCTCAGCTCTCCTGCACAAGCAAAACTGATTTATTGCACAGCACAGTTCATGAACTCATCAGTGGTTTTGCATGGAGAAGAGATGGATTTTCTTTCAGATGTTTATGGTGTGAGCAGACTGTCCTGAAAGTTATTGTTTGATTTAATAAAATCAGTAGTGCTTGCGAGGGTGAAATAAGAACAGACCTGGATCTCCATCCAAAACACAAGCCAAAACCCATCCTGAGGCCTGAGAAAGGCCCATGCGTTGCTGAGATAATGTTGCTCAGGAACGACCAGTACGGCCCTCACCGAACGGAGGACACCAGCACGGAGCAGGGCTGTTCTCCTGCGGCAGCACCTGGCTGGGGTGAGGATTATGTTTCTGTCTCCCAAGAAACTCAGACCATGTCACCTTTTCTGATTGCCTTCCCCATTAAGGTGCAGCTTCCTCACGTGTTAGTGCAGCGTGTGGCAAGCTGGTGTGACTGCTGTGCTGGTGCTGGTGCAGCAGGAGCAGCACCCGCAGCGGCTGCGTGATGCCCACAGCACGGTGCCCACAGCCTGATCAATGCCCACAGCCCGATCAATGCCCACAGCCTGATCAATGCCCACAGCCCGATCAATGCCCACTGCCTGGTGCCCACAGCCCGATCAATGCCCACTGCCCGATCAATGCCCACTGCCTGGTGCCCACAGCGCAGCGCTGCAGCAGCCGCCAGCACGTGCTCCCGAACCCCTCCCTCCGGAAAAGGGAGTCTCGGAGGTGTGAAATGAAGTAAGAGGCTTGGCTTCCTGACAATCTTGTACTTCTGTTAAACATGTAAATGTTTCCTTCTCCTGCATAGGATTATGCTTCAGATGCCCCGGGAACAGCTGTGGTTTATGTAGATTTTAAAGGTGAACTTTCATGCTCAGTGAAATTTTAAAAGCAGCTGATTTACACATGAATCCATTTCTCTGCAAGTGCCTATGTAGCTGTTTCTCTTCCTTAATGGCTTGTGACTGCAGAGCCGTGCTGCACACAGGAGGTTCCCCGGCGGAGGAGCCCTGCCTGTGGCATCCCGACCGCCCCAGCCGTGGCCGCAGCCCCGTCCCCTTGCCCTGGGCACCACGGCCCGGCCGCGGCAAGGGTGCAGCGGGGCAGGGCCTGTGTCCCCCATGGGTGGTGGAGGCCACCGCAAGGCTGCGCCCACCTCCACCTGCTGGGCGGCTCTCCCGAAGCCAAGAAGCCGCATTGCAAACACAAAAGGAGCGCTCCCGCAGCTACGGGTGCAGACCCGGCCGTTCGGTACAGAAGGTTGTTGGTGGGCAGCAAGTGGCGGTGACTTGACCGTCTGCAGAGCACATGGAATGAGGGATCAGTGGGCTGGTGTTGCCATTTAATGCTGTTTATAGCAAACAGTTAAGAAAAACTCATGTCTGCAACTGAGCTGCTCTGCTCCGTCACACAGTGCTTCAAGGGGCTCGCCCCCAGGTTTGGGGGCTGCAGGAGGTGACCTCAGGCACGCGGTGCATCAGGGACCGGCCCCGCGCCGGCTGCCACCACCGTGCGCTCCCGGCCACGTCAGCACCGGTCCCTGAGCCCTCGCTAGCCCTGACCCTTTAAAGACGCTCTCTCTTTTTCCTTTAAAAACACAAACTTTAAGTGGCTCTGAATAAAATAAAAGAGAATAACTGAACTGTGAAGGGTGATGATTGTATTTCTTTCACTTGTAAGAGAGACCTTTATAACTCTCTTGGGAGGAAAAAAACAATAATGGTCCTTCATGGATGAAGTGCTCTAAATATGGTGTATATTTTTTAAAATACCAGTTCTACAGTTATTGAAACAAATTATTGTTAAATGCATTTACAGCATAATAACTGTGCTAATTTGCTGATAAAAAGCATCCAGCGTTAAACCCCCCATACATTATTTTGTCATTAGCATTTGTTAGCTCCTCTTAGGTATTTTCAGACAGAAGGCTTTGTTCTGTATTTAGCACACAGGCCCTGCATTCCTCGCTCTCCCCTCCCTGTGGGATTTGCTTGTGCGCAGAACTGGAGCTTTTTTTTTTTTTTTTTAACTTCATGTTTAAAAACGGAAAATTTATTTCATTTCATTAATGGGCAAGGGAGGGGAAGGGAAGAAGGGAGGAGGGCGCGTGATTTAGTGAGCAGCGTGTCACGTGCTGGGCCAGCGTTAGCAACAGCCGGGCACGGGCGCTGCCCCGAGGGCTGTGGGGCTGTGCCAGTCCCCCCGGGCATGGGGCACAGACCCACGGCACCTCCCCGGCCGTGGCCTCACGCTGCTGCCCGCCACGTGTGGAGGCACCAGGCTGCACCGTGCTGGGGCCTCCTGCACAGCTCCTGCCCACTGAGACCATCACTGCGGGCACCCCACGAGCAGCATCTGGGCAGCGGGTGTCACCCCATGGGGTGAGGATGGGATGGGGATGGGGATGGGGATGGAATGGGGATGGGGATGGGGGGGTGATAATAGGGATGGAGAACCTGGGCATGGCCACAGGAGGCGGTGGGGCAGGGTGGGCAGAAAGAGGTGGCACGAGGATGCCTGTCCCTGAGCATCCCCCCGTGTCCCAGTGATGGAGCTAGAGGCACCGCGGCTGTGGGGACAGCCCCGTCCATCCCCACCGCTGCCTCTCCATCGGGCGGGGTTTTCTAGAGCCACTGTTTCCATAGCAACTGTACTGCGATCAGATCATCACCAGGGGAAAAAAAAAAAAAAGGAAAAAAAAAAAAAGCAGCTTTATTATCAACACAGATCTTCCCAAATTAACCCCTTAACAGCCGATGAGCACCAAGGTGGGACTCAGGTCTCATGTCTGGCCGTAGCAGGAGCTGATACCTGCTCCCATCTTTCTGGCCTGGTCCCCACTCTCCCATCTTGTGAAAGCCCCAGTTGCAAGCCCAAAAGATGGCAGCGGACCTTTTCCATGGACCTTTTGAGGCTGGGGGTTGCTCTGAGTGATCATGTCTCAACCAAGCCCTTGAAACATCCCTGGACAGAGGTTTTTCCCCTCCAACACCAGCTTGTGATGTGTCAGAGAATGCACCTAGGCACATGGCGAGTGTGAGGGACAGTGGGTGAGCAGCCCTGCAAGGAAAGCTGTGGGAACTTGTCCTGGACCAGGTGGGCTACACCATGTGCCATGGGCAATGAGGTCTCGTCCTGCTCTCCGGGCACACACCAGCGCACTGCTGCTGTAAAGCCTGGTGCTGACATGTGAGGAGATAGTGTGGAGGAAAACATTTTCATCAATTTTCAATTTAAATGAGGCTTGAGAAAGGCCCAGACTGATAAAAGGCATCAGAGGGTGTGAAGTGAGCACACCTCCCGTGTCCCTGCCTGCCTGTCGTGAGCGACAGAGGACACTGCTGCACCCAGGGCAAGGCTCCCAGCCCTGCCCGCCGCACGCGGCCGGGGTCTCCTGCGTTAATGAAACATTAATTCGCCCAAGTCCCCTGGGAGCGTCTGAGCCTGTTGAGTGTCCCTCACAATCATAAATGTTTATTATTGGCCATGTTACTATCAAAACTTTAAGTCATCCATTTAAGCAGCATCAATAAAAACACCAGCAGTGTGAAATGTGTGTTTCCTCGTGTAATGCGGTGCTCAGGGAGCCGTAGGAGTGACATATGGATCAGGTGGAGGGAGGGACGGGGAGCTCCGGGCTTGGGTCCCAGCCCACTTACCCCTCCTAGCTCCATTTAAAACGGGAGATATATATTTCCCCCCTGAAATCCTGAAATATTACTGCTAATTCTCGGTATGAATGTTCTCTGACCCTTCCTGTGGCCTCCAGATGCAGCCGTAGCACAGATAAATAATGACAGTAAGTAGCGAGGAGGGAATCAGAGCTCGGCAGCGAGGAGCGATGGTGCCGGTGGTGGTGGAGCCACCTAACGCAGCGCGGCCAAGGGGCTTTTACGGGGCCCGGCTCGGCGCCCCCGCAGTGCCGTGCCCCCTGTCCCCGCATCTCCATCCCGTGCTGGAGCAGCCGCGTGCGGCCCCACATGCCTGCTGCCAGGCTCCCCCCGCTGCCCCGAAACTGATGGGCTGCAGAGTGAACACCTTAGACAAATCAATTAAGATAGCTACTGTATATTGATTAATACCCCAAGCTATAAAAATATAATTGATTACCTGAAGAAGAGCAGAGGTAATGTACAGAGAACCTGTCTGAAAAGTGATCAATACTTACATTCAGGAAACTCACCCAGGAGTATAATTGGACAAAGCAGAATTTGGGCCAAACCAAGCACCGGGAAAATAATTTTGCTAACAACAAGCCATTAGGAAGCCTGCAGGACTGACCGCCATCTATCCCAGGGTTAGTTTATGGCCACAGCAGCTGTAGTAACATTTTTATTTTCATTCCTTTGGCGAAGAAAGTGAGCCCCTGGGACCTGCTGCTTTTCCTGCGGCTGCAGCTCTCCAGGTGTGGGGAGGAGCTCCTCCAGGGGCAGAGCTGGGCCATGCTGAGGTCCCTTGAGGTTACTGCCATGGGGGGGAGTTGCCTGGCACAGCCTGGTGTCACTGTGCTGAAGCGGAGCTGTCCCTGTGGGCACATGCATCTGCTGGCCCAGCAAAGCCGGGCGGGCAGCCCCAGGGTCCGACGTGTGGGTGGAGGCAGGAGCAGTGCCAGGCAGCCTCCCCAGCTCCCCTGAGTTTGCATCTGCCTCCCAGCCCAGTGCTGTAACACTCATGGGAAGAAGTTGCTGCAAGGGGAAGAGGGACGGTCCTTGCTGGAGAGGGGGCAGGCTGCCAGACCTGTCTGATCTCTGGCTGGCAGGGGCAGAGCAGCCTCCTGCCCCGACCTGCCTGCAGCGGGGCTCAGCCAGCTCTGCTTTGGGAAGCCGTGGTGCAAGGATGCAAAACGCTTGTTTTTTCTGACCAGCCTGGAGGCACCATGTGGACACAGCCTTTTCCCACACCAGGCAGCCCCAGGACCGCCCACCAGCGCATGCAAATCTCGGGATGTTTCCTGGCTGCTTCTGAGCCTTGGCAGCATCTTGCTTCTGGCTGAGACTCGCGGGGAGGCTCTGACCCAGCTCTGCCGAGCGCCTTGCTTGCCTGCTCCTCCTTCGCCTGGGAAACGTGAGCCCAGAGCACGGCCCTGGCCCAGCGGAGCAGCTCTGCTCCAAGCTGCGCCCAACCCCAGCCCCCCCGGAGCCGCCTGCACGGCGCAGCCTGCAAGGGCCCAGTGCTGGGAGCCCCGGTGTCAGCGCTGTTCCTGTGAGCACCCACGGCCAGGGGCAGCCCCGGCACGGGGACGCCGCCTGTTGTAGAGGTACCGATCCTTGCTCCATCGTTGGCAGGGTGCTTGTACAAACGGGGGTGCCAGAGTCGCTTCCTGCTTCTAACAGGGCAAGGCAATTAGCGAGACATGCCGCGAGATTACAAAATGCAATGAAATACTTAAAATCTACCCTCCAGACTAAAGTAAATCAGACATGACTTTGACAAGGTGAAACCAAAGTGATGAAACCAATCCATTGTGCTTGGGGAATCGATCTCCCCAGCAGGGAGTAGAGAGGCCATCGATTCACAGCCTCAGCAGTCAGGAATGTCAAGCTGCCTGATCTAAATTTCTATATGCATCACTCCAGATTAAATGATGGAGGAGCAGGCCGTGTGCAGGCATCCACCTGCCCGGTGGCACCTGCAGGGACCTGCAGGCTGCAGGAAGCTGCGAGCCGCGGGGTGCCTGCTGGGTGCCTCCTGCCCCCAGGAGCTGCGGGGTGCTGCCGGCCGGGGGGGGCAGGGGGCATTCAGGGGGTCGGACACCTGCACCCTGCCCGAGCACCAGAGAGGGCCCAAGTATTATAGTCGCACTGTGGAACCTTCTGTAGTAATTAAGATTTCATTCTTAAGAATTAAATATTTATCTGGAAACATGAGCTCTGGCTGTGAAGACCCTGGGTTGGATCCGTGTCTCCGGACCGGGACGGGGGTCAGGGCCCGTCACGCGTGACAGCACACTGTTGGGGCAAATGCAATCAGCTGCTTTGTCATTGTCATACCAGGCAAGGCCATTAGTTTTGTCAGTGTGAGAATAAAGAGCCGTCTCTGGGGAGAGATGGAAAAACTCGATCCGGCTCCCAGCAGCCCTGAGGGGGTTGTGTTTTACCATTTCTTTATGACTTACCAGCTGGAACAAGAGCAGACTTAGCAGTCACGAGTGGCAGGAGCATTTTCTGCTTCCATCTCCCACCGGGAGTTTGTGACAGAATAGCAGGGACTTGTGGTAGGAAGCTGAAAAGCCAGAGAACAGATTGAGGAGGGGAGGGAAGATGGTGGAGTTGGGTTGTGCCGAACCTGAGGTACTTCTGGCGTGCCCTCTGCTCTGCCTCACCCCGCCAGTGGGCAGGGGGCTGCGTGCCCCCAGGTTTGGGCGTTTGGGGGACGGGCACTGCCCACAGCTCATGTCACGGCACCACGCTGCTCGTCCCTGTCTCACCGAGCTGCCTTCTTTTAATTGTTAGCATACAGCACATTTTCAGCGCAGAGATGCTCAGGTGTAAGTTACGAAAACCAAGCAGCCGCAGCAGAGAAAGGCCGTGGGGGGAAGGCTCGTGCCCCACAGCGATGCGCCCTGCAGGGCAGGCAGCCGGGGGAGCTGGGACTGTGCCGGGCCCACCGAGGACAGGGACAGCAACCGGCCCCTGGTACCCAGCTGGGGCGCTGGATTTGCCTGCAAATAATGCCTGATCTATGCACTCTTAAACAATGATCAGAATAAATACATTTGGCCTCAACTTTTTTCATCCACTGAAGGAGTAGGTTGCTCTTTTTAAGCAGTTGTATCTCACAATGTATTTAACCATTTGGTAGTAGAGGTGATGAGATAATACACAAGTAATTAAAAGTGACCGTGGCCTCTGTCTCGCTGCTAGCCGAGACACAGGACATCCTGCCATTTACCAAACAACTGCTTCTTTATTTCTGTCACGTTTGCTGCTTTCACACAGGGCCATGAGCCATTTCTAAGAGCCATTTCCCTGGGAAAGGCCCGGGTGGGGTTGGGCAGCGGAACCCTGCAGCCAGCTGCCTGCGCCACTGGGCAGCGGGGAGCCGGCCACTGGTGTCTGGACAGGGGTCTGCTGAGCCGCCCGCGGCCCTTGGAAGGGAAACCATGTGTGATGGACAGGAGAAGCAGGTTGGTATCAGTCAAATAATCCCTCTCATTAGTCTTCTGTAAACCAGGAGATAAGGCAGTGAAAGGGACAGCTGCTCCTTCTGCCGTGAAGTGGGTGGGGGTTTCCTGTAGCAAATTTGTCAGTGACAGTAGAATCTCCCACATGAAGGATTCCTCCAGAACACGCTCAGGTACAGCTCAGCTTGCAGCAAAGCTTTATCAGCCCTTCCTCCGTGCCGACCCCAGGAACCCAAATCTTTCTTAAAAGTGCTCTTAAAGAGGCACCGTCAAGCGAGGGTCAACGCCCAGAGCACTGACGCACGCTATCTGGCGGTAGTGCAAACACACGGGCACATCCTCACAAGACACCCAGCCATTTTCAAAATGGCATCCTTGAAAACATGCACTTTTTTTTTTCCAACGTTTTTTAAAACTTAGGCACAGCAGTGTCTGCCAGCAGAGCACAAAAGAGTCACGAGAGGGAAGCGACGCTGAGCAGTGCAGCCTCATTGTCAGATCTGTGCAAGTGCAAAGCAAACGGCGTTACAGTAGCTGCAGAAAAAATGTAAGCCTTAAATATTTAAAACGTTAGCAGTGTGATAAAGATATAAGAGCTTCTAAATTATTTGCTTATTTTTTAACCTCACAAAATCCATTTGCAGTTATTTGTAGCGATTCCAAATGAAACATACACTGGCAAACACAACTGAAAAAAGGGAATAATCTTGGTACATGATAATTGTTTATGCAAAATAAACTGTCACTGCCAATGTTTGGCATTAGTATACATCTTTGTTGACAGTATGTTAGTAATGTTCTATTTTCTGTATGAGTTGTTATGTTTGCAATTACAAGATTCGAAATACCACCCGGCACCTACACCAACTTCAGCTTCCCACTCCTTCGCACCACAAGATTTTTGTATTACCTGAAATCTACTTTCAAAATTTCATCTTTCTAGTTACAGATTAAATAATATTAAGCGTTATTAAACTTGAAAGATTTGTTTCCAAGTAGCAAATAGATTCCCCATATTATTCTTTACTGTAAGTAGTTGTTGTTATATCTTATTCATCTGGAAAATAATTTCAAACAGCCATGAAAATAGCGGATTTCTCTCTGTTAAAATGATAGTCAGAGCCTGGGCTGCTGACATATAGTAACATGATTCACTTGGACAGTTACTGACTGCACATCCAATTCATTTCTTCTCTAGAGCACCAAGTTATTATCTGAAATGCACAAGGTGTCTGGGGGTAACATATGATCAGCCAGGGACGCTTTTGACGGCTTGAAGAGCAATCAATAAAAATTGTCTCCAGCAGTTTTGTAGAGTATGGAAGTTGGTGGTGAAATGAAGTGATGGAGATTAACTAGTGGAAGTCAATGCCCTGGTGCTGTGAACCCTGTTTTTTAATTAAAGATCCAAAGCTGCTTTTCAGTTGAATAGGGCTTTTTTCCCCCATACCAAATTCTGTGCTGAAGGATAACTTCCCTCCACTCTGTGTGTGCACGAGTGCGTGTGCACCATGTAATAGCTGCTGCTTCCTCTGCCTGCCCAGGGCTTCTGTGCCTCTGCAGCCTGACAGTGGGATTTGCGTTAGCTGCTGGTGCTGGCTGTGCTTCAGCCTGGCACAGCCCCATTCCCTCCTTCCACGCACCATTTAGGAGAATGCTTTGCCGCTGTGGATGGTCACTGTTGCTCACTCTTTGGAAATGAATTTTAAAGATAATCTTTAAAATCATATTGCCCTAATTGACATTCTTGTTCCCAGCTCCCTCACCCATCCATACCCTTCATGGACAGCTCTGCTTTCATCCGCTACAAAAAGGACCTGTAATCTACGAGGCTTACATGACAATCATTTAACTTTGGTCTCATATTTATGAGTCTGCATCTACTCTCTCTGAGGTTACAAGTTTTTCAATTAACATTAACGGTGTGGGTCTGGGTTCTGTACTCCTTGCAAAGAATGACATTTGTTTTGTGAGTAAGCATGTTGTGCAAAGGCTGCTGTGCTTTATTGCCTATCTGCACAGCAAGGAGATGTTTGCATCTCTGAAATGGGTCGTGGCAATGTCAGTGGAGGCACCTGCCCACTCCCAAAGAGCCAGGGACAACCCCAACCTGTCAGCCCTGAGGAAATCCATTTGCCTTTTTAGCATTTCTAGTGGAGGAGAAATACCTCTTTTTAAAGCACTCTTAATTTTCTTCCATTAAGCACAGTTCAAAGATGTATGTTTTTGATAGTGACATAATAATAAACATGTAAGGACTTGTTTACAAAGAAATAGTTACTGTTTGCTAAATAGGTTTAATGGAAAACAGCAAAGCTCCCTGCTGGGGTTTAGTACAGGACCGCTGTGTATGTAGGGTGGGCAGTCCTCAAACAGCATGCTCTTTGCTTCTCACGTATCAATTACTTGAGCTCAGAAAAGGTTTTTGTAACAGCTCCAGCGCCCAAATATCAGATGATTGCATGCTTTGAAGCAAATCTTTCCTTCTGTCTATGCAAGTGTCTTTCCTATCTGTGCCATGTTTAATATCTGGATATATGTGGACAGCATCTTTCAAGCTAGCCTGGAGATGCTGTGCTTCTACAAATGGTATGCATGTCAGTTCCTGTAACGAGACGCTACTTTAAGTGACCCCTTCCCAGCAGGGTGAGAGCTGCACAGCCTCCGGGAGTCCTGACCTCCAGCTCCTGAGAGCTGAGCCTGGCCCAGCTGCTGCAGCAGGAACCGGCCCACAGAGCTGGCCGGCCTCTCAGCCCTTGTCCTCGGTGCTTGCTGCCCGCCAGTGACACAGACCCCGTGCCGTTACCCAGGTGGGGGTCAAAAGCAGGCAGGGAGACTGCTCCGCGGTCCCGGGCCATGGTGGGGTCTGGCCTCTGCCCCAGTGGTGCTGCATGGTGGGGACGTGTGACCCAGTCGCTGTGCAGGGGGTGGGAGCGGGGCCACCAGGTGCTGTGCTGCCTGTCCCCATGCCACCTGCACGGCCCGATGGCCCCAGGTATCTGCCTGGGGTCTGGGCTGATAGGGCCAGCCCTTTGGCTCCTGTGTGTAGTCCAGCAAGATGTTCTCAGGCACAGTATAAAGTAAATGGCAGAAGGGAAAAGGTGAATTGCAATTTGAATACAGCAGCACGTGGAGGCAAAGGATGGGCTTAACAGCTTAATTTAGAGCCACTGAGTGGTGTGGTGATGGGGAGCAAAGTGCAAATGCTCGTGCTGCAGGGGTGAGAGAAAGACCTGGCCCTTGGCCCTGAGGGGCCCTAGGAGGCCCAGGCCACTGCCGTCCAAGGAAGCAAAACCTCAGAACGCAAAGCAGAGAGGAGGGGGCACTGCAGCCGCAGGGGCGCCACAGCCCAGCCCCGCCGCGCTCACGGGCTCCTCTTGGCGGAGCCGCCCGGGCTCGGCAGGGCTCTGGGAGCCTCGCACCTCACACGCGTGCTGTAATCCACAAGTAGGGGTTGGCTGCATGGGTTTGAACTACACCACTTGGTTTAATAAGAAATGTATAAAAATAATAAAAATGGAAACTCATGGATATTATTTGTCAAGTGTGTGCCTAGCAACTCCCTGTTATTTCACATATCGTTCTAGTGGGAACATAAGTAAAACACATTAGCAGTAATTTAAAGTTGCTATGTGCATTGATTATTTATACCCTTACATAAAACTCCAGTCTCTCTGTGCAGTACACCAGCCTTGATAAACTGTGTATGTTAAATCACAATCTCCGAATATGTGGACAGAATCTCCAGGCGAATATTGTAGGTTTTTTTAATATATATATAGAGAGATAGATCCACTCTTTGGTAGTGACTTGTTTGGTTCAAGTGCATCTCTAAATCACACTCTACATATAAATAATAAATAAGGGAGGCTCATATCCTTAATATTATTCTCATGTCTTATTAAACTAATATTTCAAAAAACTTTTATTTTTCCTTTAGTTGCAGGTCACCGCTAAAGTTAAAAAAAATAAAAAAAAAAATTACAATCTGGCTCTGATGCTTCACAGGAAGAATGCAAGAGTCCCTGGTAAAGCACAGGCATGAATGATTATTCTAATTGCCTGGAGATGCCTTCTGAGAGATGGAATAATTAAGCGGTGAGATGATTGAGACCTTCGGCACCTTTGTCTGTGTTCCCCCCCAGGCCCCCTCCTCCCAGGCACGGAGAAGAAAAGGGCCGTTTTCTGAAAGCATGTTTTATTTTTCACTTTATCACGACGAACATTTTATTTGATTTCTTGCCATGAAAAATCTTTCACTGCGTCTGGGCCATTTCTTACGGCCCTTTGTGCACAGCTTTACTTGTGGAGGGAGAGCAGAGCAGAGCCAGCTCCGGCAGCGGCAGCGGGGTGGCCGGCGGGGAGGCAGCGGCGGCTCTGCGGCTGCCGGGGAGAGCCGCTGTGCCTGCACGGCCACGGGGCTGTGCGAGCCTGACGGCACCGCCACGGTGCCCTGGCCTGCAGGCACACGGGAACGTGCCCTCGCTCCGGCTGCACGTGCCCTCGCCCTCGCGTGGACATGCGGCTGGCCTGGCCGGGCGCTGCTGGTGCTCCTGCGCGTGCACGCAGGCTGCCAGCTCAGGCTGTGCAGGCATGGAGCAGCGCCAGCCTTCATGTGGATGGCACACCACCTCCCAGCCGCCTGCCTGAACTGAGCTGCGGGTTATTGATGGCTGTTATTGTAGGAGACTTATCTGGAAAGCCCCACCACACGTTTGCAACACCTTTGTCAGCGTGGCGGTGACTGCAATGCCATGGATAAACCAATGGCAATACTGAGAAAGCTCTGGGAGCAAATCTCTCACAGCTCTCCAGGATCGCTCCCTGGGCTGTGGGGGTAGCAGCGGCTCTGCAGGGCTACTGCCGTGCCACGGGGATTGCTGGGGAGCGTGCAGTGACTTGGGCAATGGGGCAAGGTGTGCCAGGCAGCTGGGGAACGCGTGCGCAAACACCTGCAGGATTCAGGGGGTGATTTCTTGGCTCTCCGTGGCAGCTGGGGAGGCAGCCGCCGGGTGCTCAGCTGCAGCCAAGCCAGCAGAAGCCACTGAGCTGGCTCAGGGGGTGATGCACAAGGGCACCCAGAGGGACAGGCATGGTTCTGCCAGTCAAACCTGGAGTAAACATAATGCATCAAAATTTACTGAGAATTAACATCCCAAACATCTGCTGGAGCAGAGGGTAGTTTGGCAGATAGCTGTCACCAAGAGAGCCGTGGGGCCGCAGCTCAGCCGGCAGCAGAGGAGCTGGCCGAGCCTTCTGTCGAGCTGTGGCTGGGCTCTGCAGGTCCCTCAGCGCTGGCCGGGTGCTGCCAGGCTCGGTGCACAGGAGCCCACCGTGCGCCGGCCTCGCGTGGCCGCGAGCGCTCCTCCAGCCTGTTCTGCCTGCAAGCAGAGCTGCCGAGCGCTCCTGGCTCAGTCCTTCTCCGTTGGAAAATGCCAATTTGTCAGAAGCAAGATGTTTTGTAGGAACGTGTTGCCTTTGACAAAAATTTGTTTCGAAAGAAAAATTGGGGATGTGGGGGGAAGTTTCCCTGATAAGGTCAAAACATTCAGCTTCAACCTTTTCAGAACAGAACATTTCAATTTCCCACTCCAGACTGATATTTCATTTCAATTTTGTACTAAAAATGTAAGTAAAACCAGAAGTTAGAATTAAATGTTCAAATTTTCCTGAAGCAAGCCACTTCTGTTGACCTGAAATTAGGCTTTTTACAATTTTTTATTTTTTTTTTTATGGAGCATTTAGGAACCAGCTACTATTGCAGCCCAGCTTTAATTGTTCTCTCTGGATGGAAAGGTCTGGCTTTCTATTTTGCACTGGTTTATTGCCTGAAGAAAGGGTCTTCTATTTCTCATGGGGCTTGCTATTTTTATTGAAATATAAGCAACAAAATTTAAAATAATACATGATAATATTATCAAGGGACAGAGTTAGCATTGCACTCGTGTGACAGTAAAACAGGTAGGAGCTTCCAAGAGAGACGGATGCAAACATGGATAGTGCTTCAAACTCAGCTGTCTGCAGCTTGTCAGACTGATGGTACTGCAGTGCCGATAGTCATTTGCATAACCTTTTAAAACAAGGTTTGTTTACTACCGTCCCCCCCGCTCTAATTGCAGGGTATAGGATGCTTTCCCTAGAAACGGACACATTAAATGCTCTGTATTCTCAGCTCAGCTACGTGAAGCAGCCATGCAGCACTGGGTAAATGAGTGGGCATCTGAGATCATGGGTGACTGCAGCACGCAGAGAAAGTCGTGCAAAAGGAAGATGCAGCTTAAGTGCCACATCACGTACGTGTGCACGTGGTTTGGGCAGTGCAAAGACACTTTATTCAGTGATGGGCAGTGCTATTATCTGATAATACCTGAAATCACTTTATTAGGTGCCACGTCCTGCCTCGGGTGAATTATTCCAGTGCTGTGACTCAGGAGAGCACTCACTGCTGGGGTGATGGTCTGCACCTGCTGCTGGTGCACAGGTATGAACGTGCTGCCTGCCAGCAGCCCTCCAGGCTCTGCACCTCTCACCCCTGTTCAAATTACTCATCTCTGTCAATTAAGGATCCTTCAGAACTCTCAGCTAAATCTAGGAAGTTTCTATCCTTAGCAGAGGGCTGATTCTGACCTTCCCAGGATGAAGCCCCTGGGCCATGCCAATGCTGCAGACCCCAAAGGGCATGCAGACTCACAGCCCCCAGATACAGGAGGAAAGGCTCGGCATGGGCAGAGGGCTAAATCTGGTGGCTGTTGTCTGTGGTGCAGTGGGAGCCTCGCCAGGGCTGGCTTGACACTGCTGCCATGGGCACTGCTGGGCACAGAGCGGGGCTGTGCTGGTGGCCGGGGCAGGCGCTGTGGTGGGGTGGGCGGTGAGGGCAGGGGCTGGGATGGAGCTGCCGGGAGCATGCGTGTGAGCAGGACAGTGCCAGAATCCCTGCTCTCAGCTTGCCGTCTCCATGTTTTGAGGAGGCTGACGGCACATCAGCAGTTTGCATTTGCAAAGTGTCTTACAACTGTATCCTAGGTGGTGTTTGTTTCCCTGGCTGGAACCTCTGGGGTGCAGAAGTCATCTCTCCTGGTCTTGTGTGAGGCTTCACCCCCATAAATCTGTGCACAGAGAGAGGAAGGTGCTGCTGCCAGGTCACACCTCTGCAGAGCCAGGTGCAAGCCCACCGTGCATGCACGGAGCTGGGGGCTTGGGGTGGTGTGAGCCTGAACACGCCTCTGTCCATCACCTCCAGCTGGGGTGCTGGCCCCGGGGCCACACTGCCCGCCTGCTGCACGCCCCAGGAGACACAGCAGTGCTCAGATCCCTCACATGCTCGTCCTTCTCCAGTGCTGCAGCCGCTTCTGCAGGTCTTGGCTGGCTCCAGCAGGTGAGGAGCCACGTCTGAAACATTTTGTGCTCCCTTTGCTGGGCTCTGGTTATGGCTGTGGTGGTAGGGAGTGCTGGGCTCCTCTGGTGTTGCCTCCCTCCCCTAGCACGGCGCTGCTGTCGGTGGCAGTGACATGAGAACAATACTTTATGTAAATAACTTCCAAGCGGAGTTACTCATTATTAATGCAGACAGTTCTGAAGGCGAAAGCAAACAGCATTTGGCAGCAAGAACTTTTAATGAGAATGTCATTAAGGAATTCAGACTGCGAACCACAAAGTGATTCCTGGTGCACCCGGCTGACTCCTCTGCCTTTCTGTTTCTTGCCTGTCCACTAAACATAAAAATGTCATTTGTTTTTATAACCCAGAATCCAAGCTTTCTCTCTCTCCTTTTATTAACCAATTTATTAGCAGGACAAGAGCAGCCAGCTGGAGTTGGAGGGCAGTGGCCTATGAACCCTTTTTTTGCAATCGTCCTAATTATTTATTGCTATCAGACATCAGTGTTTCTATAAATTAAACCCTCTCTTCCCATAGCTGCCCCATGGGTTTAAATCAATACAGTGCATCTCACATAATATGCTATTATTAATAAGCAATGGCTTGAGATCATTCTACATAACATTACTCCATAGCCTAGGATGTGCTAAACCGGGGGGAGTGGGGTCGGGACGAGGCGGAACCAGCCCGGGGAAGGAGGAACGCGGCTGGTGCCCACCAGGCAAGGACTGGTGTGGCCTCAGAAATGCACCATCCCTAAAACCAAATGAAAAGTTAAGATTTGAAGCGTTCCTGGAACAGCATTTCTGGTCTGTGGAACATAGCAGCATTCTGAAATGCATTTCCTCTTGAATTGGAACAAAACTTAAACATTCACTGTAGAACAGGAGGAAAAAAACACACTTTTAGAAGCACCGGAGCTGTCTTCTTAATAATATCAAATTGTTTCATAATGTATAAAAATATATTATCAAATACAATATGCTACATATTATAATGCTAAATAAATATTTCATATTATATGCAATTTTAAGCAAAAGTAATTGAAATAAGAATAGTGAATATATTTATTTTTTAATATTTTACCTTATCAAATCAAAAATTTCAACCAAATATAAAAAGGGAAAAAAAAAGTTTAATCTTTCTCCCATCAAAGGTGTCATCAAAACTGACATCCCCAGGAGTATTTCCATTTCAATGAAAATGCTTTCCATGATGGAAAGCTGCTCCCCTTTAAAAACAGAAGATACACTCTGCATCGCTGCCAAAATCCTCAGCAGGGTAAAATCGGGCTGATAAGCTTTCCTCCTTTCAGCGTGGGTTCTGAGTGATTTTGCTCAGTATCTGGCCTGCGCAGTGCTATTTAATCATGCTCTTGCCGTGTTACCTGCACTGAACACGGTCACCTGCACCTGCGGGCCTTGCCCTGTGCCTGGGGCAGGCAGAGCTGAGGGACAGGCTGGGAGCTGTGCACAGCCCCATGGGGCCAGGTGGGGACCAGCACCTCCCTGACACCCGGCACGTCTGTGTGGCCCTGCGTCATCCCCCCGCGCTTCTTTTACATTTCATCTTTCACACAATAGAGCATTAATATCATTCTAGTGTCTTAGTCAACTGGGATGCGACACAAGTCCTGGTGATAAAGGATGGGTTGGCTGGGCAGGTGTTAGACCCGAGTGTACGGTCACATTTCACCATTTCTGTTTGCTGTTGACTTCAACTTTCCTGGACCGTGGAGCGGGCCTGGTCTCCCTTCTGCCCCACCGTTAATCATCGCAGGGTTTGCTTTGTCTCTGTGCCCGGAGTGCTGTTTTTGCCTCTTCCTCTCATCTTCTCGTACAGTGTATTACAGAGAAAGACCTAACTGCAAAATATTTTAATAATGCAGATCAACGCTAGCAAATGGAAAATCCTTGGAGCTGGCAGTTCCTCTGCTAGCAGGCTAAGGACATGCTGGTCTCTAAGACGTGTCACTTCTTGTGCTTTTCTCCTTGGTCCTTATGAAAAATCTCCCCGTTTTCTCTAAACCAAAACAAACCAAGCACAACCCCACCTGTCTGCAAGTTTCGCCATCACACAACAGGCAGCTCCCTGCTTCCCCTGGCATCTTTATAACGTTATAAACGAGCCGAACGCCCGCAGCTGGACTTTCCTTAGCACCAGTCACACTTCTGTGACGAGACGCCGCGTGCCCAGCCAGAGCCAGCCGTCCCTGACACACGGCGCTGGGTGCGGAGCTGCTCCACCCGTGCTGCACAGAGGCCGCCGGCCCGCGGGCCGCTCCTGGGCGCCACGGCCCCGGCTGGGCTCGGGGGGCGCCGCGGGGCGCAGCAGCCCCGGGGGCTCGGCGGTGCCGGGCTCGCCGCGCCTCGCCCCGCGCAGCTCCGCCTGGCGGCCGCCGGGGGGCCGCGGACACGCGGGGCCGGGCTGCAGGCGCGGGGGCGCCGCCCGCTGCCCCCACGCTTGGCACGGACACGCGGGGAGCCCCCCGCGGGCGCTTGGGCTCGGGCCGGCGGGCCCGGGGCAGCCCGGGCGTCGGGCACCCGTGGGCAGAGGCGCCTCTTCCCCTGCCTCCTTCCCTCCCTCCCGTTCTGTTCCGTCTTCTTTTTTTTTTTTTTTTACATCTTTTCTCTTCCCCCCTTTGTCTCTTCCTTTCTCTTTCTTCTCCTTTCTTTCTTTTCTTTCTTCAGTTGAGATTAATTAATGGGTCATTTCTTCCAGGGAATTTGAAGGCTCTCTTCCCAGCCATCGCTTGGGCTAGTGCCAGTGTTTCATTGTGACCGCCCTGTAAATCCCATCTGTGGCAGGCTGAGAAAGAAAAGCACAGGTTTGAAAGACTCAGAGATTTTGCCCCCGCAATGAATCGCGCAGTCTTTTCAAGGACATCTTCAGGAGTCACAAATATTAGCATAAATACTGCATGCAAATGGAGAAGAAGCCTCTACAGCTCCACTGCAAGAGTTGTTCTCTCCAGCACAATGTGCTGTACGATCACTGTTTGGGAACAGCCCTGCATTCAGAGAGCAGTCAAAAAAAAAACCAACTTTTTCTTGTTAAAAATAATTATATCTTGTCAAGTATGGTGGCATCTGCAAAATATCTGTTAATCTAAATTACATGATACTTAAAGAGCAGAACTGGAAGCTGTACCGATGGTGTTTTTTCTCCCCCTACACTTTTAGAAATTCAATTAACACGTTCATACAGTCTGTGCGCCACTCGTGAAGGAGCTGCAGGAGCTATAGGATGCATAGGGGCTGTAGGAGCCAACCCTTCCTGGAGGTTTGTGCCAGCACCTGTGTGACTCCTGTCCTACCTTACTCAAAGCATCACCTACAAAAGCCTCGTTGCTACTGAGCACCCCAGCGCCTGGGAGTCAGGGCAGCAGCCTTTGCAGACAGACAGGGAGCTTTGGCTGGGGCAGAGCTCACCATGAGCGCAGCGCTCAACGCTGCGCTCACCGCCCCAGCCACGCTGCTGGGCCCCGCGGGAGGGAAGCTCTGCAGGTGCTGCAGCAGAAGCCCTGCACTGCAGTCCCTGAGCATCTCCTGGCTGTGGGCGGGAGGGGCTCTGTTCCTCCCTGACAGTCTCAGAAGTTTAGATATGAATCTCTTGATTTCTGCAGACTGAGTGTGCGTGGGCAGCATCAAAGAGCGTTCAGCCTCCTCTCTGCAGTGCACAAGAGCTGGTCCCCATTCAGGACTTGTGGGGCATTGCCTGCGCAGCTGCTGGTGAGCGTCTAACTACCAGGGCGGACTCCAGACAAGAGAAGGATCCTTCAGAGACCCCTCAGCTCTCTCCCCTTCTGGTTCTGCTGATTGGGGAGAGCCACTGCATGTGTGAAGCCAGGGTGCTGGGAACATAAAGGCACCGGTGATAGCAGGAACAGATGAAAATACCTGGTGCTACATCATGAGTCCTGATGAGCTTGTGCACATGTGCCAGGGAAGCAGGAGCTGGGACGGTCCAAAAGGAGGAATGTGGCTACAAGCAGATTAGAAACACAAAGCCGTCTGAGCTGCACACAGCCGCTGGGACTGCACGGCAAAGAGCAAGCGCTGCTGCCCCAAGCAGACTGCAGCTGATTACCAGCGACACATCCCGGGCTGTCTCTGTGGCAGAACAATGAGCCCTGGCACGGCCACCGAGCTTCCTGGCACCTCCGCACTCCGGCTCTATCTGCACATGCACATCTGTGCCGCCGCCGCTGCGTGCCAGCCGGGGGGAGAGCCAGCCCGGCCATCGAGCAACATCCACAGCCATCATCCGCCCAGGCTCCTGCTATGCACAACACACTGCCTAACAGCTGAGGCCAGAAGCTTTTCCCAGGCTAAGAGGATCGGGGAGCTTTCAGATGCTCTGCCTGCACGCCTCTCATCTGAGCGCTCGGGCGGGGGTGTGCCGAGGTGCACATGTGGGCCAGAGCCGGGGAGAGGTGTGGGCAGAGGGAGCTGGGGCTTTGGCTCCAGCACAAAGCTCATTATCAAAACCTGTGAGACATTTGTTAGCTCGTTAGCACTCCCAGCTCTGGACTGCTGCTTGCGGGCTGGCACAGGCTGCTCGGAGCACGACGGGGCTGGGCACCTGCAGTCCAGTGTGCTCACCCACTGCCGGTGCTCCAGGTGCAGCAAGCTGGAGGCCAGCTTGTCCTTCTGACTCTGTGGTCCTCATCCACCCAGCAGCAGAACCCAGAGCCAGCTCTTTCCTCTGGAAGTGCCGGAAATATCCAAGGGCGATTGCAGAATTTGGGTCCAGGCTTTGACGATGCACAAGAAGAAAAGACATGGCATTTCCTGAGGAGAGCCCCTTCCTGAAGGACCTGGCGCTCATCATTTTTCTCTAGTCCTGAGTGCGTGCAGCTGCGAGGTTCACTGCTCTCCTGATGCAAACCGAACTGCCAGCACCCAAAAGGCAGAAGCCAAATATGCAGGCACGGTGCAGCCTTCCTGGGGAAAAGGTGTGCATTGTTAGGGACATGGAGTACTCTTAAATTCCTCACTGATGCTAGCTGTCACAGCACCACCAGCGGGGAACACCTCCCGGGCAATGCCAGCAGCCTCCCCTGCTGCCAGCGATGGCCTGGCCTCAGCTGCTGGAGCGGCACCGCAGCTGGCACCGGCCGTGCCCCGTCCCTGGCAGTGCCCAGCCCCGGGCAGCCGGCCCGCGCCCGCACAGCTGCTCCCCGCTCGGTGCCCACAGCCTGCGTTTCTCCAGTCCGGCCTTCTCGGCGGCCTCGCACACGCTGCGGAGCCTCAGCACGTGGTGCCCGTGCCGGCCCCCGGGGAGAGCAGGAGACGAGAAGCAATCCCAGTGCCCGCGCTGGCAGCCTCAGCTGCAGCGGTGTTGAGGAGGAAGTTGTAGGGGTGGGCCGGGTGGAAAAAGGAGTTTGGGCAGGAGGGGGGGGCTGAACGCACAGCCCACGGCAGGGCAAAGCGCCCCGTCCAGCACAGCCGCGGTGGCGTGTCGGTGCTGCTGCTGGCCCGCGGGGAGGGCCACGGGCTGCCCACCGCCTCGGCTGGGTGGCTGGCAGGGCCCCGCCGCGCTCTGCCTCGCGCTGCTGATAGCGCTACCACGCAACATCGCCCCCGAGCCCCGCCGCAGTCAGCGAGACGTCCGTGAGTGACAGCAAACAACCAGCTCCACACCAAGAGGCAAAGCAGGCTTTGACAAACACTCACTAGAAAATAATAAAGTGGCAAAATAATTCTGCATCGGACACACTTACCAGAGCATAAAGAGTCTGAAAAGGAGACAACATCTTGTATCATCTATCTTCCTTAAATACCCAAGCTGTGACAAAGTGGAAAGCAAAATTATGATGAATGATCGGACATATTTAGTCTGTACCTGTGCTCTTTAACTAGGCCTGGTGAAATGGGTGCTAATGAAAAGCAGAACACCTACCAAAAAGAGGAGATTTCATTGAAAACAAGTCTTTATTACAAATTGGCACTTCGTTTTCATAAAGTGCATAATGAAGGTGCATATTGTGACATAAATTAAAACAGGCAAGTGATGGGTCAGCACTGCAAAACATTACACAAAGACAAATCACCAGTGAGCCCTCGACAATGGCTGTATCTCATTTACAATTTTTCGAGTACATTTTCAGATTGTGAGGGAACACGGCTAGGTTTTGTTCATAAATGGCATGCCATCATTTATTTTACTGCCTCATTTGAATATGATGAATACTGTAGCCCTTTATTTGTTCACAACAACCAAATAATTGTAGATCCGTGGGTTTCTGGGCAATTAATCACATTTTTTTTCCTCCAACAATCCACTATAAACATGACATTGAACAATAAAGTACATTAACCTCTGCTTTGCACAAAAACTTTGCTTATTTAAGCAGCGCAATGGTATCGGCTCCCGCTCTCCTTCAGGACACAGCCAGATGTGCCGGGGGTGCCGGGCCCCACGGGACGGCTCTGCCCGCAGTCCTCTGCCCGCCAGGACATCTCTGCCAGCGTGCGGCACTGGGACATGGGAGAGCTGACCTCGGCACTCGTGGGCTTCGCCAGGAGCGGCACAGCTGCCACCATCAAAGGCATGGCACGGCACAGCTCGGCTCAGCACAGCTCGGCTCAGAACAGCTCAGCACAGCATGGCTCGTAATGGCTCGGCACAGCTCGGCACAGCTTGGCATGGCACGGGTCACAAAATCTCAGCACAGCTTAGCTTAGAACAGCTCTGCACGGCATGGCACAGCATGGCTCAGGATGGCTCGGCACAGCTCGGCTCCGAACAGCTCAGCACAGCATGGCACAGCAGCACCTGCCAGGACTGAAGGGATGCTCTAGAGCCACCGAAATTAGGAAAAGAAAGAGGGGAGAGATGTGTCAGGAGAGGAGGTAGAAGTGATGTGACCTGCAGCCTCTGCATCACCTGGCGGGAGCTGCCTCCCCAACCTCCTCCCTGCCGGCAGCCCGGGCCGCTGCCCATGCTGGGACACGGGGACTGTGCAAGGCTTCTCTGCGTGCCTGACGAAGGCTGCTCCTTCAGCTGTGACCTTAATTACAGGCAGGATCACTTCAGTGAATTTCTGACTCCAAAGAAGATGGCCAAAAGCTTTCCAGTGGTATGGATTTCCTCTGTTTTCAGGGAAAAAAAATCCCAGATTTTTCTGAAATGAGAAGGCCATCTCAGTGCACAGCCCAGGCTCCAGCTGCCCCAGGCTGTGCCACGCTGCCCACGACAGGACACTTGTGCTGTGGCTGCCAGGTGAGGCGAGGGCCCCGCTGCCCCTCTGCCAGTGGTGGCACCAGACCGAGCCCTGGCTGAGCCCCGGAGGCTCTGCAGCACCTGCCAGCCCAAGGCATGGGGCTTGGCCCCAGTCCTCCCCACAACACTAAACCCAAACATATTATTCTTCCATGTTCCTGTTATTTTTAGCATTTTCAAAAATCCTTTTTTTTTTTTTTTTTTTTAAATCTACCATCGGGGATAGAGCCTGTCTGGAAAATATGTGAGTGCAGCCACTGTTAAGCCATGAAAAGCAGCGACTGGACCGTTATCTAACACTGTTGTAAGGTTACTATTTATCTAGAGCAACTGAAGTTGGCACTCACATCTGGCGCCTGGTACTTAGTGCAATTATTTATGATTTCCACCAAGATTTAAAAGCTCATCGCCGGCCTTGTAATGCAGTAACTGATTGCACTGCTAATGTAATTAAGAAAAGATTATGATGTCCACGTGGCACACCAGATGGTGGCATTCATAGCAATCGGCACACACAACTGGCAGACAACTGCACAAGGGCAGTGAGGCTCAGGCAGCTGGAGCGCTTCGTTTCGTGCCACACGCTCAGGGAGGAGGGAGGCTTCAGCCGGCCCGCGCCGCATGGCACCCGCCCCGGGCACGTCCCCGGGGGCCTGGCACCGCGTGCCCTGTGCCAGGCAGCCCTGTCCCCCGCACCGCGGGGCTGCGCTGGGGTCCTGCCCGGTGGCTGCACACGGCTGCTGCTGGCGCCTGTCCCCGCTCCCTGCCCGCGCTCTGCGGGGCTGCCAGCTGGGCCACAGGGCAGAAAGCAGGCGGCGAGCAGCGCCCACAAGTTTCTGAGAGCTTCCCTCATGTTGCCCCCCCTGCGGGAGGTGGCCTGCTCTTGCCAAGTGGTGCTGAATTTGACTTCTGGAAATGGAGAGTGCTGCCGCGTGGCCTGGAGACCTTGCCCTGGACAGAGACCCTGCAAGTCTCCTCTGACGTCCTCACCCTTGCCGGGATGCTGCGCTCCATGTGGGCAGGAGAGGCTCCTCTGGGCACTGCTGGGCACGTTATGCAGGATTAATGCCCATGTGCTTGTTGGACCTTCTGTTGCAGAAATAATGCTGCAGCTTTGACTTGCTTCCAGCAGGGCAAAGGAGAAAGCAGAGTTAACATTCAGTTAGAGCACGGGACTGTTCGCTCCCAGAAGCTGTAATGCATGCAAGGAGCTTGTGTCACCTAAAGCCCATCCAACATTGTGCGTCGCCTTTCCTCGCTATTGCGTGTGAATTTAATAAAGTGGCTCTGACTCATTCGCCCTCCGTGGTGCAGCTGACATAAGTAAATACGCAGGCTGTAACCTCACTGGAGATTTTATACCATCTGTATTTACAACATGAATATTTCAGCAAATTTGACATTTTGGAGACTTCTGTCTTCCAGGTTTAGTGACGACGAGTATCTAGGTCAGGAGTGCCGCAGGTTCACAAGCAGCATCCTGTCAATAATTTAATGCTCTGAGTGCTAAGCAGCGTTAGCAGGACGCACTCCGTCACTGCAGGGTTTGTTGGCTCATTGAGCTGACACAGTTTTGAAGCAACATAAAAACAGGTTTTGATCTCTTGCTGTTGGCCTCTGCCTGAAAAGCATAAAGCAGGAGGCAACCCTGTGGCAGCTATTCTGCTAATGTCACCGTAATGTGGACGCTGTTTTACTGTCACTTTCAAGATGAAAACAGAAGCACACCGGGCAGGGCAGGATGAGGCATCTCATTTCTCAGCCCTGCTTCCTACCACCGGGTGTGAGGCGCGTGAGGGGAGGCAGGCCGGGGGAGGCAGGCCCCTGCTGCCAGGGCCTGGCGCTGGCGCTGTGCAGCCCCTTGGGGGGCGGGCAGGGGTGGCCTTGCAGCGCCCCAAGCTCCTCCAGGCCCTGCCCGCAGCATGGTGCCGTGCCCGGCTGCTGAGATGCCAAGGGGCACCTCGCCGCTTGGGTCCCGGCCGAGCCCAGAGGTGGCTCACGGGCACGGGTTGGGTTCTCCAGTTATCTTTTCTCTGGAGAGCAGCAGGGCACCCTGAGCACGGCTCTGTGCTCTGTCACAAGAACACCTGCAGCCCCAAGCTGAGGATGATGCAGGTGTGGAGCCCTATGGAGCCTGATGGCCTGAGTAGCCCCACCTGGCCCCGCAGCTGCCCGGGGCCACGAGCACATTTAAGCCCAACTCTGTGCCCACAGCCTGTTTAAGCTGTGTGCTGTATGGTGCTGGTGTTCTGCTGTGGACCATGTTGTTCCAGATTCTGGCCTGTAGGCTGGTGGCTTGGCCTCGTTCCTGCCTCATCCCCATGGAGCTGACCAGCAGCAGGACCTGAGCCTGACTGTAGGTTGGTTTCCCAGCCTGAACTCCGGCCTCGTGCCATGGATGTGTGTGATGGGCTGGTGGCTGAGCTTGGCTGCATCCCACTCAGGTGCTGTGAGGGCTCCTGGCCGGGCTCTGCCCTCAGTGCAGCTCCTGTGCCTCTGTGCGCATGTCTGCGGTGCTTGTGCTGCTGCTGCTGGGAGCTCTGCCCCTGCACCGAGGGCAGCTCCTCATCCTGCAGAGGCTCTAGCTAGTGCTGCCCTGGGCTTCCAGGCCAGCACAGCACTGGTGAAACCATTCATCCCTCCCTTGTAGGCAGTGTGGCACCCACAGGATGAACAGAACAGCCAAGAAACAAAATATGAGATGAGCTGATGCAGTAACTCCCTGATTACCCAAAAGATGGAGGACTAGTGTCCTACAATCTGACCTTCAATAGAAAAAGAAAAAATTCTGTGAGTAGACCTTTCTGACTCAGCTGAGACTTTTTTCTTTTTTTTTTTTAATGAAATCCTGCTCTTGAAGTATTTGCACTGAAAAAAATATAGCACTTTCCATATAAAAGCTGTGCTTGGCACAAGGCTCTTCTCAGATAGAAAGGAACTGGAGGAGCCCTTCTCTTTCTCATGCCAGCTCATTATTGTGCTGTTGGAGCACATTATAAACACTGGAAGGAAAGTGTGTTTTCACAATGTGTTGAACCTCGCTTTGGTTAACAAGAAATTGCTCCCAGCAGCAGAGGAGGTGTCCTGCCTCAGAAGTGTTGGCTCTGTGCAGATGTGCTTTGAGGGAATCACGTTCATGTAATTGTGGAACAAAGACCTTAAAACTTATGTAGGAATAAACTCAAAGCTAGAAGGAAATAAAATAGGATGCCAAATCATGTATTCAAAGAATAGTTTCTCGTTAGTAATGCTGGAGGATCTGTAGCTTCTACTATCACATGATACCCAACCTCTTGTTCAGCAATGCAGAACTGTTTGAGGGAACTGATGTGCTTCATTTTGGATTCATCTCCCCCCTTGTAAGGATTGTTCAGTGTGTTTTCCTAGAGGAATCCTACAGATTGTTTCAAGTATTGGTATAGATAGAAGGATATTAAAGCAGGTGCTGAATATGCAGCCGTTTCCCTGCTGTCACTTCAGTGTCTGTGTGGTGGATTGTGCAGGCAATTGTGTCATGGGGATGCTCAGAAACACTCAGTGGGGCCAGGACCATGGTGAGGGGCTTAGGTCTTTTGTTTGGTTCCCTGTTTCTGAGCTCATGCCCCCATCTCTGGTTCTGAGCCTCAGCTGTGTAATCTGGCCAAGGCCTGCCCACAGCTGAGGGTGCGGCGAGCCCTTGGGGAGGTGACCTTGTGCCTGGGGACTGCCTGAGCAGGGCTGGGGAGGCTCTTGCTGTTCCTGCTGGCTGTTCAGTAAGGATATCTTCCAATTTTTCTGCTCTCCCAGTGGTACTGTAATTGTCCAGTTATGACCAACTTTGGCATCGTTATGCACGCTGAATGCTGTCAGACGGATGAGAAGCTCGCTGGGGTGCTAATATGCACAAGCTGCAGTAGCCAAGGAGCCAAGCAGCAGCAGCTAATGCTGCCAGCTGGCCTGGGAATTGTGATGATGGGAGCCAATGCCCTCTGAAAGGAGGGGATGGAGCCTTTGGTGGCACCTGGTACTGCTGTGCTCCTGCTCACCTCACAGTGGCAAGGAGCAAGGCTGGTGGGTGGACTGGAGTTGGAACTAAGGGTATAAGTTCTTTGGCTGCAGCTTTGTAACCAATGCGTTAATTATTTGTTTAGGAAGAATGAAGGGTGCTGGCTGTGGCTCTGCTTTGATAAGTTTAAAGATCAGAACCATGCTTTTGAGGTTCTGTATGGCTAAATGAAGGGGCTGCTCTTAGAAAGTCTTGCAAAATTAGCTGAACTGTGTCCGACTTACTGTCACTGCCTGCTAAATGTTCACCTATTAAATTATTCACCAGCATTCCTTTATGCAAACACCAGGTCATCTGAATGCTGTTGTCTGCCAGCATGTACCTGGGACAGCAGTTCTGCATCCACAATAACCACTAACCATGGCTTTTCCCTGCACACATCCCCATGGAGGACTAATTACTGCACTGAGCAGCATGTGCTGAGTCCAGCTCCCTCCTGTCCCTCCAGTGGCCATAGGGACACCCCAGGCCAGCCTCGAGCCTGCACTGGTGGGCCCTGAGCAGTGAACGGCTGCTGCAGTGACCTGCTCCTGCTTAAAGGAGAGGGCAACTCGTGCCTGAGGCTTTACTCCTGCTTCAAGGAAGCCCTGGCAATTCCTGCCCTGAGCCAAAAAGCAAGGTATTTCATCAGAGAAGGTTTGCAAAGAAAACATTATTTCCCCAAATGTGTTCATCATTCAAAATCATTCAAGCAAAAGTCTCCATCTTACTGTAGCTATTATTCATAATCTGAAAACCTGTGTGTGTGGCAGTCCTTGGTAATTAAGCTGCATAGAAGTGTTTTTTTTCCCTGATGTTTGGGTGGAAGAGCAGCTTCAACTCAGTCCCAGGGTGTCTCTGCAGAACAAATGGGGCTGGTCCTGGCTGTGGGGGCTGGAGAGCCCGGTTTCAGTGCTGAGCCATTAAAACAGCAGCACAAACTGCTCGCTGTGCCACCCAGGGCTGCTTTGGCCTGGAAGGAGCTGATGGAGGTCCCTTTTCCTGAACCTCCTTTGGATGAGGAGTGCCTTGAGCCTGTTTCACAAGGGCAAGGCTAAACAGTTGCCCTGGCTGTGGCTGTCACTTGGTGCTCTGTAAATCATGATTTTGTTGTATGTGGGTGTACCTTAGTTCCTAACTGATGTGGGCTATAATGCAGTGTCAGGGCTTGTATTTGGAAACACAGCACCAGTGATATTTAGTAGTGAGTAGATGATAAGAAAGCATGCAAGTTTGAAAAACAGTACATTTTCCTGATAAACTGTGTTGCAAAGTGGATCACAAACAATGGTTCAGAGCAATTAGCTATAAAGGATATTTTTAATAATGTTCCAGGCATTACTCTCATGTGTTGTTCCAGGTAGTGAGTGTACTTGCAAACAACTTTGTAAATGTGCACGGGGTGGGACTGGAGGGAGTCAGCTGGCAGGGGGGGAGCTGCCTCCCCTGTGGGGTCCTGGACATGTGCTTGTGGGTGCCGGTGGGATGCTGCCTGTGCCTCCCCTGCCCCATGGCCGGCTCACCCCAGGGTGTCTGGCAGCCTGTTACAGGGGGCAGCAGCCTGCAGCTCTGCTCTGCGCAGCTGGTCCCTGCCCCAAACCCAACAGGTCCCAGACCTTGACCTGGGGCAAGAGCACAGGGGCTGGCCCAGCCCATGGCCAAGCACCCTCATGTGGGGTGGGGTGGGGTGGGGGAGCCCCCGATGCCCTGGTGACTGGCTGCCCTCGCTTGGGCTGTCTTACTGCCATATGCAGAAACTCAGGCTGTCCCTGTGGGGCTGCCATTGAGTAACTGACCCTGTGGCCTTTCCTTTAATTCAGTGAACTATTTAAGCATGTGCTTAAAATTGAACATCTGTTTTAGTGCTTTGCTGACCTGGGGCTAAGTGAGGAACTGATAACACTAAATAGTGTTTTTTTTTTCTTCTGTATTTTCCTTCTGTATTGAGGCTCCTGCATGAGCTGCGGTGTTGCCTTGGGAGCTGCAAAACCAGCACGAGTGAAGGAGGGGAGTGAGCTGCCCGCTGCTGTTCTGAGCAGACATCCAGCCCCCAGCAGGGCCTGGCACGGGGGCTGTGGGACTTGTGCCTCCAAGCAGCTCTGTCACCAGGTAGGACAGGAGCCAGACCTGAGGGACAGGTAAGGACACCTCACATCGGTGAGCAGAGCTGTCAGTTCTCCATGCATCACCTCTGCGCTGATGTCCTGGCCTGAGGAGCCCTTCCTGGTGTGCTCATGTCCATAGTACGCAGGTATCATAGTGCACAGTTACTGCTTGTGTCCTTGGCCCTTGGCTTGTTCATGGCTCCTTTGGTACTGCTCTAAGAAGGTTAATGCTCATCATTGGAAGCAATCACTGGCTGAAGTGGCATGTTCACATGCCTTTTGCACTTATTGATGCTTTCTGTTGGCTGCGTGGGGCCCTGAGGTGCTGCCTGCTTGCTGCAGCAGCATTCAGCACTGCTACAAGAAGCTTTCTGTTTTTAAGGTTAAAATACGATGGGTCCAGTCTGTTCCAGTTGTATATTCTCCAACAAGTGGCTACGGTGACAGCTTGTCAGGTCTTTGTCCTGATACTTGATGAAATGCACCTCTCCCAGTTACCCTCCAGTTACCCTGGGAGTGCCTGGGTACAGCCTGAGCTCGCCCCAGACCTGCCAGCATGGGGCTGCAGGAGATCAGTGGCCAGGCATCAGTGCTGCAGTTGTGCTGTCCGGAAATTTATGAACAATTCATAAATGTGTTTTACAGACAGCTGTTAGTATGTTCTGAGCAATACTCATTCTGTCAAGGAAAACTAGTTACAGGGTTATAGCCAGGCCACTTAAATATTATGATCCATAATATATAAATAGTGGGCTGAGCGCTGCTGCTGCTTTGTGCTTTAAAGACAGGCCTGTGCATTCTGCCCGGGCTCTTGCAGTCCCATACCAATACTGTCTGCAAGCTATGTACTCGTAAAGACACTTGGTGCTTCTAAAAATCACCCCTTGCACCCTGACCTGGGGTCACGGCATGCTTACAGTTAAGCTGTGTGCCACCAGGCTGTCTGGCTGCAGGTGGAGGGGAAGGGGGGGCTGAAGATGTGCTGTGGCTCAGGCAGACCTGGGAGCTGTGCTGTGGGCTCAAACCTTGGGCTGTCGCTTGGGGTTTTACTTTCATTTGCCCAAAGACAAAGATATGGGGTGAGGCGTGCCTTTTCCCTGATGGGCCTTGCAGGTGGGTGAGCACAGCCACAGCACCTTGGTAGCAAAGCACAGAGCTGACAGAAGAATAGGGTGGAAGTTTCAGTTTAGAAATGTCTCTTGACATCGTGCTGTCTTTCAGCTGGTGTTGTGCACTTCCTCGGTGTTGTGGCCAGACCAAATCAAAATGGACAGAAGAAAGTGTCGGTGCAGCAGCAGTGGGGAAGTGGAAGCTCCTGCTCTGCTGGAGCAGCTCGGAGGAGCCGGGGCTGCAGGCCTGCAGAGCGCCCGCCTGGCTGCCCAGGAGCTCTGCTCACCACGTGCAGCCTGGCCTGCAGCAGTGATGTGCACCAAGGTATGTCAAACGGCCAAAACAAGGAGCTGCTCTAGTAAACTGTACTCCTCTGCAGGGAATACTACACAGCCTTCTTGAATAAGACTAAAAGATTAAACTCAAAGCACAATGAAATGCAAAAAATGCTGTGAAACCTGGTGGGTGGTCTTTTTTTTTATTACAGTGAGCTCCTGAAATATTCCTGCATTTCAGGATCATGTCACTACCTGAAATGCTTTGCGATCTCCTTATTAAAAAGCAACCCACATGCATCCCAGTAGAAGGCAGGTGTCTGCTGCAGAGCTTGCAAGTCTTCAAAAACCTGCCCTGGCTGGGTTGTTTCCTCTAGTTAAGAATTTGCTGTGATTTTAAGAAGTGGTGTTTCAGCTCTGTTGCTGTTGACCTTCAGCCAGGGCAATGCAGTGCCTAAGGCTCTCGCTGTCTCTGAGGATGAAGGTTTGGTAACTACTGGGGTTCCTGGCAAACCCTGCCTGGGAATCAGAGATAAAAGCCACCCAGAGCCCTCTCAGGACGCAGTCTGTGCTTGTGCACTTCCCTCACTCTACCTGTCAGTTGCTATTCTACAGGATGGACTCATGGCAGGGAGATGTGCATTGACAGCTACGCCTTTCCCAGTTGCAGAGGTGCCTAAATTAAAACCTCCACAGGAGATACGAGGACCTTCTATTTCCTTTCAGAATAATCAAAGTTTAAATGAGGAATATAGAAGGGAAGTAGCTGTCTGGAGACACTCTGGTGCACCAAGTTTAAAGGCAGCAGGCTAAACAAATCTGTGTGCCTAAAACCAGGTGGCAGCAGCTGAGCCTGGACCCGCAGCAGTTTCAGCATGCAACTGGCTTTTATCTGAAGGCAGGCACGGGGAGTGGGGTGGGGTGGTGCATGTGGCTGTATGAGCCCGCTGTGAACCAGTGCTGTCCCCAGCATTGGGACCTGAGGAATGATAGCAGTGGGCTGGCCTTGGCTCTGGTGTTTAGCCGGAAAGGTGATGATCTGAGGGAAGGGGGGTGGTCCAAGCTGCTGGAGTGGGGTAACAGAAGTAGAGCCCCTGTGCACTGCTAACAACCATGGCAAGTATGTGTGATAACTTGGAACAAGGTTCTGGAGGATGAGAAGGATGAGTGTGTGTACAGCCACAGCTCCACTGTGATAGCCAAGACTGGCTTAAATTCCTCCTGTTCAGGATCTCAAAAACAAGATGCTGGGGTGAACTGGACAGTATTTGTGACTGCAGGACTCATGGGAGAAGATGTGGCTGAATAAAAAAAAACACCTTGAAGAACTGTTAAAATATTCAGTGGATAACAATTCTAATACTTTTGAGTAACCACGGTGGTGGATTAACCAACTGCAGCATAGTTATTCACATACCCAATACGAAGTGTACAAGTACATGTATTTGCTGATTCAGAGCCTGTGCTTATGCTCTGTGAAAGAACACAATAGTGCCTTTCCCTCAGACTTAAAACTCTGCCAAGGCTTCAAGGTCTCTGTAGCAGCTCCGAGCCCTCACCCCAAGCTGTGCCAGCCACCCCCAGCTCCAGCAGGGAAGCTGATGCTGTGCTGCAGGGTGGTGCTCACTGGGGGCAGCTCCTTGCAGGGAAGGAGCAGCTGAACTGTGCTAGAAAGTGACTTGTATCTTGGAAAAAAAATGTTATTGCAGATCGTGCCATAGACACATTGGGATATATGTTTGCAGTGTATCTTAGAATATTTTGTGGATACTAAGCAGCAATTAGTCTTCCTTTGGAATCAATTCATTTCATACTGCTGTGGTAGCAGGGAGAATCTTATTGAAACTCGAGGATTTTTAATATTATTACACTAAAGACTCAGTATCAGCATCTCCGTGGGGGAGCATTAGCACACTGTAATGTGCAACAACTTCTCCACTTCAGGAAATCTTGTTGTATTTGTAATAGGGCATTTGGGGCATATATTATGTATGGGACATATTTCTCTTTTCCACCAGGCATCATCTTTCCTTCTGTCTAAATTACTCTCCAAATAAAGAGAAAGAGGAGAAAAAAAAAGGCATTGTATTCCTTATCTCTCTATACATGTATTTCAGTCTTTAGACCCAGAAGCCACTACCAGCAAACAGGGCTGCATGTGGTTGAAGCCAGAATGCCTTGGTTGAACAGTGATGGAACAGAGCTGTGGTTAAGAATAGGTGGCTATTACCTCTGTTCAGCAAGTGCAAATTTAACGTGCTTTACTGGAGGGAAATGGCAGATGGGACAGGAGCACCGTGTTTCCAGGACAAATGAAACTGGCTCTGTGCAGGCAGCAGGTAGTGTTTCTCTTTAACAGACCTGGGGGACCACCTTGCCTGGTGCCTGCCCCGAGGGAATGCTGAGTGATGTCTGAAAACTGCTTTTAGGAGGTCTTTTAACTTGATCAGGGACAAAACTGATCTGATTTCTGGAACAGGCTGTCCAGGGAGGTTGTGGAGATACTCAAAGCCCATCTGGATGCCTACCTGGGCCAACTGCTCTAGGGAACCTTCTTTGGCGGGGGGTTGGACCTGATGATATCTGGAGGCCCCTTCCAACCCCTACAATTCAGTGATCCTGTGAAAAACTGTCCAGGCTGTGCTTCACTGCCTCATTGTAAAGTTTTTCACCATACCTTTGCAGAACCTTTCTTACTGCAATTCACACCCACCATTTCATCTAGCCACAGAGGACATAACAGTTCATTGCCCTCCTCTTTAATGCACCTACAAATTAATGTTTTTTTCCCCTCTTTTACTTCGTCTTTCAGCCCATTTTTTTCATGTAACAACTTCAACTCTTTCAGTCTTGCATCAAAAGCTATTGATGTCAGTCCTTACATCCATCTTCCTGTTCTTCAGGTTATTTTTGATGATCTCCCTTGAAGTAAGGTGCTCAGAGCTGAACGCAGGATGGCTGCAGGATTACATGATTACAGCTGCAGGATACACTGCTGTTCCAGGTTATGCTATGATTTGCATCGTCTGCTAATTTAGCAACTGTGCTCTCATTTCATCACTGGAATGTGGTGATAATGTGCAGAACCAGAACGCTACAGAACCTCTGTTCAAGGTGTCTTCTGTGCTGTGAGTGGGCCTCTGATGGCTTCTGGTTGTCCAGCTGCCCTGTCAAACCCTTAACTCTCTGGACTGTGCCTGCTTAGTTTGATTTTTGGCCTTGGTGAGTGGTAGAATCAAATATATCACTGAAGCTAGGGGGGGCTCCCAGAACTGCTTGTCCCCTAGCCACCACAAGCTGTCCTCTCAAGAAGAGAACGAGCTCAGTTGGGTGCAGTTTGCTCTTCCTTAGCCTACAACAGCTGCTGCCGCTCTCCAAGATGCAGCTTGGTTTAGGATGAGTTCAGGAGCTCCAGTTCTCCGCTTCTTTTTCCTCGGGTCATTGCCTGCCTTCCAGGAGCTCAGGGGCCCTGCCTCGCGGTTCGGTGACAGCGGCAGGAGCAGCTCCTCAGAGGTTTCCAGCGCAGCGTTGGCTTGGCAAAGTTTCGGGTTTTGCTTCCCGGTCCGTGCGGCGGGGGCACCGCTCGAGGGCCGGGCCCGGGGCTGCTCCCCGCGGGACCCCGTCCCCGTCCCCCCCCCGGGGCTTCCCGCCAGCCCCCGCCGTGGGTGTGGCGGCGGGCGCGGCCCCGGGCCGGGCTTTGCCTCCGGTGCCGGCCTCGCGTCGGGCGCTGCGTGGAGGCCGCGCCGGTGAGTGCGGGGCGGCTCCTCCGGGCCGGGGGCCGCCGGGGCCGGGGGGCGCGGGGGCGGGGGCCGGGGCCTGGGCGTGCGCGGCGGCGGCGGGGAGCGGGGCGCGGCCGAGCTGCGCCGTGCTGCGGCCCCGCCGCTCCGCAGCGCGGGCCCGGGCCCCCGGCCCCCAGCCCCGCCGGGCGAGGCCCCGGCCGCCGCCGCTCCCCGCCCCGCGCCGCTCCGCCCGGCCGCGCAGGCCGCTCCCCCCCCCCGCCGCTCCTCCCGCCGGGCCGCCCCGCGCCGCCCTGCGCCGCCCCGCCGGGCGATGAGGAGCTGCTTCTGCCTGCGCCGGGGGAGCCGCGAGCCGCCGCCCGCCGCGCGGGCAACAGTTAAGTGTCCCCGGGGCCTCGGCGCGGCCGGGCCGGGGCTGCGGGACCGGGCCCGGCCCTGCCAGCGCCCGCGGGGCCCGGGGCGGCGCGGCGGGGCCCGGCGGGGCCCGGCCATCCCATCCCGTCCCCTCCCGGAGCTCCGCGCGTGGGGCCGGGCCCGCCGCGAAGCCCCCGGTGCCGCCGGGGCCGGGTGCCCGCCCCCGGGGGTCGCTCCCCGCGCGCGGGGCCGGCGGGCGCGGGGCGGCGGCGGCGCTGCCCTGAGCTGGGGGCGCCGCCTGCGGCAGGGCCGGGCCGCGGGGGGCTCCCGGGGGCCGCAGCCTCGGCGGCCGGGGTCTGGCCGAGTCCTGGAGCCGTGGCCTAGCGAACAGCTCGCTGCGGGCGTCGTGTGGCTGGTTACAGAAATCCCCCCAGTGCCGCCTTTCTCTCGGTCTTTGCTGCAGGTGTTTGTGGCGTGGATGTGCTCGGTTGCTCTTTTTCCTCCCTCAGCCCTGCTCGGAGGTTTCTGCTCAGCTGGAGGTGACGAACACGCGCTGTGTGTCTGTGCTGAACGAGCCGGAAAGGGGACGCTGGGCTGCCCAAGTTTTGTTGGCTCACCTCTTACACTGCCGGTGCTTAGGAGTTTTCACTGGTTTCTGGAAGGGTTCTCAAAGACCCACAGAGCTTTAGTGTCTGCTCGGCCTTCCCTGAGTTGGGATGCTCGCGGACTGGTCGTTACAGCTCCAGCTGGGTCCTCAGCTGCAATGGGAGAGCTGGGCTTCAGGAGTTCAGCTGGTCACGTTAAAATTTACATTTCCCCATCCTGTTTTTATTTTAAACCCAGTGAGAGCGTGCAAACACAAAGCTTGGTGGAGCCTGTCGTGTCCCGTGGCAGGTTAGCGGTGTGGTTTGGTGTCGTTGCTGTAACTCTCTGCTTTGCCTATCGTATTGTCTCAGCGTACTGGGAAGAAGGCTTCGTTTGAGCTGCTGGAGGTGTGAAAATAAATACAAAATGTTCCAGTTCTGCAGTGCCCGCTTCTCTAAGTGAGTCCCAAGGTTTAAGGCGCTGTGGCTGCCGGGGACTTGTCCACACGGGTACCAAGACAGAAATAAGCAAACTGAATGTCATTTAAATTTTGCTGCCCCGGTAGAAGGTCATCTGCATTTGGAAATCTATTTTGGTTTGAAATAGGACACTCCTCGCAAGTGACTGCCCATCTGCTGTGAAGCAATGCGAGCGCTGGGTTTCGCTCTCCCTGTGTTGGGGTTCCTGTTTCCTCTGGGGTCGGTGACGAGCTGCGGCACTTCCCCAGCTGCGGGGGGAGGCTGGCGGGGGGTGGGGGTCGGTGTGGGGACAGTCCCAGACGCGCCTCTGTTTGGTGAGAGCTGACACCAAGGCTTTGGGGGTCCCAGCTGCATGTCCTGCCGCGGTCTCCTGTTCCTGTTCTGGCTCAAACAGTTGTGCTTCGGGAGCAGAAATAGCAGCCCGGCAGGGGCTGTGTCCTGTTCCCGAGGGTTGGCAGCCCCCGTGGGGGGACCGGGTGTGCGGAGGGGAGCCCCAGGGTAAACTTGGTGCAGTCCGTGCTGTGCCGGCGGTACCTGCCTCCTTCACGAGATGAGGCAGCGATAACCCGAGCACGTGGATGAGTGTTTCGGCAGCATGTCTGCTCTGGTTTGATGGGAGTATTTCCTGCAGAGCGCAGGAACTTGGGTAGTTGATTTATTTTTTTCAGTTTTGCCTTAGCTCATGGTTTTCTGCTCTGTGGGAAGAGCCAGGTAGTGTCACAGTGCAGGGCTTGCAGCTGAAGGAAGAACCAGTAAGACCATTCCTTCTCCAAGTCTGTTTAACTTCAGGACTTGGCCTGCTTTGCTGCCAGCATGGAGTTTCTATGGCAGATACGTCCCCAGATCTGTTCACCTGCCACCAGCTCCTGAGCTTGCCTCACTTGTTGAAAAGAAACACCAGGAGGGGAGAGCGCTGCACAAACTCAAAATAACGCATTTGTCTCTAAAACTGTGTTCCTTTGTTACGCCTGTGTCCCAGCCAAAGCTCAGCAGTGCATGTGGTCAGGTCGCCATCCTGTAACGCTCTAAATGGACAGTGAAGCCAGTAGAAAAGTGTGCCTAGGATAAACTAATAAAATCAGAGATGAGCTAGCAAGAGTGAGAGATGCAGAAAGGATGGAAACAGGCGATCCCAGGGTTGTGCTGCCTGCGCCCCCTCTGCTCTCCGCGCCGTGCCTGTTTGCCCTGCGGCTGGGTGGCAGGAGGGCCAGGCAGAAGGCCGCTTCCCCTGCCTTGCCTGCGAGGCCTCTGCTCCGCGGGCTGGGGGCTTCCCGGCACCGAGACTCGTGGACACCCGGTCAGCTGCTCTGCGCGGAGCCTGCCCGGTGCCCGCTGCCTGCAGGGCGCCTGCTGCTGGGCTTGGAGCAGGAGCGCTGGCTTTGCTGGTGGGCTGGGCTGGTTTTGCTGGCATTTGTTCCAGGAAGGTCAGTTTCTGATACTCCTGCCTGCTGCTCTGGAGAGGGAGTCTGCCTGCGTTCTCGGGCCGCCACGAGGAAGATGAGGCTCTGCTGACCTGCAGCAGTCTGAAGCCCTGCGCAGAGCTTGCCGAGAGCGTGGGCGCTGTTCCCAGCGGCCTGGCAGGGCACAGGGCCTGTACCCCTGTACCTGCCTCTCTGCCGGTCCATCTCCCACCATGCTGGCCAGCGCAGGGCTTCCCCAGTAGCTGCTGCGAGCCCCATCGTGCAGCTGGGATCGGGCTGCCCAGGACCCCCACACCTCCTGCCCCCTGTGCCACAGCCGGCTCGAGGCTGCCAGAGGTGTTCAGAGCAAAGCTGGCAGCGCTGCAGCCCAAAGCTGTGCATCCTCGTCCTGTGGGCATCCCGCTCTGCCCTGCGTGCGGGACCGGTGCTGGCGGGATGCGTGCAGCGGTGCGGGGCAGGGAGTCTCGGGGCAGGCACGGCCTCTCCCTGCAGGCTTCGTCTGAGCAGTCCTGGCGGGGCTGGCGGTACGTCCTGTCCCGGGGTCGTGCCCGGCATCCCCTCGGTGCTGGGAGCTGGATGTGGCCCTGCAGCTGAGAACCTCCAGGGAGCATGCTCCCAGCTGAGGGGAGGAATGCTCTTGTGATTGTTGTGGGCTGTTCCCAGAACAACCATGCGGCAGGAGGAGCAGCAGAGGCCCTCAGAGAGCTCGGCGAGCAGAGCTGAGCGTGGGATGTGACGGGCTGGTCCCTGGTCAGCTGCTTTGAGTTCCCAGCCACCACGGTGCTAGGCAGGCGTGTGGGTCAAACTTCTGTTGTTTAAAGAGAACTTCGTTAAAATAACAAGCTGTCTGATAGGAGTATTTATAGAATCCTTCTCGATTTAATTTGTTCTTTCACTGTTTGGTTTTTCTATTATTTTTAAGTTCAAAGGCATGCTAGAAAAGAAACCAAACTTGCAGCAAGCACCCCGAGGGAGAAGCGAGATGTAGCTGATGTCGGTGTGATTGCCCAGCCAGAAACTCCTCTTTGACCCGTGTAGAGCTCAGGATGACGTTGGTCTGGGTGCACAGACTGGTTGCTGCCGCTCCGTGTCTGTTCCAGATGCATCCTTGGTACCACCTGGGGACCCTCGGTGCCCGCTGCCCGTCCTGCGCCCCGTCAGGAAGCCCCACGCCTCCGTGCGCGGCCTCCGCTGTTTCCGCCGCGCAGGGGCTTTGTGTGAGCCCTGACAAAGTGCGGATTGATGCGGCTTCCTCTCCCCTCCCCCTGCCGTGCCGTGCGTCCGGCCCGCGAGAGGCCCTGCGACAGAGGTGCCTTTCTTCCCTGGGCTGAGGGCAGCTCCGGGCTGGGCCGGGCGGGGTGGCCGAGCCCTCCCTGTCCTCAGCGCCCCGCGCAGCCCCCAGCCCTGAGGCCTGTTGCGTGCCGTTCCGTGGCGCACTGGGGAGTGCCATCACCTACCTGAACCGCGGCTCCGAGCGGTCCAACAGCAGCCGCTGTCAGCATCCGTCACCCCCCAGCTCCTGCTGTGTAACAGCAAGTCACCAAATTACCGTGAGCGACTTGGGAAGACGTGCATTCGTATGAAGAACACATCGCGAGTTCTTTATTAGAGTCACGTTAAGTTTGCTGAGTTCTGCTTGTTTTAGGCAGTTTCTGCGTCATCTGCGAGGTTTTTTGAGCAGCTCGTGGGCACAGTGTGGACGTGCAGCAGGGCTGGCTTTGTCTGAGCAGCACCCAGTGGCTTTGTTAGCTGCACAGCTGCACTTTGTTCCCTGCTGGCCCTGACAACGTGGAGGCTGCGGTGAGGGGAAGGGGGTGAGCAGGTAGGGGTCAGGGTGCCCTTCTGGTTGTGCTTTGGAAGCTTAAATTGTGTGGGCCTGCTTCAGCTGGCTGCCTGCGTGCTGGATGCTTACCAGGCGCTGAAGCAAAGCTCTGTCCTGATTTGGGTCGTTGGCAGTGGTATTTCCGTCATTTCGAGCACTTGTTTCCTTTGTTTTGGACGCTTCAGGCAGTCTGCTTGTTTGTGTGCCATTGTTATTTATACAGGGCCCAGACTTGCTCTTTTTTTGTCGCCTGCAGCACGATGTTTGTTCAGACTGGGCACTGTGAAGTGTAAAACCCAGGTCCTACTGGCACCAGCACTCACCTCTGCCTTTTCTAGGAGCAGTAAGTAACTGGCCATCTCCATGGCCTCGAAGCGCTGGGTTTCATTGCTCTTAAGAGGGAACTGGAGAGGTAGCTGTGGTTCTCAGCTTGTCTGGCTGCTCACGGCGGTGCGCCTCCGCACACGGTGCTGCCCTTCTGTCTGCAGGTGCATGGGGGCAGTGTCCTGGGGCAGTCCTTCCCGAGAGCCTGAGAGGTCTGGCTCTGGCTGCCGGCCTCTGCAGGAGACCACTTGCTGAGGCAGTGGCACCTTTCCTTCTCCTCCTCCTCAGTGAGCTATTTTGGCAGCTCTCTTGTCCTCTCCCCCTGCTTCCAGTAGCAGCATCTCTCCAAATGGGTTGGTTTCACCCGCTTCTCTCCCTCTTTGCGGCTCTTTCCCCTGAAGCATTCAGTGCTCTTCTCCCTTGTTCCTGGAGGATGCTCAGGCCTCTGTCTGCTTTGCATCAGACCGTCCTGTGTTGCTTCATGTGCTCCCCTGGCGCTCCGCTCCCTGCAGCAAGCAGAGATTTGCATATAGTGCCAGATACATCTGTGCTGCTACGTGAAGGCGGTCGCATTCAGGAGGGTGCGGTGAGACTGATGCCTCGCCGGGGAGCCCTCGCTGTGCCCAGTGCCTGTGTTGGACGGGGAACCTCGTAACGAAGCCATTACCAGCAGATTTCTTGCTGCTTAAAATGGCAGAGCTGCTTCAACCAGCCTGACTGGGGGGTGAAATTTGCTCTTTATCTGGGGGGGAAGGGATGAACTTGGGTTTTCCCATCGCTGGTAGATGGAGACCAGCCCATGCTAAATGTCCTGGAAACAGTGAAGTTAATCTCAGAAGAGGCTGCTTGCTCAAATTCCAGACCTGTTGGGCATTGCACAAACATACCTTCTTATCAAAAGCAAATGAAGGTGCAGAAGGTGTGTCTGGCCTAATCCTGTGTTTAACTTGGCAGTCTGTGGTGTTGCAGCACAAGCACTGTGGCATGCACGCACGCAGGCTCTCGGTGCTCTCTGTGCCGCTGAGGTGCGCTGCCCAGCAGCCCTTTAATGCTGTGCCTTTCTTTCAGGATCAGTCCATGATGCCTGAAGTGCGAGACCTCTCCGATGCGTTGCCTGACCTGCCGATGGATCCCATCACGGGCGTCAGTGTGGTTGCATCCCGGAACCGTGCACCGACAGGTTATGATGTAGTAAGTAGAGGTGTTTCAGCTGCTTTCGCTACTGCTTTGGTTCTGCATTAATGAGGCTTTGCTGGGAGCAGCATCTCTTCCACAGAGGGCTTGCCATCAGACGGGTTTGAAGAAGTAATTTGGTAACCAGCTGCCCACCTCTCAGCCCAAGGTACTTAGCAGTGCATTTGCTCAGTGGAGGTTTGTGGGTGCAGTCATGCCACTTCATCTGTGCTCCAAGAGGAGCGTAATTACCTGGAGGAGAGGTTTTCAGAAACAGCTGGCCACTGTGGCAAGTAAATTTACTGATCCTAGTAACATCCATCCTGAAGGATTCCTAAGTATCGCGCAAATTACATCTCTGAATAAATGGATCCCACATCAGCTGTTTAATCCCACACATCAGCACTGCGCGATAATGATGAGAAGCTCCAGATTGGGAAGCAAATAGCTTCACAACCAGCTGAAATTGCAAGGGCAATTTTGATGGACAGAATGCAAACCTCTAAATTAAGCGTTGGCAGGAGGCTGGGCAGCAGGAAAAGGCAGCTGGATACAGTAGAGATGAACATGGGAATGGGTGGATGGAGGACACAGCGTAACGACTGCTTGTTCCCTGGACTGGTTGCTGTATAGCCACCAACATGATTGTTTTTTTGCCTATAAAGTGAGTGTCCCAAACAGTGAAACATCATGAAATGCTGACCTTGCAGAGTACTGCTTGGGAAGACGTGGTCCCTTTTTGTGTATCCTCCAGCTGCTCTACATCACACCTTGGGTTTTCAGTGTCACACAGCTTGTGTAGCTGAGCGTGGAAACCCATGGACTGCGGCTTTGCTCACACATTTACAGCTCTGGGTCACGTACAATCGCTGGATCGCTGTGCAGGATGCCCTGTATGGTGTGAGAAGGAAGAAAAGGGATCAGGCTGAAATAAGGGGCGGTGTGTCTGCGTCTGTGTGTGTGTGTGTGAGAAAAGGCTCCTGAGAGACCTGGAGGGGTTTTTGCATTTACTGCATTTTTCTGAGTGCTGATTACCTGTGTGAGCCAGGCTGTGTAATTAGCTGCTTGCCCTGATAAAGGAGCATGGGACAATGTGAGAGTTGTGATAACAGAATTGCATTCTGCCTAAATGGCTGGGCAGAGAGCTGCTCACCCCAGATAGCCTGTCTGAGGTTTAATAGGGAACTTTAGCACTAGCACAGTTTAAACTAAACAAGATAAAAGATTCTTCCTGTGGCTTAATCCAATTACAGCGGTGTTGTAATAATGCTTGTGAATGTGGGTTGCTCTCTCCTGGGGGGCACAGAGTGGAGGCTGCCTTTCCTCTGATTTTTCTGTTTTGCTTTGCGTTTACAAGGAGCTCTTCTGACCCAGGGCCAATGGTCCCTGCTGTCGCCAGCGGTGGTGTCTGCTGGCTGCAGTTTCTTTACCTGATGCGTGGCTTCCACACGTTTCCTCCTTCAGCCGTGTGTGTGGCGAAGCCGCAGCGTGGCTCTGTGCCTGGGGCTGTGCTGGGCCGCCAGGAACTGCCTTCGGTATCCTTCACAGGATACCTGCACAGCGCCTGCTGTGGTGTGGCTGTGCCAGGGGTCACGACACGTCCTGGTTACCAGCCCCTGGGGCAGGTGAACGCGGGGCTGTGCCCCTCTTGCATGGATGTCTGGGCAGGGGCTCCTCTGCACGAGTCAGACGCACGTGGGGTGCGGGGGCACCACCTCCCCACGACCTCTCTGGAACCCAGCCTGGAGTATCTCAAGGCACAAAACCAAGCATGCAGAAGCGCTCTTCTGAATGTGGAGGTGAAGACTGTAGCAGGTTCAGAGACGTGGCCATCGTGTGGACCGGAGCAGTACCAGGCTCGAGGTTTCTCCAGATCTTTTAATCGCTGAAGCACCAAGGACCGGATTTTGCCAACACACATGGAATGTGTCTGAATGTAGATTCCTGAAAATCTGCCCAAACTGGCAGGACTGAGCCCAGAGGTGGGGAGGAAAGGGAGGAGAGGTGGGCGGAGGGCTGGGGACAGGAGGGAGGAGTGGTTCCCGCGCTGCAGGCTCGAGGCCAGCTCGGCGCTGCGGGTTGCTCTGGGGCTGCGGTGCTGGGGCAGGGGTGGGGGCAGCCCCTGCCGGGGGGCAGGCAGTTCAGGGAGCCTGCTTGCCAGAAGAGCTGGCCCAGGGCTGCCAGTAGCAGCATGCCGGTGCAGGGCGCTGCGCGGCTGGAGGAGCTGGCTGGGAGACGCCTTCCATACCACGTGCCGCTCCTCTGTGTCCGGCTGGTTGTGGCGTGCACTTGAGGAACGTCTTCAGCTCTGAGAACGACCTTCCCTTGTGCTTGGCAAGGTGCTGTGCCAGGCGGGCAGGCACCTGGCTGTTCAGCTCCACATTCCCTTTCCCTCTGCAGCCCGTCCCTGCCCCCTCTGCTCTCATTCTCTGTCCGTACCCCTCCTGGTCCTCTGGGCCCAGACAGCTCCTGACAGCAGGGCATGGGCTGTGACCTGGAAGAGCTTGTGGCTATGCTTCACACGTCTGCAGTGTGTGAACGCTGGGATTCCCGCCTGCTTTTGGTGGTCGTTGCAGACAAGGGGGTAGGAAGAAGTTTGGAGCAGCCACACTGGAGCCAGCCCAGATCTGGGAGTACCACCCCCACTGCTCCCTCAGTAAGGCCGGGGTGTTGGGCACCATCTCCACCATCCTGCACGTTCCTCACACCTTACCAAAGCAGGGAAGACGTGGGCTGGGGTTGCTCAGCACCCATCCTGCTGGGACAGGCCTGCTGCAGTCTCTCCACATCCTTCCTCTCTCGCGTTACCCCACCGTGGGCACGTTGCCCTCACGCAGCTCGGGCACGGTTCTGCTTCCAGGGGTGGTGGGGATCCTCCTTGCCTGCAGGAGCCTAGCAGATGATGTAAGACGTTTCCTGTTTATGTTACTCTGTTTTCTTTCCCTGTGAGTTTTCTGACAAGTTAATGCATGCTTACATTCTCCAGGCTTGGAAAGAGGCTTCAGCAGGATGGTGCGGAGCCACAGCGTTCAGATTAATCGCTGGGGATAGCGCCTGCAAGTGTTGCATTTCAGCAGCAGCAGGCATGGCTTTGCCTGGCGTGCCCGTGGGAGCTGGTGAGGTCTCAGCCCTGGCTGCTTTCTGTTTTATACCTGCATTGCCCTAAGCACCGTGCGGGAGGAGCGGCTCGGGGTGCGCACTGCGCGGCGCTGGTGGTGGGCAGCGGGTTGGCTGGGCAGGGAGGTGCCGGAGGAGCTTGGGCTCAGGCCCCAGCTCTGCAGGGATGCCCTCCCGGGGGGAGGCCGGAACAGGGCTGCAGGGAGAGAGTCCCAGCACCTTCCCAAAGAGGAGTGCTGTGCGCGGTGACTGGCTGGGAAGCTGACTTCAACCGCTTTGAGATTTGAGGCGTTAGAATTGCAGGGTAGTTGCCTATAAGGGTTTGTGATGTGGTTTTTATTTTTTTTCTGTTATTGCTTTTTGAGGATTTTTTCAGTGCTGAGTCAGGGCAGAACACTGCCAGGCTCCCTCCTCTGGGAAGGCAGAGGTGCCAGCTGGTACACGCCCGTGCTGGAGCCTTCCTGCCGTTCAGCTGGCAGAATCGGGTGTCTTTGGGGCAGCTAGCTGTAAAGGAGGTGGTGTCAACTGCGGTGTTACACTGCCATCTCAACAGTCACCTGTTGGTGTAAGTCATACAGAAGTCCTAAAACTTACAGGGCTTAAAATCCAAAGCTGAATTTGGCAGCAACCTGTGTAGCGCTGCTTTTACAGCTTCAGACTGGGTTTGTTGTTACCTGTTGAGTTTTGAGCATCTTTAATGTGGGAACAAAGAAAAAGCTACCTAACAGAGGAGAAAATGAACAGCAGAACTTGAACGATATTGTTAACAAAGTAATTAAATTTGGTTGTAGTCCCTCAAACTGTTTGGAATTCAAGCAGCGTGTCCCAGTATGTCAGTGGTTTTCTATTTAATCAGTCTGTTGTCTGAATGTTTTCATCAGGACTGACTGACTCTTAGGGGAGGGGGATGTGTGTGGATTTTAAGTGTTTCATTTTTGCTGCCCTTCTGCTGGTGTTTGCCTCGTCTCCACCGCGGGCACGGCGCCCGCTGGGGCAGGGCCCCTGGCAGCGCCCCGGCTGCCAACAGCGCCCGGCCCCGAGCACTGGTCGTGCCTCGGGCCTGTGCCGTGAATCAGCTGGGAGGTGGCGTCTTCTCCTGCCTTACTCCTTCTGTGCACACGTTTGTTTCTTCTGCAGAGATCCTGAGAGCAGCGGTTGCTGTTGGGACGACTGCGTGCAGGGTGGGAATGGCGAAGGCTGCTTGCAGGTGTTCGTTCTTTCACAGGGCACTGCTGCTGAGGTGCACAAGTGCCCAGGGCTTTCCCCTGGGCTGCTAGAAGCAGCCGTCAGCCTGCAGGCCACGTTCCCTCTGTGAGGGGGGCACTGAGATGAGGCATTTTGCTGAGCTGGGTCTCGGGAGGTGGTGCTTGAAGCTGAGCGTGTGCAGCGTAAGTCTTTAAGCGGCTTGTTGGGAGCATTCATCGCGTGTTTCAGTGCTCAACACGTAACTCTCAGCTTTTGCAGTGATACCAAATTTTTGGTAGTTAACAGATTATTTTCCCTGGAGTTTACTTTCCTGGCCCTGCTTTGCCTGCTCATCGCTTTCTCCCCGTAAGGCATAACGGCGTTACGGGTGTTCTTAGCGGTGGGCCTGTCAGCGTCGTGAGCTCCTGAAGCCTCTCCTGAAGCTCAGAAGGCGGCCGAGCAGGGCGTGCTCCCATGTTAGCCTCGCTGCTGTGCTGGTGGCGAGAGCAAGCTGAGGCTGTGGCCTTTGGTTCTCCTGCCCTGTGCCCCCTGCCGGCGGGGGACCTGGCACGGTCCCACCCGGAGCTGGGTTGTGCTGGGACCCGGGGCTCGCTCTTGTTACCTCCTTTAGGGAGTCCTGGAAACGTCTGCACCCGCACAGAGAATGTGTGGAAGCTGTTGGCAGGTAAACTGGCGTCACGCTGGGAAGCAGCATGGGCTGTTGTCTGGGTGAATTTCGTGGGGATCCTGCACTCAGATGTTTTCTGCTGATGAAGGCTTGCAAGCTTGCTTCCAGTTTGCCCTGGGGAGAAGCAGTGTCTGGGAGTGGGCCTGAAGGCAGTGAATGCAGTTAGGTCTGCCTTCAGTGGGGGTCTGGTGCTTGGGGAGCTGTGGGTCGGGGGAAGGCAGCAGATGCACCTCTTGTGCCACGAGAGCAGGGGCTGTGCCCTGTGCTGATGGGTCAGCTCCAGAGCTCTGCTGTGTGTGCAGGGCAAAGCCTTCATAAGAGGAAGGGAAATTGAGGCATGAAAGCGACATACCCGAGTTTTTCATCTTCCCGAGGGAGCGAAATGCAGGTGCTCCAGAGCAGCAGCCCCAGTCGGGCAGTGGGATGAGTGGCATAAGGGCTTGGAGTTGCCTCTCTGCTGTAACTGTTGTAGTGTCACCACTCCTTTGAAGTGACTTTTTAATCCAGTTTAAATCATGTGAAATCACAAGGAAAGGCTTAAAGACTTTTGTGGGAGTACTTCTTGTTCTGGCCTTTGTCAGGAGAAGTGGCTGTGGCTCCTGGTCAGCCCCGGGGCCATCTCTCTGCAGACGGCCGTGGGCTTTGTTGGGATGGAGCCCTCCTTGCAGCGTGCCCCGGCACCTGTGGCAGTAACGAATGCCTCCATGTGCTGACTGTTGCTAACTGTTGTTTGGAGACTGCAGCCAAGTTGCTGTTTCCTCATTAGAACAGCTTTTGTCAGAGCATCTTTAATCAATGGACTCCCAAGCGGCAGCACTTCTAGAACTTTTTTTATACCTCCTCTTGGAAGTTCTTTGCACTGCACCTTGTGAAGAAATAATGAGATGCTGTGAGAGTTCAGGCTGCTGTTAATTAGAAGAGGTCTGAAGAAGTAGTCCTGCACATACATTAACTTTATCTTGGCTCACATGTCTCCTCTCTCCCTCTGTCTCTTCTTTCCAGGTTGCACAAACAGCAGATGGCTTGGATGCTGACCTCTGGAAAGATGGCTTATTTAAATCCAAGGTCACGCGATACCTGTGCTTCACAAGATCATTTTCAAAAGAAAATGTAAGTCCGTTTGCTGAGTGTCTGCATGATTTGTATCTGTGCCTGCTATGTTCTTACCCACAAGGTGATTCATTTTATTGAGCCAGTTATAATTCAAGCAGGCATTTAACTGTGTTTTGGTGACTAAGGAGGCAAGCTGCAATGGCCAGATATTTGTGTTTTGTTTATGTTCTTCATGGAAGGAAATCACTGGTGAAATCTGTAACAAAACCAGCAGAAGAGTGAGTGTTTACAGTTCAGCACCCCTCTTACTCTAGCAATGGGTGCTGCATGTTCCAAATCCTGTTAGATTTCTAGCTCTAATTACACAGAGAAATAAATGCTGCAGGTAATGTTGACAAAGGAAGTGTTAGTTTCTGAGTCCAGGGGTATCACACCTGTCTTCCTGCAGGTTTACATTTTTCCTTATTTTTTGTGTTCATTCTTGAAAATTTGTCTACGTTGTGCTTATACCACCCTATATTTGCAGTCTTCTAGTATGGCTATTAAACAACTGCCAGTGATCAGAAATGAGCTTATGTCTGCCCACATCTCCTGTGGAAGGGGGGAGACCATGTGCAGCGAGAGCCTGACGCCTTCTGCTGTGTTCCTTTAATTTTTCAGTTGAGGGTAGTGTGAAGACTTCCTCTTTTCTGGAGGAGCTATTTAATTCTACAATGAATGCACTCCATCTAGTGGGTAATTCTGCTTTTCTTGGTATTCTGGATATTCACAGTGACGCAATTGTCAAGGGTATGGAGGTACCATTTCGTGCTTTTACCAACAATGGGAACGGAAAAGCGGCCGTGACTTTGGAGGCTGATCGCAGATCTTGCCAGGAAAAACAAAGGCCTGCCTATTTCCAGCATTTGCCCTTTATTCCTTCCACTTTCTCCAGATTAAAATGAAGCTCCAGAGCCATGGGAAATACTGCTTCCTCAGCTGGATGGACAGTACCTGGTTTTTTAGCCTTTAGTACCTGCAGCAGCAGGAATAATAGCACCAGGATAGGTAGGGAGGGTACTAAACAGAAAGATTTGTGATCATTTGGGTATTAAGTTTATCTGCGGCTACCTTAAATGCAAGGTTGTCAGAAATAATTATGGGATAGTAGCAACTACTGGCTACTGGAGACAGCGTAAATCCCCCCAGTCAGTGCCTGTTGGGCTTTGGCATGAATCATCTGCTCAGCATGGCACGGGAATATGTTCTTCGTATTTATGAGGAGTGAATTAAAGGGGGGGGATCGAGAGGGGGGTCTCAGCTGCACAGCAGACGCATGTGCGAGGAGCAGTGCAAGCGGCCGTGCCCCACGCAGGGGCTGTCTCGCTGCCTGTGCCAGGTGGGTGCTGCTGGGCTTTGGGCAGCAGCCGCAGGCTGAGCTGCGGAGGGACCACGGGTGGCAGGGAGCTCCCTCTCTTCGGGCGGTGGGTTTCCTGAGGTTTGTCAGCCTGCTCACACCTGTGAGTGGGTTCTGTCCTGAGGACACTCCTCTATCCAAACTCAGCAGAGGGTGCAGCTCACGCTGCTCAAGGCTGTAGGTTTTGTGTGCTTGGGGCCTCTCTGTGAGGCAGAGATGCTGGGTAGATGGTGCAGCCAGCCTGCCAGCCCCCAAGGAGCACACATCTGACCAGCACTCCCGGTCCCCCACCTGCAGGAAGCTTGGAAATGCAGGTTGTGTGGCCTGGGAGGAGGGGGGCAGATGAGCGGCTTTTTTTTATCTGGTGCAGAGCAGCCCAGCAGAGCTTTCCATCTCCTCGGTCTGCCCCAGCCATGCAGGGCTGCGATGAGCTGCACCCAGCCTGGGGCCCCCAGGTAGCAGAGCACTGGCTCACCTGGACCTGCGGGCGTTGCTGCTCTTTGGGCTGCAGGCTTTATGCATGGGGGTGTTTGTGTTGGTTTGTTTGTGTTTTTTTTTTTTTACAGAACGGTGGGAACTACTCGGCTAGAAGAACATGTTAGCAGAGTGATGCAGCATAGTTACCTGGTTTGCAGTGGGGACAGCCTGCAGTGTCCCGCTATCAGAACAATCATTCTCAACAGCTTAAAATATTTGGCAAATTATAAGGATGTTTTGGGTATTTAAATGTCACATCTAGGAGACCTGGAATGGCGCATCTCACAGACAGAGGGATGGAGGCAGCCGGGGGCTGCCCAGCCTCGGGTGCTTGGTGTGAGCTGGGGACACAAGCCGTGTGTGTGCCGGTGGTCAGGGCTGCAGGCCTGGGGGCAAGGAGCTGACTGTGAAACGCAAAACCTCAAAATCAACTCCAGCCTGATCTCCCCTTAGTTCAAAGGCTACAAATTCAAATATGTTTTCAGATAGCTCAGAGTAATAACCAGAGAGTAGAGATACGCATGAAATAGTTTGTCTGCCAGACAAAAAATACCTATCAGGGAGGTACCTGGAAACAAGTAACAGTAAAACACTCTGGCAAGTGTGATGGCTTAGGATGAAATCTTAATTTTTCTGTGTTGCGTTTCTGTTTGTAAAGGCTGTCTAGTATCTGAAGTGTAGGGCTTTTTCTTCAACACGTGAATGCAGATTACTGGGAGCAATGTTGGCTTTAACGAGAACTGCAAAGAAAATCTGGTCTCTAAACAATCGTGGAGGCTGTCGTTCTGAATTGTATTTTTAGCTCTTCAAGCCTTGATTAACAGGGCAAGGCATCAGATCAGAATTCATATGGACTCTAAATGAAGCTCTTCCTTCCAAATGGCCTGCTCTTCTGGAGCACGCCTGAGCTTGGAGCTAGAACTGTGTCTGTTCAGCACTAATTAGCTAATGCATGTAATGACTCTGGCTGTGTCTGCAAGAATCCTCTTCCCGCAATGCTTTCTGCCATCGCTGTCGCAGAAGCGTCGAGCTCCTCTTGCAGCGAGCAGTGAAGTTACCTGTGTAGGGGGTGGGGTGCTGGAGCTGGTACCCTGAGCTGCCGTGCTTTCAAAAAGGAAGAGTTGGGTTCCTCTTCTGAGGATCCAGGAGTGCAGCTGTGGATGAGACGGCTGAATCTGTGAATGCCAAAAGCTGCCTGGTATTTCCTATTCAGTCTCTGTAGTTTCTGGGGAAGGACAGGTCCAGGTGTTGCCGTGGTATCTCCTCGCCTGTTTCTGTGGCCAGATGCCACAAGGCACCCTGGGGCTCAGAAGGGGATTAAAAGCTGGGTTTGAACTGGATCACGTCTTAATCGTTGACTGTTTCTTTTCTCTCTTCAAAGAGCCATTTAGGCAACGTCTTGGTTGATATGAAGCTCATTGACATAAAGGACACTTTGCCTGTGGGCTTCATCCCCATCCAGGAGACCGTTGATACACGTAAGTTGGTGTCGGTTCCTGCAGCGCCGTGGGGTGGTGCAGGGCAGCGGGATGCTCCGAGTGCTGCTCCGGGGGGCATCTTCAGGGGTAGCTCTTCCTGTGCTCTCCAGGCTTGTTAATGCTGCTGCCTGGCTGCCACCAGCTCGCCTGCTCACACAGGAAGGAACAGTTTATTCTTCCTCTTCCCAAGGGCAAACTGGGCCTCACGGGAACAGAGCTGCTGTGAGGGGGGTGTTCACAGACAGGTACGAGAAGGAAAGTGGCTGCACGTGGGGCTGTGCTCATGCACACGTGACTTTCACCACCCGTTGCAAACAAACAGAAGCCCAGGTCTTGGCAGGCGGTGCTGAGGTTATGTTTGAGCTTGCTGAGAGAAGCCACAAGTGTGGCATCCAGGGGAAATACTGTCCTCGTTTCTGCAGGGCAGAAATGGCTTTCCTGCAGCATTTAAGCAAACTGCTCGTGAACGGGCCTTCCGATCCTCTGAGACTTGTGGCAGCAGCAGCTGGAGCCGTGTCTGGTCACAACAGCCCAGCCTGCAGCAGGCAGTGAGCGCTCTTGGCTCCTGGTACGAAGCAGCCTGGGGCCAGCCCCGTGGGAGCTGTCTGGGAGGGCTGCGCAGCACCGGGTGCTGCTGCTGAGTGCACGGTTACCACGCGGGAGCGTAGGTGGCTGGTACCAGTTCTTGCCAGTAAAGAAATCCAGGCTGGTTATGAACAGAAAGGAGGTGTGTGGGCCTGCTTTGCAGGGGGTAACTCATCCAGATCTGCAGCAGAGGAGGATCATTTTTCAGTCGCTACTGACCTGGTTCTGTTTGGAACCTGTAACCCAGAAGTGAAAGGCTCTGCAGCCCGTTACTGAGCCCACGGGTCGTCCCCTTTGCCTGGAGAATTCCTTAGCTCGTGTGGCGTGGGAGATTCACACCTGTGGGAGAACTGGACAGTTGTCAGCTGTTGGCGTAGCTTTTGTAGAAGTCCAGGTAGAGAGGTGAGAAGGGACTTTGTAATTAATTTAAAATGCATTGAATTGCAACCCGTACAATCTTTAAAGCAGTGGCACTGTCTGTATTAATGAAGTGGTGCATATCCCTGTCTCCGTTAGCATGACTGAGCACATTTTGATTGTCTGTATATAATATGTTTACTTAAAATTAACTGTGGTTAAGCATGAGTAATTAATGGATCTAGCTCTTAAACCAAATTTGCTACAGACTGCTGGCTCTATCCAAGTGTGAAAGAGACCAAAGACAAAAGCAAATAGTGTACTCAGCTTTATACATATTGTGAAAGTTGAGTAAGAAGCGCTAATTTGGTTAAAGCCAAATATTTTGGTTATACGTTTTTCTATGTTCTTCTCTAATGGTGCATGACTTGTAATAAATACATTAAATATAGCATTCTTTGGTGGTTCTTGACAAAATTTTCAGATGCGGAAGCCTTAAGCCCTGGACTCCTTAGACCTGTTCTAGGTATGTCAGAAGCCCTGGCTTCCCAAAGCAGAAGGATTAGAGTTCAGGGATGTAGGTATGTAATATCTCTAAAAAGCGTCACTGTTAATCTGACGTGGCACGCACGGGTGCTGCACTGTGACACACCTCACACTGCCTGTGTGTTTGTTGGTGCTGGTCTGACAGCAGGCTTCAAAGGCCAGGATGAATTGCTTTCTCCAAGGTAAAGATTACGAAACAGCAGGAGCCTACAGAGCCAGGACTGCTTACCATCTGTTCAAGTGAGGGCATATTTTTAAACTGGAGAATACTGACTCATATTAAACCGGAGGGCTTTTATTCTTCTCCCAGTGCTTGTTTATACCTGTTGGTTGCTTTCAGACTTTCATGCAGTGTCTGCACTTTTGATTTTTCCACTTTATCAGTAAGAGCTTCTGTCGTGTCTTTCAGTTGTCTGCGTTCACAGATGGAAACCTCACCCTGCTCACGTTGAGAGTCCCACAGATTTTTAGGGTGAGGTGGAGCAAATCTGTGTCAGTGTGCCAGTACCACGTTGTTGTGCAACTGACCCGTAACTGAACGTAGTTTGTACCTGCATGCAGACAGGTAGTAGGCTTATACATGAACTCATTGTACGGATAAGCCTTAATTGTGGGCTTTAGTTTTTTACAATGAATGGCACAGAAACAAGTGAAATTTCTCTGTGACACACAGCAAGAAGGCACCATGCAGGAGATTCATCTGCCCTTTGAGCTCAGGTCAGCACAGCCCAGTTACCCCGTTGGGGATCCCAGCAATTCTGCTTTTAAAACCTGGTTTTAACCCTGCAAAGACACCAGGGCAGATGTAGTGGAAGTATCGTTTCAGTGCTTGCTGAGGGAGTCAGGAGAGGTTGTTAGCACTTAGCAGAAGTCACCTCTCCAAACCTCGCATCCTGTCAGCGCTCTGTGAGTGTTCTGCCTGCTTTGGCTGTTGGAAGCACTTCTCGGAACAAACTGTCCACTTGTGTCAGCAGCTTCCAGGTATGTTCCCAGAGGCAGTGCTTGTAGGAGAAATACTTAGGTATCCAGGCCAGTGAGTCAAACGCTGCTTTGGAAAGAGGAAGCAAATATGAGAAGCACATGGAAGTGGGAAAATCACCTGCCACTTCTGTTCCCTAGTGCAGTGTGCTGTGGCATGCGTGATGCCTTATCTTCTCTACAAAGGGAAGTGGGGGGTATTGGTTTATCACAGTGCCCAGTAACAATTCCTGCACAGTGTACAGAGAGCTCACAGAAAATTTCTTCAGTCGTTGAATGGCACTGCACTGTCTGGTTTTCTGACATATATGTCCTTTGGCTCTGGTTCCTGCTGTAATTATCTGCCAAATATCTGGAGAGACAATAAATAATATTTATACCCTTGTCTTGCATAAAAAAAAAGCTTCTGTTGTTTTTGTTTTGTTTTGTTTTTACAGAAGAAGTAGCTTTCAGAAAGAAGAGGCTGTGCATTAAATTCATCCCTCGAGATTCTACAGAGGCAGCAATCTGTGATATTCGAATCCTGAGTAGATCTAAGCAAGCCCCTCCTCAGTACACGTTCATAGGGTAGGTACCCCTCGCTCTAGAAGCTGCTTCCATATTTGTGATTGTGCCAAGCATCTTCTTTTCCTGTAATTGGGAAGTAGTCATTTATGAGATGAAGCTCATCATTGGAAATATTTAGGTAAATACAAATGTTACTGAGTTTGATGTGGGAAGTAACTAACCCTTTTTTCCATGATTAAGATAGTTCTTGCTATCCAAGGTGTCTGTGAAATTTATCTGTTTCCTAATTGTGTATGTGTGCAGCATGTGCTCACAGCATTAATGACTTTTGTGTCAACTACACAGGGAGTTGAACAGCATGGGCATTTGGTACCGGATGGGCAGAGTTCCCCGCAACCATGAGTCTTCACAACCTGCTGCTCCTGCCCCAGTACCGTCTTCAACACCAGCTCCTAACCTGCCGAGGTGAGTTTTCTGCTTTCGAGCATCTTCTGCTTGACGCAGCGTGGCATATTGTTGCAAAGCACCTGCATGGTGGACTCTAGACTAAAGGCACACCTAATAATAATTATTCAAATAATAATAATTAAAAGAACTAAATTAATAATTAAAATATTTTTATAAATAGATAAATAATTTATAAATTGATTTATAAATTTTATATTGATTAAATTAATTTATAAATTTGATTTTATTATTGATTAAATAGATTCATGAAATTATAAATTTTATTAATTTTATAATTAAGAATTTAATCAAAAATTAATAATTAAATTAAAATAATAATTATTCAAATTGTTCAGATAATTATGTAGTCTGATTTGATAGTGAGGGAATGAGTCATTCTTTCAAGTGTTTGCCTAATTGGAAGTTCCTGTGATTGTCATTGCACAAAGGCATACGATTAAAGAAGTCAGGGGGAAAAAAAAGCCTTCATAGGAACGGAAACAGTCAGAAAGCTACACCTTTTCTTTGTTTTGTACTGTGTAAAATTTTTGTAGCTTCCAAGCACACGTGGGTTACCCTGCAGAACAGGTGAGAACTGTGGTAGCCAAGCTGGCTTCCCACTCCTTGACCAAGGAAAGGGAGAACTGTTCATACAGTCCCTCATGCACAGGGAGACAAGTTTTGCTCGTTCTCCAAAATCAGTCCACTCATGGTTTGAAGTGCTGGCCCCCCCTTTTTTTTTTCTTAGACCACTATGCTCTAGTCTTGCAGTAGACACTGAATATGCAGAGCAGACTGCTCATTGTACCATGTCAGGAGTAGGTGATAAGTTGCATGCTGGCAAAGGGTAGGCAAGATCAGGGAAAGAGATGCCATGACTATTAGAGCGCAGATCTTCGTTTTCTGTCTGCAAGAAATTCCTGCTTGGGCATATTTCCAAAATAAAGAGAAAAATTATCATAGCAAGAGAATATCGATGGCAGTCCTTAATCACTAAGCGTGGAAGGGTCACTTTATGGCCAAGCAGGGAAGGCTGTAGAACAGCTTCAGAGCTATTGGGAACAGGGCCAAAATTAGAGCTCAGAGCATCAGCGACAGTCTGAAAAGAAGTGTTTACAAGGCTTATATATTTTATAACCTCTTGTTGTACAGTTTATGGTTTACAATGGCTGCAGGGAAATTGGATCAGTTTTGTTTTACTTGCCAAATAAAGCAAATGTCAAAATAGTCAATATAAAATGTATTCTAATTTGGCTGAGTTAAAACAGCCAGCATGCAGTGGAATAATTGAATGTTACATTAATGCCTCCTAGTAAAAACCACCTGTCTGTAGCCAGCTCCACTTTCGTGCCCGGTGCATGATTTACAGGTAACTTTTACACCACCCGCCTGATCTTTCAAAGCATCTTTCATGTCTGATTTTTACTCTGATTATTTATTATCCAATATATTTTTTAAGAAATAGAAATATATAAAAAGGTGCATCCTGCAAATATTTCATTATTACGGGAAACACATGCTACTTGAAAAGCCTTTTCTAATACTATATCAGCAATGCGATGTTACTCAAGTTTAATGTTTGTGGAAGATTGTAGTCACAAGTAACCTCTTATTTTTACATCACCATAGAGATAGGAGATTACAGTGGTCGCCAGTTTGCCGTTTTATTCTGTGTGGATATATTTTGACAGGAACTGCAGTGAGTAACTCTGCTACTGCAAGTGCTAAGACAAACCTGGTGAGCAGAGCAGAGCTCTGTGGAGATCCAGCTGTTAGGTTGGTCAGGTATTTAAGCTATTCAGTTGCTGGCTAGCATTATAAGCAGTTTTAAATTAAGATGGTGTGCTTGGGTGCTTCGGGATAATTGTCAACACTGGATATAAACTAAAGAAGTAAACCATACCAGAGAGCAGGGAAGAACTTCTCGCTGAGAACCTTATTTCTGTCAGCCACGTTCCCTCCGCTGACCCGCGGTACAAGCCGCTGATGGCAGTGGATGGCGGCACATCAGGGTTTTGTTGTGTGTCAGACGTTTGACCTCCCCAGCTCGCTGTGCGTCAGCAATGCTGCTTCCTCTGCTGTGTCGTGGGGTTATGGCTCGCAATCAGAACTGCACAAGGGGAAGCTTTGTTTGATATTCTTGCTGGACTGCATATGTTATTTTCCAGCCATTTCTTCTCCTTGGTGTTTAATACTACAGGCATCTGGCTTAATGGTCTCTAACTGCAGCCGTCACGCATCCCAGCGAGGGCTGCACACTGTACTGTGGAACACAACCGTGCCGTTGTGCAGGGCATCAAGCTGCTTTACTATTTTTTCTCTCCAAATTTTGCAATGGCTTCTTGGCACTAATGGCAGCCTGGAGAAACGCATTTTTAGTTTCCCATCCTAGAAGGCTGCTGCTAAAGAACTGCTTCTGTTGACTTGAGTCACCAGTGAGGATTTAGAGTAACTTCCCTCGGTGCGTCTGTGTTTGAGGCTTGCTCTCTCCAGTAAAAATTGGTGGTAGTGCTACACTGGGACATCACTTTGGGGAGCAAGTAGGTAAGCCCCCCCAAAAGAAGAGGTGCTAATAACAGGTTCTTCTGCATACCTTTATTTCATCTAGCCTATCACTGACTGCCAGTGCATGTGTTGGGGACCTGGAAAAATACACGTTGCAAGCATTTGAGCAGTGTTTTAGGGCTCAGCTCTTCACTGGCTCAAGCTCTGTCCGGGAATAAGCCAGAGGAGGGTTTTAATGACGTGTTCTCCTCTTCATCACAAGTCCGCTTTGAGCCTTTTGTGAGCAAGTCCTTCTCTTCAGCAAATGCATGTGGCACCAACCTCAAGCCACTTTGCTCCGCAGCTGCCTACGCGATGGCTCCTGTTGCAGTGCTGTGAGCCCATGCAGATTTTTGGTGTGTGGGTACAGCTCACATCCCTTCCCGTGGTGCTGCAGGAGCCTCTGCTGCCGTCATTCAAACGGTCCTCTCACAATTTGTCAGCTGCAAGCAAGATGTCAGTCAGTGCTGCTGAAGTGTGTTTTACAGTGACAGACATAATTGCACTTAACTTTTTGCATGGATGTTATCAATCTGTGACAGATACTTTGGGAAATTGAGCGCTCTGATTGCAGATGATGTGTCACAGGCGTTTAATCTTCCTCTCGGAGAGACCAGGATTTCAGTCACAACTTTTACTTGTTGATGTCAGGTTTTGAAAATGTAGATTCGCGCTGACCCTGGGAACTGTTCAGTCATTTAGTTTGCAGGGCTGTCATCTGAAAGGTTAATGGCGTACCAGGGAGAGAGGAGGAAGATCACGCTGCAATTGGCTTGTGTTCACGCCGTGTGTTACCGTGGCTGGGCTCGCGGCACTTGGTCCTCCTGCTCTTTGAAGATCCAACCGCTTCCACCGGCCTTCCTGGGATGCCCGTGGCACATCTCCACCCTGTTCTAATGGAAAACCCGAGTGGCGGTGAGGGCAGGCAGCCCCGCGTGCTGGATGCTCAGGGTGCCCCTGTCCGGCCATGCAGGCCTGCCCAGAGCCACCGCAGTGGAGACGAGCGGCGGCCGAGCTGGTGTGTGGTCGGCTCCGGCCGGAGAGCAGGAAGGCTGCGGCAGGGGTCAGGGTGCTGGGCAGTTCATGGGGCAGCTGGTGGAGGAAGCCCTGTGGCAGCGAGGTGCTGAGCTGCTGGTGCTGGCTGGGGTCCAGCTGGACAAGGCTCCGGTGCTCCTGTCCCATCCCTGCCTCTTCTCGGGTGCCCAGGGCATTCGCACAGAGAGGGGCTGGGCACTGGGCCCCAGCTTATGCCTGCTGTGCCTGCAATTCCTGCCTATCTGCACAGTTAACGAGCCACGGGAGCAGCTGAGTTGTGCTGCAGCTCCCACCCCTTGCAGCTCCCCCCCTTCGGCTCTGTGCGGCACCGATCTGGCAGGAGCACGGACCTGGGGCTGTGCTGCAACCCGTGGGATTGGGAGGTAGCTACCCGGCATAACCCCCGAAATAAGAGCAGGGTGTGTAAATATTCCTACTGCTCTCCCACGTACCCCTTAAATAGTTAGCTACTTTGCCTAAGAACAGGGAAATGATTTGCTCCCGTTCCTTTGCTCCCAGTGGAGTTTAATGCAAGGAATGTCAGGATTTCCTTTCTGGGCAGAGAAGTCTGATTTTCAGATTGACTTGTTTGGACTTTGTCGTGTGAGCTTGGAACGTGATCAGTGTGTGGCTTCCTGCTGGGGGCTGACGATGTGCAGTAGGTGGCAGCTAATAAAGCAGCACCGGCCAACACGCGTGTCCGAGGCCTGCGCTCGGGGTGACGAGGGGCCAGGCTTGCTCTGCACGGTGCGCTGACTGAAGGCAAGTGGGAAGCCCTGTACCTTCCTGGCTTTTAAGCAGCAATGATAGTATTTAGAAATAGCTCGTAGCTTTTTCTTTAAGGTGTTTCGAAGAGATTTCATGGAGAGTCTGTAGAGCAGAAGGTTCTGAGGCTTCACTTTCCTCCTCTGGTGAGGAGCAAAGCCAAGACTTCGTGAGGTTGTCGTGGACCGGAGACAGACACTGCTGGTAGCCTGATGGCTAGGATGCTTTAGCAGAGTGGTTGGTTTCCATTAAAGTCCCTCCTCTGAATGAGAGTCTATCAAATAAGGAGTCTGTTGGGGTGGATCTTTTTGGTTTGACTGGAAACCACTCTGAGAAACCTGCCAGTGAAAGCTCTGACAGCTTGATCCTTTCTACAAAGTACTTTGTTCGTGGTGGAGATTCATTTTCCAGTACATTTCATCAAAAGCGCTCTAAAGTTAAACTAATTTACAACTAATAAAATAGATTCCTTGACCATTCTTTGTGCCGGGGAGGCTTCGGTTGGAAACTCTGAGAAATTTCTTCTCAGAACAAGCAGTCAGGCACTGGAACAGGCTGCCCAGGGAGGTGGTGGCGTCACCGTCCTTGAGGAGAGGTTGGACATGGTGCTGAGGGACATGGTTTAGTGGGTGACATTTGGTGGTAGGGGTTGGACCAGATGATCCTTGGAGGTCTTTTCCAAACTTAATGATTCTGTGGCTTGAATGCTCAGAACACTTGTGTCATGAAATAGAGCCAAATATTCTTAATTCTTACACGGTTTATCCTACAAGAGGCCAAGGATTGCACAAGGGCTGGGATGGAACAAGGGCTTCACAGTAGCTATGGGTGACAATCAATGAGACTGAAACGCCGAGCTGAACCTTGGAAGTAGTGCTTTCCGTAGATCCACTGCAGTTCCTACAGTAAGAAGCAACATTTCAGGCTGAAATGTATGTGATGTGTGTGTACTGTGCAAGTCTGAACCTGATGGGTTGTTTGAGTGGGTAAGGAGTGCTGGCATACGTTTCTGCAGAGTCTGTTTCACATAAGGAATTTGTTATGAAACTACACTGACCATATGGCTTGCATCCAACTCAGCTGGATGAAGACGTGCAAAAATTGGTCATAGTCCAGTATGTTTTAGTGGCAGAAAACGATGATTAGGAAAAAATGTTTAAACAATATGAGTGGTTTCCAGGCACAAGAATGCCTTGCATCAGTTGAGAAAGGCGGACATTAACTGTGGTTAGGAAAAGTTTGATTTAGCTGAATTTGAAGATGCATTGAAAAATTTTGGGGAGTGCTCTGACTGAAGAGGCTTCAATATCCTTAGAATCATGAATCATTTTTCTTTACAGCCCTGTTCCAGATATAGTAATATTCCTCAAGGCATGCTTCTTTAGGGTGTAGCGTAGGGTCGTTATATCTGAGCCAGAGGTATTCATTCAAAGAAGCTATGTACTTAGTTGTTAAATAAGCCCTGTGGGGGAATTGAGCATTTTTTCCCTAAAACATCTATGTTGTCTGCTATTTAATATGATCTCTGCCACTGTTGATTTGTAATCTGTGCTTTCACCCTGAAGTGTATGTGGTTGTGTTCAGATATTTCCGTCTTTAAATCAATCACTTTCACCATTTTCCAAAACACTTCTCGAGTTTATTGCTTTTAGGAAAGTGTTTGGACTGTCATTATTTATTACTGGCGAAGCGCTGACAACGTGCTCTTCCCAAATGAGTCTTTATGTGGAATATTTGTTTAGCAGGTTCTGTAGGGAGGTGCTGGGGCTGTGCCGTGGTGGCGCCAGCCTCAGGTGCAGGCAGCGATGCTCGGGTCGGAGACACTTCTCCATGGGCCTGTGATCTTGGGCTTCCTTCTGAGTAATTTGATGGAATTTAAAAACCCAGCCCAGGAAACCTGCGCTGTGTGTAATTTATCTTTTTGGAGTATTTCTGCTGTTTGGCAATTTTTCCCTACTGCTTCATTATCTGAAAACTCCTGACTCCAGAGAGCAGCTCATGAAGGATGTGGAAAGCTGCTCTCATCCCACCGCAGCCTCCAGAGACGCTGCGCTGTTCATCTCAGACAACCACTTCATAAGCACTTCATGCTTACAGTATGAGGTCTTAGTTCTTTGATGCAGTCCTCTGCCTATAACAATTTAATGGGCTACAGCTCAGACTTTCAAGCAGTGTAAATTAAACTTGTTGGTCTTTTTCTATTGTTTGGCAGCTGTTCCATCCTAGTTACTTAAATTCTCTGTTCTAAATTAATCCCGGTACAGAGGGAGCCGCAGGAGCTTCGTTCTGCATTAAGCCTCACATTTTGGGTTGCTGGTCTGCAGTAGATCATGCTCCCTTGTTAGCATCATCGGGCCTCGTTCCGTGCAGCTGGTGAGTGCTTTCGTTCTGACAGAGCAGCGTAACATCATCTTCCCTTGTCTTCGAGGCGTGGTCATTTCGGGAGGGGGACGTGCAGCGGCAGGCTCTGCGTGATGCATTGGGTAAGGACGCTGCAGACAGGCCTTCTTCCCTTCTTGCTGCTGGGAAAATGAAGTGCTTAAATCTAAAAGTGGAAAGAATCACTTGCTCCCTTTTTCATTCTCTCATGTGTTCGGTCTTTTATAAAATCTGAGTCTGGCACCACGAGCACTCATTGATTTTTTGGGAAACAGGATATTTTAGTAGTTTGGAATGAGATGAAATGCTTGCAAAGCCCATATGTTGCTTGTTTTAGGCAAAGGGTCAGTAAGGTTTTAGAAAGTATTTAAATATTTGGTTTACACGATTAGAATAGATTGTCTGGAATGAAGTCCATTACCCGAGGTGATTCTTGCCTCGCAGTTTTGTTTTTCACTGCAGTTCTTTTGGGTATGAGGTAGGTGTTCTGGCATAGCAATGCCTGAGCACAGTAAAAGTTAAGAACTGTGAATAAATACTGTAGATGGGATTCTGGACGCTGCTGGAGCCATAGATATCTGCTGTGCCATTTTCTGTAAACTACAGTTTGGAAAATACATTCTGGTAAAGTGAGTGGTCATGGAGAGGTCCTCTGATTTCTGTCAGCGAAACGCTAGCAGCTCATTTCTTAGAAATGGGCTTTTTCCTCTGCCCGTAGGCAAAGCTTTCAAGTCAGATTATGTTTCTTGAAAAGTACAGCCTGACATTAACTTCTTGTAGGTGTGTTTTTAGCTTTCTGCAGCTTAGAATGTGTTTAATCATTCTAGCCTCAGTTTTTCGTGAGGCATACGATCTTTGCATAATCCATTGACGATGGAAGATAAGGTTCTTTTTATTCCGGGATATTCCTGTGAGACTTTACAGTATCTGTGGCACTGTTCTTCATTTAGAATAAATTGCAATCATGGCGGTGGTACATCAAAGAACAGAGCAGACCCAGTTCTGTAGCATGCAATGTGCTTTCTAACATATTTGACAATGTGGGGCAGCTTTTAAGGTTTTGCCTGATTTCTCTACAATGTTTGTCTAATCCAGTTGGAAACCAAAACCTTACTATTGTTCTTTTGCTGTGCATTGCTGATATTTTTATGTGAATTATGAAGCATCCTTTGATATCTGGCGTTTCCCCTTATGATCTTTTGTTACTTTTTATGAGTACTTGCTGCCTGACTTCAAAAGCAGTTCATCACCTTCATGCAGACAGTTATTAATAACTTACTTGGAACTGTTGGGCATTCCTGAGCCTGTTTTGTGCAAGTTTCTCTCTAGAAACAGTCAAAAAGTGACCATAATGTGTGCAGACCTCAAACCTCTTTTGCTAGCATCTGAAGGATCTCTCTCATGTCCTTCTGCTGCTGCTGTATGTAGATGCGTTCCATAGATGTAATGAATAAAAGAAAAACTAAAATTAAGTGAGTAATTAAATCTAACCTGTCCTGAATTATGGTAATGTGGCTGTTTCATCCTAAATTATCTGGAAATTTATAATATGTTGGGGAAAAATATTTTTTGTAATGATCTCTCTCTTAATCCATGCGGAAACAATGGGCTTTTCACTTCAGCTTCGGTGAGAACAGGCCTGAAATCCTGCCGTGAGCCGTGCTGGGGCAGGCATCCCTCCTCCCTGAGGGGCAGACGGCACCAAACCCACCCCGTCGCTTGGATTCAGCAGGGAGGACAAAACCTGCTTCTCTGACAATTCAGAAGGAAAGCATTAGGATAGTTAATGTGAGTTGCTGTTCCTTAACATCAGAGATTCCACTAAAGAACTAATAATTACTGTTAATATCTTTCAGCAGAAACTTTCAGAGTAACCCAGCACCGGTTGAAGCAGTATTTAACGGCATGCTGCTGGCATGATAAGAATGCAAATAAGCGTTATTAGCCTAATGATTCTGCTGTCGCCATGGCTGTGCGCGGCGGTGTTGTGAATATGTCATGCAGTACCCGTGAATTTGGAAAGTGTGTCAAAACACAACTTCAATTAGTTTGCTCTAATTATGGCCCTGGAGAGTTCATAACTATATCACTCCTCATTAAAAGAGATTTTCATATATGGATTAATACAGCACGTAAGGATCCGAGGCAGGGTGGAAGGAGGGTGTCCGCGGGGCAGCGCGCGGCTCCGGGGCAGTCCCAGGGCCGGGCCCTGCACCCCCGGGGGCTCCCCCTGCGCTGGCCGGCCGCTGGCTTGGGGTCTGTGCCCCTTGGAGCAGGGCTTTGTCCCTCGGCACACAGACCTGGGTGATGATTCTGGATGTGTTCTTCAGTTAATTTAAAAAACAACAGCAAAAAAAAACCAAACCACCACTTCAGAAACAACACTTGGTGGTAAGGCAGGGATCCAGCCTGAAAAATCTGCTCCGACAAAGGTCAAAGAGCACAGGTAGTCAGCAGCCTGTGGGATGCCAAACGTGCAGGTACCTCTAGCAGTGTTGTTACATCCTTTAAATGTTGTCGTTTTGTATTGTGCCAGCACGTTCTTGCTTTGCAGAACGGGGAAGAGATTCTTGTGCCCACAGGTGAGCAGTTGGTGAGGGGTTAAAGTAGTAATTGTTCAAATCTTTCAGGCTTTCCTCCCAGTTCTGTGATAATTTGATGAAGAACTTCACCCTAATTAAATATTCAAATTAGGAATAAGTGTCAATATGGCTTCCCATTGCCTGGAATGATGATTAATTGTATTCAAAACTCTAGTGGCCGCTGTAATCTAAACCAAACCGTTGTTCTTGATTATTTCTGCAACACATTTACCATGTTTTTGTTTTAAAATTTAAACTAGTAATTGATTTGCCATATGCCACAGAGCTGCACATACTTTCACGATATGTGTTTAGGAACTTGGGGACTTTGTAATTGGGATTTTCTTGCTTTTCAATGGCAGCCTCTCTTTCTTTTTTTTTTTTTTTTTTTTTGTCTTCTACACTGTAAAATGATTTGGCTTTCACAACGCATAAGGAAAATGCATTATGCAATCAACTGACTAGGTATAAGTTATATTGATCCTGGCTAAAGTTTGCATTAATTTAAAATAAATTAGACTTTGTTTCCCATATTTCCCTACCATGTCATGCTCTTAAAAGAGAAAGGGGGAGGGGAAGAACCGATCTCATTCTAGCAGCCTGGTAGAAGGGATGAAATACCTGTTTGTCCTACCTCAGAGAACGGAAGGTGGCAAAAGAAGTGGAGACAGAAACAACGGCGTTTTATGTTGCTTTTGAGCACCTTCACAGCAGTGCTCAGGATGCGGCGCTGGAAGGCGATCGGGTGGGATGGGCGCTCGTGGCACGGGGAGCCCCGCGAGAGCGGCTGCAGGGCTGCCTGCCCACCACCGCCAAGCATCAAAGCACGCACCTACCGGCGGTGCTTGTACTTTTCCCCAGCTTGGGGGAGTGTTTGGGTATGTATTTTCACATTGATACATCTGGAATGAAAAGCAAATAGGATATTATGTCTGGCTGTGTGAACTTCTGCTGCCATATTCGTGTGTATATGGTCAGAGTCCGTCAGACTGCGAGTGATTCATTTTAATTACGCGTGTGGAACGCGTGCACCACTTCAACATATGGTGCTTGTGAAACCTGGTGCTGCCGTGAGCTGCCACGCAGACTTGGTAGTGCCCGGGGACTTGGTCTGGGATGTCTTTCGCAAAGTAAGATTTCAGAGCTGTGTTGGAAGGCTGCGGTGTTTGTTCGTGGCACTGACAGCTCTGTAATTGTGCTTACACAATGCCTCTGTGAGCTACCTGTGGAGCTGTCCTTTCCATCCTGCAGGTCGATGCGATGTGCATGACCGGCTTCAGCAGCGTGCGGTGGTCTCTCTGGGCTTGGTGGTGGCTTGCTGAAAAGAACTGTACATATGGAAAAGATTTAGCCTCTTACAGCAGAAGCTGGGATAAACGTTTAAAGTACTCCGCTCAGAAATGGGCCTTTTTAAATAGACCTGCTTTGTTTACTTCCAAAGCATTTCCTGCTGTTTCGTTTAGGTATGAAGAAAACAATCTGCAGTGCAAGTAAGAGAAATTCAGGGATCTTTGTTAGCTGTTTTGATGCCTCAAAGTATTTTTAGATACTGCTAAAAACAAATGAAATGTGTGTAATGCCTACAGGCAGTGGTCTCCTGTTTTAAAAGTGTGTTCATGACAAACCTGCCTGTGCTGGCCAAGAGAGTTTCATATGGATTGTGTTTTAAACAGAAAACTGTTAGCCAAATTTGAAAATATTTTCACACCATTTTTTAATTTTTTTTTTTTTTAGAAATAGCTTCAGGAAACACAAGCAAATTCAAACTGATGTTTGCTTTTTCTTATTTTATCCGTGCTGTTCACCATCAGCTGCATCAAGATCTAAAAATACGTAGCTCTTCACAAAATGCGTCCTGCTTTTAAAGGCAGATAATTTCCAGATGATCTGCTCGATAGATAAAACCTGCTAGCTAAGAAAATGGATCTGGTGCTGTGCTGGAGAATACAGAGGGCTCTTTGTTGCCCATCACAAATACCGTGGCTGCAAAAGAGGCCGCCTTGTTTTCTGGCAAGAGGGCATGCCAAGCATCTCGCCACATTCGGGTAGCTTTGCCCTTTGTGCAGTGGTAGCTGTTGCCTTTGTCTTCATGGTAGAGTAAGTCCCTCTGCAGAGAGGGAGCATCTTCATTATGTATGGCAACAGGGTCCAGAAGATTGATGGTAACGTTCTACAGGAATTTGAGTAGACTTGAGATCAGCATTAGAAAAAATACGAATTTGGATTAGAAGGGAGAAGCTGGGATCTCTCACCAAAGCATGAGAATCTGCGGGCTGCCAGTAGCAACGTGAGCAAGCAGCCTTTCCTTGGGGACACTTCCAGGGGAAGTCGGGGGGGGGGGGGCACAGTGTCAGGGGACAGAGCGGGGTTCTCTGCCCTGTGGGGCGGGCTGGGCAGCAGCAGAACATGTTGTGTCCTCCCAGATCTGAGTGCTCAGGTGTCTGGGCAGTTCTGGGTTGTGTCCTGCCAGCACAAGTTTTAGTGAGCAGCGTGGGGCTGCTGTTCGCTGCTTGTGCCATGTCCCAAGGGCGGTTGGGTCCCATCCACCTCAGGGCTGGGGGGGCTGGTGCCAAGGCTCCAGGCTCCAGCAGTGTGGGATGTGACCACCTTGCTGGCCCCAAGAGCAGGGCTCGCTGTCACCTCCATCTCTCCAGTACCGCGTCATTTCTGGGAAGGCTGTCTGTTCTTCAAGCCTCTGTCCGGGCTCACTGTGTGCTGGGTTTTCCTTTTAATGACCTCTGGGCCACTGAAAGTAGTTTCACCTTCCCTTCTATGAGTTCCTGTTTTTTTTTTTTTCCTATTTATAGCTAGTACAAGGAGGATTTAACAAAAGATGTAAAAAATGTCTCTGCTGCGGGAAAGGCTGTGCAGAGAGCTGTTGGTAGGCAGGGCACACTTGCTTGTTCCATTTAGGGAGAGGCAAGGGGGTGACGTTTGCCTTTCCTTTCCTCTGCAAGTGGAGGGAAGCTCAATTTGTGCATCCTCCTCTGCATCGGAGAGCAGGGTAGCGTGCAGCATGCCTTGGTTAAGTCTGGAGCAGACCACAGCCATTGAGATTTTAAAGGTTTTATGTATGAATGTACTTAGGTTTTGATACAGATCAATCCAAAGCACTCACTGATAGTGTCCTCTGCCTTGAAGGAACCACAGCCAAGTCCTACCGGGTGCACTCCAGGTGCCTTTTGCTCGCGGGGGGAGGCTTGTGCTCACCAGCCACCATGCGGGTGTTTTGAGGCTGTGTCCTGCTCTGGAGCCCACCTTGCAGACAGATGCTGCTGCTCGGTAGTATTTTGATTGTTGGCTCAGTTTGATGTTCAGTGGGGTGGAGGGAGCTTGCGCCGGGGTAGCAGCCCCGTCCTGCTCACAGCTGGACTGAGAAGCAGATGCAAGCTGCTGAACTGCACTGAGCTGTGATGGTGGAGTCACCACCTCTGTCTCCTCACTGTTATTTGGGATCCACTCCATCTCTTAGAAGTGTTAAAACTGATGTTTGGGCTTAACCTGAGCACAACTGTAAGGCAAGAATGAGCTGATAACAGCAGTGTCTTTTGGTCTGTAGAAATATCATCTTGATTTCCCCGTTTCTCTTCCCCAGGCACATCTCGCTAACTCTTCCTGCTAGCTTTCGAGGCAAAAGTCACAGCACTCGCCTGGACTTGGAGCACCAGCACTCAAATTTGTATGCTATATCAGGTAAGCTGGCACATGCAATGGTTTCTCTGCACCTCTACTCAGAAGCGTAACCAGGTAAAGCAGTCCCATTTGCATAAATAGCCAGATGTGTGGTGTCTGTGAAATATGCTTCCAGCTTTTCTGGCAGTGCCATTTAATTGTCGAGAGCATGAGGGGCACAGAGGGATGCCAGAAAATGCACAGGCACGAGTATTACAGGTGGCAAACATTGCTCATCACAGGGGAGACTGCAGACCTCAGGGAGGGATGCTGCTGCCCGTGTGGGCTCTAGATGAGAGATCTGGTGGAAGGCAACACTGGCACAAACTGCTCCTCATCTTTTACAACCCACCAGTGAAGATCACGAAAAAGATGACATCTCTGCACACTTAGCAGGAGGCTTCATCTAGCATTGCAAGGATGAGTTATCATACATGCAATTCTTTGCTACACTCAACATACCCTAACATTGCTGTTTTTAACAGGTAAATTTGCAATTTGATGTTAGGATGTGGGGGATTCTACTTTACTTTTAAAAACCAGGTGCTTGAATGTGCACAACCGTTCTCTCTAGCTGTGACTTTCTCTCTGTTAGCCAGTCCTGGCCAGCATGCAAATGCTGGAACTGACGTGTTCCCAGATGCCAGTGTGAGGAGAAAAAAAAAACAAAACAAAACAAAAAAAAAAAACAACCTGCTAGTGAATATTTTTTCTATTTTTAATTTTTACTTAGTCTGTAGGGAAGATGTATGTTTAATAGAGTGGTGAGGCTCAAGCCCATGCCTCCGCCCACGCAGGTACCGGTGCTCTGTTTCTGTGCTTCAGGACCACGTGGTGCATTCATTTTGGAACTGGGGTCCCTGCTGAGCTGTCCCTGACAGCTCTGTTCTTCTGAGCAGGTCTTGCCTTTGAGTGCTTGATTTCTTGGAAGATGAGTGCGCTGAAAAGGAACACGGCGTGTTTCTCAGGGCCCAGGATGAACTCGTGCCTGGGAGCGAGAGGCAGGGATGCTTTACAGAATTGCACCTCTTGGAGTCCGTCGCTGCTGGTAACGCGGAGGGCTGTCTGGAAGCAAAAGGACTTCTGTTGCTGCAAGCTAAAGGCAAATGCTACGTGCAGCTCTGGCACAACAGTGCATTTCACCTGCTTGTTCTCTTACGGGATTATCTCATTCTGTACTTCAGATAAGTAGTGCTGGAGTGCAACATATTTTCCTCAAAATTATTATTTTAGAGTAATCTTACACCTGCACAAGTGCTGTGATAGCTGTAGTAGAAACACACTTAGCTGCAGCTTTCTCTTCATTGTGACGTTTTTGCAAGAGGAAAAAAAATACTAGCTTTAACACTAGCCTTAGCAAAACCTAATGGAAGTACAATCCCTTCATTTGGCTGAAGCAGATTTTCAGGATGGTTTGGAAACCCAGGAAAAGCAGCAGTGGGTTGTGCAATAGGTACTTGCTTGTGCATAATCAGAGCAGAGAAGATGGCAAAAATGTGCCATTCACAGGTCCTTTCTATTAATAGTGAGTGACACTTCTAACATGGGAACATGGCATTAATTCATGTACCATAATCAAAGGGTTATTTAAAAGGTAATCTCTGACTGAAACTGCAGCTTCAGGTTCCTAAATAGATGGAATATAACAATGGCATAATTCTTGTCAGTACTCGTTTTTCTTGTTACTTTCCTGCCCTAATAGATTTAGAAATGTAAGGGAAAGCATGTTCTTGTGTTCACATGAGACCATCCTGCAGAGAGGATGGGGAAGCTGGTGCTTCTCTCCTAATAAAGCACCAGCAGCAGCAGCAGCAGTTCTGCACGAGCAGTGCTGGCCATGGCCCTGCTGCTAGGGCTGCCCATGGACCGCCTCTGCTTGTAGCATAACCAGCCGGGAAAGATGACCAATTTTGCAAAGACCTGAATGTCTTACCAGATAATTACAGGCAAAGCATAGAACACACTTGAACGACTGAGCATGGCGCTGGTCCCCCACGTTCACAGAAGCCCATTTCAGAACACATCACTGCGCACCCCCGATGGCACAGCTCTGCAGGCACTATTAGACAGGTCGCACAGACGCGTGTGGTAATGGCTATCGCAGCTGTGAGGCGTTTCTGAAGGAAGGCTCTTGTCGTGTGAAACATCCTGTGTGTTGGCAGGGACCTTCGGCATAGCTCCTGACCACTGCAGCCTTTTCAGCAGCCGTGATGAGGTGCTGAGACAGTTCCCTCTGCGTGCTTAAACGTTACCGAGGCAGGCAAACCCCAGGGCGCACAGTGGAAACCATTCAGAAGTTTCCTGTTATGTCGCTGTAGTTTGCAGCCAGTCCCTTTTATCTCTGCTGTGATGTTAGTGTCTCGCTGCAGCGCCATGGCAACGGGAAGCTTATGAATGCCTCCGCACCGCCCCGAGCTGCTCTGCCAGCTTGTGCTGTGCCGCCCTGGGGTCCCGCGGCTCCGGGGGTGACGGGTACGTGGGGAGCGGGGGCTTGCTCCTGTGGGGAGCGCGGAGCCCCTGGGCTGCGGTGCTGGGCGGCCACCAGGGCAGGGAGGTGACCCCGGGAGGTGACCCCGGGGCCGCGGCTCTGGGTGCAGAGCTGCAGAGCTGGCGCTGCCGGCGCGCGGACAAGCTGCTGGCTCCCTCTCTTGGCTCTCGGCATAATGGAAGGCTCCTGGTACTGGCACAGGGAAACAAAAGCCGTTATATATAAACAGCCTCTTGCTTTCTAATTCTGGTATCGCCCCGGTCTGAATTCTTGTGGTGAGAGCAGGAGGGGGTGCTGAGGAAGAGAGCTGTAGAAAGGAGGGTGATATGAGGAGTTGCGCTGTGGTCTCAGACACCTAACACTTCCTCAGTAGTCGTGAAAATGAAGTGCTCAGAGGTTTTCAGGTAGGTGAGGTGGGTTTTGGCTGTCGAGCCGACCTGGTTCTACCAAACTACGTTTTGGAAGAAATTGCCATGTCCCCACTGGAACTGTCCTGTTACTTCTCCACGTATGTAGTGTAATTCTTACTGCAAATCTGGAAGAAATGGTTTTGAAGGTAGTAGCTAGAATCTTTAACCAGCTCATTGTCATTTCCAATCTTGGCAATTACACATTGTGCCACCAGAAAGTTAGTTTGTTGTGCAAACAGGAGACTCCCTAATTAATCAGCCTTTGACAAGTTGCATATAGGAAACTATTGCCCTGCCCTCCCGGCACTGCAAAGGGAACCTTCCCTGTGCTGCCGTACATAGTGCTGTCACCCACCTCCTCCACACCCAGCAGGCTCCCGTTCCCACACCACGCCGTGCTTCCAAGGCCGAAGCACAGAATTGCCTATAGGTTGATCTACAAAAGGTCTCTGGGAGCACGGTGCTGAGGACCTGACAGGTGCAATAAGCATGTTCAAATAGGCAGCTGCTGGAAGAAGAATGCCTTGCTGCAGACAGACCTGTCGACAGACATTGCTCGGTATTTCACAGCATAGTCTTTCTTCATGGCCTTCAGCTTAATTAAGATGTTGTCGTGACTACATACTGCCTTCATTTCAGACTTCAGCGTCCTCTGGCTGCATATTGCTTTGGCTTATCAGAGCCACAAGGACAGAGGGAGCCCTCTCAGGCAGCCACAGTTGATAACGTGCAGGGAAAATTCCTGAATGAAGTGAAAAATTATTTATAATAATGGTACTCAAATAGAAGGGAAATAAGTCACTTTAAGGGTATATAAATTTTTATGATAGTGTATAAACAGCCACAGCTTGCCTTGTCTCCCATCTATCCCTGCAGAGAATGAGGGCAACATCTAGCATAAAGAAAAATATAATAAGAAAACAAAGAAATGAATGGGAAGAGCTGGAGGATTGATCACTCGGTGTATTTGTATATCCTGATGTAAAAGGTGCTGCTGACAGGTGGCCAGGTTTCTTCTGTATAAAACCATGTGTGTGCTGTCAGGGCGGTGTGAGCAGCCTTGTTTCGATTGATGAATTGCCTGCTTTCTTGATTAAACCTTCCGTCACTTAAGAAACAAAAAGCCTGTGTTTGGATGGCAGAGTGGGACATGTCAAAAAAATCTGTCTGCTTTACCTTTGTGCAGATGTTGGGCACAGACTGTAACATGTATTATTAAAATGAATGTGGCATTTACTGTGCATTATTTCTTTCCTGGGAGAAAGGACCTGTAAATTATATGCTAATAATAAGCCTTAACCCTTTCAGAAACCAAAAGATTTAGAAGTGCAAATATTCTCACAGGCAATGCTAACAGGATGGGCTTTAATACCACTAACTCTCTGAAGTGCATAAACAGTGTGTTTCAGGCCAAGATGCTGATGTCCCTTGGGAATCTTGCTTCCAGTAAGTTTTCTGCTGTGTGTCAATGGGTAAACCTTCAGAATTACAGGATTTTCTATTGAAAGCTTTCAAATTCTGACTGCAGGCAAAAGCTGTCTCCCTGCTGGAGGACAAGGCCAGCAGAGGAGAGGTTACACGGCCAGCCAGGCACGACCTGCGTGGCAGCAAGGCAGTGCTCTGCCCCAGGAGCTCTTGGAGCTTCCCCGCAGCTGCATCAGCTCCAGCATTCGATTTAACTTCCAGAATTGCTTTAACCTGCCAGTCAGACATAATGCAACCAACTTGCTATTTCAAGAAAAGGATTAGAGATGGACGAAAGTCTTAACGTTCCTTGCAGCACACGTGGCAGGATTTAGCATTACAAACTCGTGGCTATGCTTGCAAAATGAGATTTTTACTTTCTCAGCTGTGAGTTCCAAGGAATTACAGGATGGTCCAAGCAGGGTGCTTCCATGCTGTGCAGCTTTTGCCTGCTAATATCAGGTGGGCAAAGCCATCTCTGGCTTTGGTGTGTGACCCTGCATGCTGCTGGGCAGGGTTGTCGTTTTTTGGTCCTGAAATTCAACTGTAGCCAGCTTCAGTCATGTCGTGGGTAGACACGTTTGCTGGTACCCTTGTAGAACACAAACTTGTATTGACTGCCTTATGTTCAAAATTTGTGTGTAACTTCTGAAATGTGTTGCTCTTGGGCTGTTAGGAGAAATTGCAGTGCATGAAGTGCGTCAGATACTTCTGCATGGCCCAGTCAGAAGGTGTGCAGAAAATAGTTACAGCCTCTTTGTATCAGTTGTATAGGAAACACACCTCTGAACTTCCAGGTACTGCTTCAGCTTCCATCTCAAAGGCAGAAACCTGGCTTCTGGCATAGAATTCTGTACCTCCAAGGATTTTTGCTCTAGTGGAAACCTGGAGATAACAAGATGATCACAGCTACCCTTGTATATGACCAAGTTTAATTTATTTTGAACGCTAAAATATGGAAACTGCAGAAAAAAAAGCAGAACATACTTTGCATGTTTGTGATCATTGTTTTCAAATAATACTTGCCAATTGTCAGCCCAAAACAATTAAAACATTTGTACAAATACTTTAAAAGGAACAACTGATATTAGCTTGGCATTAATATGCCATCCATATGTTTGGTACCTCAAGCCATGTTAATCCATGGAAATAACACAGCGCCCAGAAGCACGTATTATTTGTACTGTATGGAAGCTAACCGAATTGGTTTTTAAAATATAGTTCAGGTTCTCATGGCATTTGAAAAGTTTTCAGTTCAGTTACGGATCCTTCAAAAAGCATTTGTGGAGCCAACAGCCAGTGCACCCCGTGCAGAGGTTTCCTGTGCCTGCAGCTGAGCTCTCAGCAGCTGAGCACGAGCAGCCAAGCTCGGCGCCAAGGGGCTGCTGCTGCCAGATCCTTTGCTTGAAGCGCTTTGTGCAGCCAGCCTGTAGCATTGCTCTCTGCTTGCGTGTTTAGTTGTACGTCATTCAAATGTGGCTTCTCATTTTTCTCAAATCCTTTTATCCATTCAGACTGTATCGCTAATTATGGCTGGAATTTTCTGAAAATGTTAAAAGCTTTGCTTGTATTGAACTGAAGATGGAGGTTTCCATACTCTTTCAAAGGAAAACACCCCGTCCTCCAGGCTGAAGCTTGGATACCATAGATGTCACATCTCTGAATGAAGCTTCTCACTTTGCAAATCTGTGGTGTGAATGCCTGTAAGGAACAAACGGCAGAAGGCTTTCTCAGGCCTGGGGGACTCAGCTTGGCCAGTGAACAATAGTGCACGTGCCTTACTTTCCATACAGCTTAAAAAATCTAGCTGCGTCGTGCTGAGCCGCTGGTGAGTCGCGGCCAGGGCCAGAAAGCCGCAGGTATTCAGTGCTTCTAGAAGGTTTGGGAGGTTTTGGTAAATGGTGTTTGTTCCAATGCTGGTTTGTAATCCGGGAATGGAAACTGCTGCTAAGGATCTGGAAAAACATCAGTCAGTGGGTTCCTGGGGTGGGAAGGGAGGTGCTTTCCTGTATCGGATAATGCAGACCTTGGCAAAGAGACTCGTAACTTTTTGTGAGTAGTTTCTTCTTTTTTCTTTTTTTTTTTTTAAAGGATTTACTTTACACACTGCTCTTATGGTAGCAGTTTGCTTCCAGATTCCCTGTCCTTTCTGGAGCTTGTTGGATTATTCAGCATGGCCTTCAGTCGTGAAACCCTCGTGCTCTGGAATGCATCAGAAGGAAGGTGCCAGCGCATCGCTGGGGAGCCGGGGGCCTTGGGGGTGGCTCGCTGCTCTGCCTTCTGGCAGCTTGGTTTTTCTGGTGCTCTGTGATTGACTCAAGGGTGCCTTGTTGCATGTGCCACATTAGGACAAACAAATAAATAAAACCCCCTGGTCTTTCTAGATTAAGAAATGGAAGAAAAATGAAAGATTTTGTTACATTTCAGTGCCCATATGTCAACTTCTTTCTTGTTGCAAAATGTCAGGTTATCTGTGGTACAACTGCCACTTACTTCTCTTCAATGTACATTTTCTTTTAGAAGATACTGTATCTTTTATCTGTATGTAATGAGGACAGACGTTTTAATCAGAGGTTAGTCATTTATTTTTGCAAACTATTGTTTTGCTTCATCATTTTTGCAGATAATTAAATGGTTCACTTGGCACAGTGTGTCTGCTTTATTAAAACAGGTAATTTTGAAAAAAAGAAAGATGCTATTTTTTGGATCACTGCACAAGAATTGCTTTTATCTTCATCTTCCTGCATAGTTTCTGGTGGTTTTGCAATACCCTCCTATCTTCATGTATTTTAGTACATTCTTCTCTCTAAGGGGGGAGGCCCCATGCTATGTTTTACCGTTGATCCAGATTTCCACATGTATGTTCTTTGCACTTCTTGGGAATAAAATCAGAATAAATTTGTTTTTGTGACACCAAAATTTAATCAGCATGGTCCAAACAAAAAAACACCAGACAAGTTGTGACACAAGCTTTATTCTGCATCGAAACCTCTACTGGGCTGAGATTAAAGTCATCCTGTTTTTCTGCCCTATTGAAATTTCCAGTCTTTGGATTTAGAGACCTGGATAATCTTCAAAATATAAGAGGTTCTATTAATAACCAGCAGTGCAGGGAGACTGAAGGCTCATGTAAGATGCTGCAGCTGCGTATTTCAGAGAGGGAAATGTAAGTGTTATTTAATACTGTATTTAATGAGATTCAAAGGAGCATATTTCCTACTAAATTCTGCTCATCTGTGGTATACAGATTTTTGTGCACGCTTGCTGCTGTAGTGCAACATCCCGTGTTTTCAGTGCTACGCTCAGGTGGGCTCAGACCAGACGGTGAAAGATGAAGCCGCGAGTTCTGCTTTCTGTATATTTTTTTCAGGCATGTGATTTTTCTGATTAACCTGGTGTAGTCCAAAGTGAAATTGTCTTCACCATCCCATTTTTCTGTAGCTGTATTTAGGTTTTGGCTGCGGTGCTGCTCTTTGCCATGCATTTAGTCTGTTATCCCATGAAGCTGCGTACTGGTGTATAAAGTTTCATTTTTTTCACGCTGTAACGTGCCAGACTTGGTCTTCACTCGTTTTACTCAGATTGCATGTCCTCCAAGGGAAGTGCTTGTGGATTTCCACCCGGAGCGTTACCGGGTTCCTCACCCCAGGTGTGCAGGCAGGCATGTGGGCAGGGGCTCGCACCGTGCCCGCCGTGGGGGCGGTGGTGAAGGTGTTGCTGGCAGGGAACCATCAGGGCGCTGCTGCCCACCTGCGCTTGCTTGGAGAGACGCTGGCACGTGGCTGCTCCCGAGGACTTGCACCAGTTGCTTGTGGAGCACAACCTCCGAGGTGGGCTGCACTGTATTTGTTTTGCTTTTCTGAGTGCCGTAGTTTAATTTTTTTTAAATAGGAAGCCGCTATGCGGTTTGGATATTTAAACAGTTATTAACCGAATGACAATTAACAGATTGCATAGACAGATTTTCTTTTCAAAACCTCTGAAATTGAGTACAGTTTGCAAAACTATCACGGCATAGTAATGACAATGAATTTTGATTTCCCGGAACTGATATTAGACTCCTTATTAAACTATGTGCATCTGCTTTTAATTTACTCCAAATAATTGGAAAATGCAATGAAGCTTTCCAATTAAAGCACGGCTTTATGCTGTTTAATAATACCCCCATAATATTATAGCTTATGAAGTGACAGGTGAGTTGGTATATGAATAAAACATAAAGGCAGCAATAAGGGACAGAAAACCAGAGACAGTTGTTGGGGATTTTAAATGCTGGATGTAATTTGCATATATTAATCTCTTCTTTTCAGCCTTATCAGGCGTTCTTCAGTATTTGAAGTTAAAATAGCGTTGACAGGCGGGAGTACGCTTAGTTTTTTCAAGGATTTATTACTTGTATAATTTCTGATCTTTAATAAGCAGATATGACTGATCCTCATAGTTCTATAGAAATCGGTTAATTGTTCCAGATGGCGTGTACTGATTATGCAAAATTACTTTTCACACCATTTTTTTTTTCTGATGGAGTTTGGAGTAAAATTAAATTTTTTATAGCCTTCTTATCATGCTGTTTTACAGTGGTTTTTGCACAGAAGTTGAATTTAATCTACTATATTACATTGACCAGCAGAGTTATTCTAATGTAGTATTTTGTGATTTGACAAAGAATAATAGAACACATTGCTCATTGTTCGTTACTGTGCTGCTAATAAAAAGGAGTTCTAGTGCAGAAAACCAGGCTGTTATTTATGAAGAATGCTTAATTTGCACAGTTAAAAATGCAAAATTGTTACAATGAGATGTTCTCTCTTTTGCATAGAAGATCTGGGCAGAACAAATGAAAATAGTCTTGTTGGTACAGATTTCATCTAATAGAGAAGGATTTTTTTAAAAATAACTGGTGCGGTTAGGCTGTTTTACTGGGAGCAGCAGTCATCCAGGCAGCATGCGCTGAATCCTATCAAGAGGTGTCACTGGTGTTTTCCCTGATCATCGTAATCTGGATATCTCAATGGCATAATTCCGTAAGTGAACAGCATTCATGAAGGTTGCGGGGCTTCATTTGTCTAATGAAATGCTGTTCATACACAACAAGCCACATGTGAAGCCCCCTCACTAAGCAGGCTGTTGTGGTTCAGGTTGGTGTGAACTCTGCCTTCAGAGGAGGTGCCTGGGGTCCGCGTGCCCACGGGGTGCTCGGGCTGGGCCCCGCCTGCTCCGGCACCAGCGCCGGTTCCGTTGAATTTCCTCGTTGCCTCCCAGCGTTTGTTGCACCCTCCTGCAGCCTGCATGGAGCACTGCTCTGACGGCGCTGAGTGTCACGCGTGTTCTGTTTCTCCTTCCTCGGCCAGCTCGGGGGCTGGTGGTGCCCCTGCCCACAGACGGCTTCGTTGCCGGCGCCCTTTGCAGCTCCCGGCCGTGGGTGCCCTGCGGTCAGGGACAGCAGCGTGAGCACGGCCCCATCTCAGGGGCCAGGCGTTGTCCTGAGGTCTCCGCTGCTGCACGTAGATGCACGTGGGGAGAGGGGCTGAAGGTACGGTCCAGGGCTGAGTCTGAGACGTCTTATTAATCTTTGAAAAGCAAAACAGCAAATGTTTAAAAAATGACCCTGTGGTTAATGGGATTAAAATCTCCAATTAAATTAGAAAAGTGGGGATACAGTAAATGGACTTTGGTAAAGAGTGCTTATTTTTAACTCAGTAGAAAAAAGACAAGTAATTAACTCAGCCATTAGAAAGCTCAAAATTCCTCCCGTCTCCTGTGCAACAAGAAAATTGTTTTGTGTATACTTTTCTATATGGAGGAATAATATATAGGGAAACGACTAATGGCATAAATCAGAAATGATTAGAAAATATTTGTTCTAATGAAGTAATAATTTGGTAGTAATGCTTTTCATCAGTGTAGCTTAAGGCTACATTAAGTGGACAGACTTTATATGGATTCTCTAATTTTAATCTCCAAAATGCTATCTAATGTCTCATTAAGACTTGCATATAATGTATCTTAAGTACAGTCATTAAATATAGTTTAGGGAGATTTATGTTCAGATATTGCTTAAAGATGTTTTAATAGGCCCATTTACTCTGATGATATTAATGAGTTCTTAACACATATTAAGCTTCTAAAATTGGTAGTATTCCTCTCACAGTGAGCAAAACAACTTAGGAATTGTAAATGAATTGGGTGCTCCAATAAGGCTCTTCAGTCGAGTCTGCAGACACCCTCTTGAATCTGTTTCACTCTGTAAGTATCAGGCTCTGCGCCTCCTGCCTTCCTGCAGCGTGCCTTGCACGGGCTTTGCAAGGTCATTCAGCCTTACCAGCAGTTCTCTCCTGGGCGTGCAAGGGTTAATGGTGGTCCTGGGCGCTCCTGTGAGTGTGTGTACCCCAGAGCTGGCGTAAACGTGTAAAACGTTACACAAATCTGGTTGCGTTATTTACTAAAAGAAATAGATATTTTAAGGAAAAAGACAGTACGGCCCTCATTTTCATAAATCCTTTGCTTTTGATCATTTCACGTTAGCACGTAACAATTGTAATTATGTGTAATAAGAACCGTTCGTTCCCATATTTTCACTTTAGTTCCAACTCTGAAAGTTATTGCAAACAAGATGCTCCAGTTTCATCACTCAGCTCTTAAAAAATCCTTCTGAGTTCAGAGACTTTTATAATTACTAAATTGGTTTGTTAGAAGGAGATAATAGCAAATTTCTTCTTTTCATAATTGGACATTTCTTCCCTGTAGGCTAATGTATGCGCGGCACTTGCATACACAATAAGCCGTGCTTTTGAAAAGCCATAACTAGCTAATAAGTGCTGTGGTGTCATCAGAGAGTAATGGTTTGCTGATTAGCATAATTAATGACAAATGGTGGTGTGGAGCTGGTGGATTGGTTTAGCAGATGATGAATGCATCGCAGCCCGAGTCGAATCCTGCCAAGAAGGCCTTGCTGGCTGTCAGCCGTCTGTTCCCGTGCAGGTAGACCTCATTAGTCACCGCCAAGCGTGCCAGCTCGCCTTCGCCGCCGTGCGGGGCTGGGGGGCTCAGCACGGCGCGCTGCGGGCACCCCCCACCCGGGGCTGGCCTCGGCCCCGTGCCCGCTGGGAGCCGCTGCGCCCGCGTGGGGCACGCTGGTGGGCGCTGAGCGTGTCTCTCCCTGGGAGGGCAGGAGGGAAGCTCTGGGCGACCACTCCTGCTATGAGATGGGCGCATTTATCTGTGACTTGATTAATCGGGGCTAATTTGCATTCACAAATGAGACTGATAAAAATGGAGTTACCTTTTCACCTTTAAAGGGGAGGAGGGATTATTTCTAGGTTGTCTCTTTTTAAGTGATAAGCAACTCTTTTACCAGTAAGGATGAAAATACTTAATTTGCATTAGCAAAAGAAGCTAATTATTATATAGTTAATTAGCATCTGGAAATGAGGATTATCTTAATTACAAAGCACAATTTCCTTAATAGCTACAAAACTGTAAGTTTGATCTGTGTGGAGATTGGCGACTATTATTATGTAATTAGTGATCATATTAATGGTGCAATGTATTTAGATATAATTTGCATATGCAAATGAAATTTACCTGATAGAAATATGTGGCTCCACTAATGGCTCTGAGCACTTAAAGTAAATTACATTAGGAGATCTGGATCCTGGCTTGCCACGCAGTGGTGCTGAGACCTCTCGTCCTCCAGAAGAGCCGGTGGTGCGGGGTGTGTTGTGAGAAACCCAGGGCACAAAGACACTGCCCGGCCATCTCAGGTCCTGGGCTTGTCCTTGTTACAGCTTCTGGCAGCTGAGCGTTCCCTCGTGCAGCACAGGCATTGCCCGTGCCGTGCTGGCAGCCTCTCCTACACTGAAGGCATCAGCTCCCTGACAAGGCTGCTTTGGCTGGAGAAGTATTGTCCCTGGAGCGAAAGTTGGTAATTTCAGGAGGAAGCAAGCATTCGTGATAATGGCGGTAGTGAGCTACTGGGCAAGGAGATGCAAGTCCCGCCACCTTCCTTTGTAGCATGCTCGTGATTCCTTTCTGCTCTCCATTCACATTTGGGGATGCCTTGGTATGGACAGCATGCCGTTTGCATGACAGCTCATCCAGTGCCTTTCCCCTGCCCTTGCTAGGAGCAAAAAGCTGCATGTATGTTCAAAACAAAAAAATAAAAATAAAAACATCTTTAAAAGAAAACTATTGAGAGAGGGTGCAGTGTACCTGTATCTCACACAGGGAGCCCTGTGGGGCATGTACTGGTTGCACAGCTGCAGGCTGTGGGGTGCTGGTGCTGAGCAGGATCGCAGCTGCCCCTGTGAGTGCTTCTGGCCCCACGGGACCTGGCCCCCTGAGCACAGAGAGGCTTTCGAGCAGGGGGATCCCAAAGATCCTCTCATGGTGACAACCTCCCACCTCTGTAGGTGTCTCAGCAAAGGAGAATTAAAGCTTCCAGGGCCAGATACTGTAACAAAATGAAGTGTGTTTCTGTAATATACCCTGCTTCTAACCTGTGGTACTGAAAATTAGTGAAGTGAAAAAAAAATACAAGTGCTGGAAGGAAGCAGCCATTACTGGGCAGGATGTTTCTCTCATCAAGAGGGAGAAATTTACAGCTGCCTGCCGGGGAACACTGCAGCTATTGTGGGTGCTTCCTGAGATGCTTTTTGCAACTGTTTGCTCAAGCCTGAGTTCTGTATGCCTGCGTCTCCACTGCAGACAGACATTACAAGTTTAATGACTTCCACGGAGTCTGTCTATCGTTACAGTTAGAGCTGAAAGTAATTGAAAAATGTCTGTGTTTCTCTTCAGCACAAAGACCTGCGTGCAGGGGCTGGAGGAATACCTCTCGTTCAGTGCTGCCGTTCGCGAGGGTCGCTGTCCTTATGTGAGACCTGCTTAAATTCCTCTGCAGCCCAGCACAAGTACCCTGTTTTGTATCTGCTCTGGTCTAATTAATTAAGGGTTGTTGCTTGGAAGCAGCACATGCTTAGGTGTGATCTTTGAAGTTTAGTATAGTGCAGAGACTTCAAAGGAGACATTTTATTAAAAAATAATAAAATCAAGAGCTCCTAAACACTTGCAATTTGAAGAGCTTGTTTGAAGTCTATCCATGTTCTCTGGTGCTGATATAGCCATGGTACCAAGGTACTATTTAGCTGTTACCATGCAGTACTTAACCTTAACTTTATTTAAAAAAAAAAAAAAAAAGAAAAGGAAAATAATCAAAACCAGGAGTATTTTCTCAAGTGTTTTCGTGGCTTGATCTAGCAGTAAAGAACTAATTATGTTGTGTCATGAGCTGTGCAGGAAACAGAGAAAATCAAGGCTGACAATCAAATTAGCAAAAATGAAAATTTAATCCAGGTCTGTTTTTTTAATCAATGTCATTTCAAGATGAACAGAAAAGCTGTAAACTGTTCCCCTTGCTGGGGCTCCTCTCGGTGGTCAGGGAGGCAGCGTTAGGCAGGGCCTGGCTCCGCGGCCTGTTCCTCGGCGCCCTGCCCGTGCTGGCGGCAGCGCCGGGGGCGGCCCTGTGAGTGCCTTAGGAGCTGCCATAGCCAGCTGGGTACGGCTGTGGGCCATGAGGTGCCCCCAGTCGGGTAGTGCTGGGGCCCATCAGCACGGCAGGCTGTGGGGCAGGGCGCCTCGCCTCGTGCTGGTGCGGCAGGACGAACGCGGAGGCCTTGGCCCGTCAGGCCGAGCCCAGCGAGGGGTCGTGGCTGGGGCCGGCACCGGCAGGTCTGGCAGTCAGGGCAGAGCCCCCAGTGCACCCCACATCGTGCCATGGCAGCACTTGCTGGAGTGGAGCTTGCTTGGAGACTGCCCTGGTCTCCTCTCATCAGCACACTTGACTAACGAGGGGCTGTGTGGGGCCAGCCAACCTGCCGATCCTCTCGGCACCGCCAGCGACAGCAGCCTCTGCAGCAGCGGCACAGATGGCAAGCCCGAGCGACAACGTAAACTACAATATGTCTTGGAGACACTGTCAGGCTGCCGCGGATTTGTCACGTCGTGGCAGACTCTGGGGTGGGGAGCAACTACACGTCCCCTGATCCTGCCTGAGAAGTTGCTGATGGTGGGGCTGTGCCTGGTAGGCTGCAGAGGAGTTGGACGCGAGCCAGAAGAAACAGTGGTCAATTGCTTGATATGCGGGCACTTCATTAAACAAATAAGTGTGCATTTGGGGGGGCGGTGTCTGAATCTGAGGAGTGCAGCCTGTGGCAATCTCAGGCGTTCGGATTGCTGAGGATTTGGCAAGAGCTCGCAGGGAGAGTTTGCTTTTGTTTTCCCCCTGAGATTTTGCTATCATTAGTGATTTGGAAATGCAGAGTGGTGGTGTTCCATCTGGGACTCGGTGCACAGTAGCACACACACATGTTTACTATTCAGGCTGCTATTTAAATTACTGTGTACAGAAATACAGAAGTAGGAGGCTTAGCTGTACATTATGAAAAGAGTGGTGTATTTTGAAAAGCTTGCATCTTCCTCTTGATGCGTTGCAGGCTGTTGTAAAAGGTTTTTTTCTGCGCTTGTGAATGACTTTCCTCTGCGCTGAGATCACGTAACATTCCTTCGGTGTTTGATGTCAGTGTCCTGCAGTCCTCCACGTGTGACTGTAACGGCTGAGGCACGCCCAAGCATTTGCTGCAGTTCCAGAGCCCTGCGCGCTTCGTAGGGGATGAAGGGCACCGAGTGCTCTGCTGGGGTGCTGGTGGTTCTGCCCTGTGCCCTGCCTCCTCCGTGCCCCAGGCACATGTCCCTCAGGAGAGCAGGGCCTGCCTTGCACCCTATTCCCCCCAGCGAGTCACACCCTGATCACGTGTAATCTATTGCCCTCGATTGCCAGAACTGTCCCGTGTTCTTGGTGTGCAGCACAGGATGGCACAGGGGCTGCAGTCTCTTGTGTATGTGCAAGTTCTGTTGGAAGAGGGTGGGCTGCCCAGGTGCTGTGCTGCCCTCACCAGGCTGTGCTCTGTGGAAAAGGAGAGCAAAACCTTCCAGCATTGCCCTGGGAGCATGGTGTTTCCACGTTCATCCCATTTATTGGTGGTTTCTCTTGGCTTGTGCACATAGCTGCCCGCTCTGATCGCTGGAGCACCAGCAGTCTGTGCCCAGCCTGCCCTAATTCTTGCACGTTTCCAAGTTCCTGATGAAAGCAGTGAAGATATTATTTCCTATAGTGTCATTTAGCTGAAAATTAAGTTTCTCTAAGCAGGCGAGCTTTGCTGTTTTTATGGTATTACTGTAGGCTGTTCTCTGAGATATCCATTGTGGTAAAACATAAACACTGAAACAGTGTCTCAGGTCTGGGGAAAATCTGAAGACTTGTGCGGTATTACAGAAAGCTATTTCTAAAATCTAAGATGATTTAAATTTTAGAAGTGGCAATAGTACATCCCGTGTTGTGGGGGGGTTCATTTTTTGGGGGGGAGGGGGCTGTTATCAGTGTTTTAATTTTCATAGTAATGTAGGAAAATGTTTTGCGAGGGACTTAATTAAATATTTTTAATATCAGAGGTTGAAAATTTGAGTGTAAAAGGCCATGCAGAAAAAGCAATAAAGAAATCCAAAGCTATAAAAGCTTATGGTGAGAATTTAAATGCAGAAACAGCTGTTATTTCCTTGGGAGTTGAGGTATATAAACTTTTCTACGGCTGTGTATCCCCACAATAGTGGTGTGAAGAATTAGCGCTCACTGCAGTGTGCAAACTGAACCCGCCAAGCACTGAGGCAGCTATTCATCTATACCCAGGAGCTAAATATGACAATGTTAGCATTTTTCATTTCCCTGACGTTACCATTAATAAAGCAATGATCCAAAAGAAGCTTTGCTGAGTCTGTTCTTTATGCTTCCATCACTCACGACTAGATAATTTCACACAGGATCGTTTTTAAATTAAATGACGATAAAAGCGCTCTGCTGTCCTGTGTTCACTAGTTCATAGAAGTCTATCAAGTCATTAATGTGTCATGACAAACTGCTAGTTGGATACAAGAGTAATTAATTATTTGCATAAATAACAGGTTGAACTTCGTGCTTTGAACTGCAATGACATGTGCATAACATCATGGGCATCTTAAAACCTCTTGTGTAGAGTTCACAAGAGGGGTTAAAACCGAGATGTGTGTGTGTGTGAAATCGTATCCTCACTTACAATGGTCAGGAGCTTGGCTTGAGTTTTGATGCTTTTTGTGTTCTTAGGTTCTTCATTAACGGCTGTTTCAAGAAAGCATCTGATCACTGGAGATTTCAATGAACAATTATACAGATTTTCATAATCACCATTAATCACCACATATTTTTCAAGATAATTACAGCAATTATTATTTAGATTCCACTTTTATGTGTACATTGTAGAAGAGAACAAGTGCTTATTACACTGGGTAGTGTAGAGAACTACAGTCTGAAGTTCTTTGTCATCCAGCAACTCATTATGTTAACTGATGCTGCCTGTGAAAGTTCGTCAGCATGTTTAAATTAGGGTAGCATTGGCAGGTCTGATTATTTAAATCTGGTAGCTTTGCTAAAAATATAGTTATTCTAGAAAGATGAATTACTAATTTGACAACTGAGATTTAGTTGGAGTCTGCAGCACAGAAGGCAGCATCTATCGTGTGCTTAGAGGAGGGTGACAGTACTTCTTCATATTAAAGAGTGAATTTCTAAGTGAGCTAACAAGTTGTATTTATAGAGCCTAGTTTTGTGGCATGCCCTTTAAAGGCTGATAATAAGTCTTAGTAAATTATGATGAAGTAGCAGCAACCAGGCAGAAGCTGGACGTGCTTTCCTGCGGTCCTGCGTGGTGCCACCAGCCCAGTCTCCCCTCAGCTTGGTCAGGGCTTTGCAGGGAGATGCTCCCCTCCTCGGTTCGATTGCAGGCGTGCAGTTCTGGCAGTTGGCTCCTTTTGGCTCTTATCTAATTCCAGTGAATGAGCTAATTGGATATAACCCTCAGGGAGGAGCTGTTCCTCAGAGACAATAAACAGCCACTGAAAACATTTTTCTTTCTGAACTCCCTTTTTATTTTTTTCCAGTTGGAGAGCGAGCGGTGGAGGCACCTCCCTAATCTGTTGCAGATGCTGTAGCTGTAATTACGGGGAGGGGAGAAGCTGCTCCTCCACCGCCAGCCCTCCGCAGCGCCCCGTGCTGGGGGTGTCCATGGCCCTGAGGCTGCGGTGAGGGGAGCGGTGCTGTGAGGGGAGCAGCGCAGAGCTTTCTGCCAGGCCCTCCCGCTGCTGTTGGCCATGTGGCCGTGTGCCAGGGAGGTGGCAGGAGGTGTGTGGCCAGGGCTCTGTCCCGCTGCAGCTCCCCTCGAAGCCTCAGCGTTGAGGGGCCGTGCGCCTTCACCTCCATCGCCCCCGCCGTGCTCCGCCTGGAGGTGCGGGCTGCGGGCACTCTGTGGTGGTGGCCGCTGCTCAGGCCCTGGCTCCGCTTGCCCGTGCTGCGCTGCCAGCCTGGTGCTGTCAGTAAGTCATGCGAAAAGTCAAAGTCCTTCGGTGTGTCCCATGCCGTTGTCCTGGCCTACGGAAGCGGCTGCTGTGCACAGCGCCTGGTCAGGCTCACAGGCAGGCGTGAGGTGGGAGCTCAGAGGGGGCCAGATGGACAAAGCCTGAAAACTGTGTAAAAGCAATGAAGGGCAAGAAAATCTATGTCTACCTGTGTAAAGAGGCTTTTAAGTGACACGAGCAAGGCAATTTATAGATCTTTTAAAACATTTTAAAGTTACAACCTTTTAAAAATGTCAAAACCTGTATGGGTTGTTACATGAGCTCGCTCATGTGATGGTATGAGTAATGCTACTTGCAGCAATGCTGCAAAAAGGGAACTTCACCCACCTCTTTTGTTCTGAATCAGTACGTTTTGCCTGTGGAAAGAGAGTTTTACTTTATCATTTGTTAGCACCAGTTCCTCTTATCCCCTTCTGTTACTACTGGCTGCTCGTCCTGAAAGTGGCACCAGCGGGCATTAAGGAGCATTGCACGGCTCTCGGCCAGCCTAAAACTAGAACTGTAGCTCCAGCCCAAAGCGTGGCTGGTCAGTTTTGATGTGAAAACAACACCGGGCAGCATTTCAGCGCAGTATTTCTTTCATCAGAGACTGCCAGGAGTGTCTGAAAACCAGTGGAGAGAGGTGTGGGGGGGAAAGGGGGAGGAGAAAAAAAAGGAATCATAGGCTGCTGCTGCTGTTTATTTACAGCACAACATCAGAACAAGAGACATGGAATTAAAAGCCTCCTACAGTTCTGGTCTCATTTGACTTTATTATGAAATTAACTGTCTGCTGTAAGTGCAGTTGCACACTGCCTCGTGGTGTGTGGGGGGGGTGAGTGATGGCACTCGCGCCCAGGCCCTGGTGCCGGACACCCCCAGCAGGTCACGGTGCAGCAGGGGAGCTCTCTCCTATGGTGCCTGCTTGCTGGGTCGGGTGCTCAGCCCTTGGGACTGCTCCCTGGAGCGGGACGTTGCCCTCTTTGTGGGGTGATGGTGAGCTGGACACATGGCGTGTGCACACATACACAGCCCCATCGCTGCCCTGCTGCTGCTTGTGCTGTGTGGCTGTGCTGCACCGGGGGGGGGATGGCTGCCAGGGCTGGGCACCGCGTGCTCGTAGCGCTGGGAGGCCTTGGTGCTGCAGCCTGGCTGTGTCAGGGGGACGCGAGCCCCACGCGCAGCACCAGCGCTCCCCAGCACCGCTGCTCAGAGCGCTCTTCTCTCCTGCAGATGGTTTCTGTTCAGATTCGTGCTTTGTGTAGGACCCGTGCCAAGCACGCTCCAAACCTGAGGAGAGGCGTAGTGAGACAGAGACGTTAACAGATACCAGTTCAGCATTTTGGTGGAACTAATCGTCACTGCATTTATTAATCTTCTTGGATTTGGATTTATGTGGCTAAAAGGAGGTCAGGTGCCTCATCCTTGAAGTTGTTTGTAGATGTGAAAAAACACTACTTTGGTAACAGTAGTTTTGAATCTCTTTCTTCTTGTGTCAAGCGTTAATAAGACCACACTCAGCTGCTTTAGGGTGAGGCATGGGGAATGGGGCGATGTCTTTTGAAGCACCTATTTCGGCCTGGGCCATAGGAGCTGCTGCCGCCCGCTGCTTCAGTGCCCCTGGCAGAGCCGTCTGCCTCCCGCCCGCTGCACGTTGAAGCCGCGCTCCCCAGCGGCACCAGTACCACCACTGCTCCCAGCCTGGCCGTGACACGGGTGCTGCAGGCACCGGGAGGAGGCTGCCCCCGCTGCCTGGCATAGCACGGGGCTGGTGGTGCAGCCTGCAAGGACAGCCTGGAGCTGCATTTGTGTAAAGTTTCCCCAGTTGGTGGGTATTTAAATCCTCTCGTCTCTGGTGCCTGGCTGTGAAAGGACTGTTGAATGAGCTTGTTGTTTTCTGATTTTTCCCTTTAATGTGTTTTACAAGCAGCCTAGTGACAGGCCCGATACGCCAGCTCAATGCACGCTCCCCACGCTTTGGGATTGCAGCATTAATAACACACTTCCATGCATCATGCCATTTTTAAGCATGATCGTTATGATAAAGGGCATATACTTAATTACAGGCCTGCTTAATTACAGCTCTGTTGAAGCTCGTTTGTTTAGGAGAGTGCTAATTGTGCTGCTGAGCCCTTGGCACACCCTGCTTTCATCTGCTGCCTTGCTCTGCAGTTCTGAGCTCTGTCAGGACCGAAGGACCGATGGAGGCAGTGCAACGGGGGTGGCAAGAGGGGAACATGCGAACGCACCATGGCTTATTCTTTAAATTACTTTACAAAAGCTGGCGTGTGACTGATCAAAGCAGGTTTCTGTCGGGATAACAAATGCAGATGGTCTTTCAGGTTCAAAACTTCCTGGATTTTGTGATGCTGCTTTTCATCTGTTTCCTTTTGTTTCATGTAACACTGCAGCTGCCACATAGCACCTTTGATAATGAAATTATTCCATTGGAGTGGATTTTTTGTGTTTTTTTATGTTGAAAATATACAAAGTGAGTGTAAAACGCTAAGTATTCTTAAATAGCTGTTATTAAAACACTGACATGGTAACTCACTGGTGCTGATGGCAGTTGGGAAACAGCAAGTAGGGAAATGCAGGGTTCGTGCACACACCCTGTGAAAGAAAACCCTGTTTGAGGATTACTTAAGGGCATTTCAGGGGTTAAACTTGCTCCAGTTTGAAGTTTTTATTTCTTTAAGAGCTGAAATTTAAAGACTTAAAGGTGTAACTGAAATAAAGCATGTGTATCTGGGGCTGCGCTCTGCTTAGAAATGTGCCCTTCTCAGTCTTTGTGGAAATTGTTGAGATGCATGCTTTAAAAATAAGTGGTTCACTTGTACTGACATGTCCTGTGGGAGGATTTCTGTGAAGTTTCCAAGGTGGTGATAACAAGACAAAAACACTGAACATTGTTGCAATATCTGAGAATAATATACAACATTATAAATAGAAAAAATCCTTTTAATATCATTACGGTGGTGCTACAGAGAGTGCCTAGCACAGTGACCTGTCCTTGTGTCTCTCCAGCTACTTCACTGGTTTCTGTCCTCCAGATGCGGTTTGCATTTTGTTCAAGCTCCGTTGCTTGCTGTTGAATTTCCAGTGGTGGCAGTCAGGTATGGGGAGGTGCTTGCTGTGGTTCTGCCCAGCAGTGCCTACCTACTGCTTTGTATTTGGAAACGTGAAAGTTATCTGAACAAGGTGCTTCCCTTTTCCTCTGGTTAGGACACCAAGGTAGCTCAGATTGTTCTGTGTGGTAGCGATAAATAGATGTCTGTCCTTTTAAACTGCTCGTATTTGTTTGCAGTTTCAAATGCTGTCCTTTTTTGGCAGCTGGACCAAGTTGGAAGCAGACTCAAAACCGAGACCATGAAATGATATGTGGGTAGAGCAGGGAGGGTTTATCGAATTTCCTGACTTGGTAGGAACTAACCCAGCTGTCTTCAACAGAGAAAACACTGGGAGATTAGAGGGAGAAAAGATTGGCAATAACTTCTATGAGGTATCAATCAAATGTCAATGCCATGTACACTTGATATGTTGTTGTGAATATGTGGAGCTGCATGTCAGAAGTGAGCTGGAAATGTGACGTTTTTGCTTGTTTTGTCCCTTACAGCGATGGATGGAGTACCTTTTATGATTTCAGAGAAGTTTGCCTGCGCTCCTGAAGGGGTGAGTTACCTTCATTCTTCTTCCCATGTCTGTAATTCGTCTTTTCATGGAGAACGATCACATAGCATTAACACAAATTATCAGCTTCTGGGACCTTTTCTTCTGTATGGTCTAATACATGCCTTGTGCTTGAGATGGCCCATGGCTGCACCTCAGAATACTTTCCTGTAGGTGGGAGCAGCTTTTGCCAGATCTTTTCTGAAACTGAATTCTCCCAGGAGATGAAGGTTTAATGCCATTAAAAATAGGAGCGGTGATTTGACCTTCTGTGCCCTGGAAACACTTCTAATTTCCTAGTCTAGATTTTAAAGAAAGCTGCAAATACTCAGGTCTCCTGAATTTAACCTGTTGTGGAGACCGCACAGTACAGTCAACCTCACGGGTTTCCTTTTGCGCCCCAGAAGCTGAAGGCAGCAGGAACAGCACGGTGTTTGCTGGCACTGACCCCTGGCTGCTGCCCTGCAGGCGGCCACGAGGTTCCCCCTGCATGCTGCACACCCCTTGGGAGCAGAGCCGGGAGCAGTGTGGGGGCAAGGAGGGCACGGCACCTCCAAGCGGGGCCCAGGCTGTGCTGCCCTTGCTTGGCCGCAGCACACAAAGTGCCTGAGCACGAGCGCTGTGGTCCCTAGCAGGTCAGCCCCACGTGCGCCATGGCCAGCCAGGGTTCCCCTGTCCCACCACCTTGCTGCTAGATGCAGTGCCCGAAAGGCCCTTGGTGGCAGGAGCATCTCTGGAAAACTGTCTGGGGAGCACCAACGAGGCGGGACGCCCCTGCGTTCTCTGCTCACACCAAACACAACTGGCATCACCTAAATCCTTCAGAGCTACCGGATCTGAAGGAACGCCAGTGATCCCGCACGTGGAGCGGTGGCTGTGGTGCCCCGCAGCGGGGCTGCCATGGCTACGCTGGCAGAAACCCAGTTCTGCGGGAGGCTGAGGCGTCCTGTTCCCTGATTCCAGCCTGGGAAGTTTAAGGAGGTGTCTGCGTCCTCATGGCACTGCAGCTGGACCTCTGCGGGGTGCCAGGAAACAGAAAAGGGGATAGAAAAATGATTTCAGCATTGCTGCTGCCCTCTGGTTTAAGGGATTATTTAAGCTCAGGCATCTCAATTGCAGCAGCAAAACATGCTTGGTTATTTTCGCACAGAGCATGTTTCTGAGTGACTTCTCCTTGCAGAGAGGGGTCCTGCCCAGCACGCCCAGGAGCTGCGCAGCGGCGGGGCACGGTGCCGCATCCTTGGCTCTGAGCATGGCAGTGACTGCGGAGGGAGGGCGACTCCGACATCCTGGGCAGGGCAGCCTTGCACCTCAGTACGGGCACCCACCCCAGTACAAGTTGAGAATTGCTTTTGAGCATCACTGGCCCAGCACTGTCTTAAGTTGGTGATCCAGAGCTCAAAGGCATCCCATTACCAGTCCTCTAATCCATCCGATCCCTAAAACAATATCTTCTTAAAATAATTTACAAGATGCTGTTGCAGCAAACGCAGAACTGTCAGATGTGTCTGATTTTTCACATCATACTCCTGCTTCGTGCATTCTTTTTCTCACTGACACAACCTGTGTGGGCAGCTGGATGTGGTTTTTCACAACCACTGCTTTCTGCAAGGGTTGTTTATGGGACTTCATTCCCAGAAAGCTGGAGGCCCCTGCAGCGAGGACAAATGCAGAAAGATTAGGTCATGCTAATCTCCCTTCAGATCCTTTAGACACCATTGCCACCATATGGTCAATATGATCGAGGTTTTCCACAGCTGGTGCCACTCACACCTGCGTGCTGTGGCCATACAAAATCCATGGGGTATTACAAAGCGTGTTCCAGTAACGTGGCAGGGAGATGGCTAAAGATTTACCTGTTTAAAGTGACACTGTGATGAGTGTCAGCTGTCCCCATTTAGGGAGAAAGGTATTAGAGCTGTTATCCCTAAACCGCCTTCTGCTGCTTCTCTCTTGTGGTGCACTGAGAAATAGGATTATGCATGCATTTACAGATGGTGCCTCTAAATCTCTGGTGATGGAGTATTTGCTGACTTTAAACAAAACCAAAATCAAAACAACAACAAAAATTGGCATTTCTGTTGTTTTTTTTTTTTATTCCACCAGATGCAGCCGGTTGATCTTTTGGGCATCACAATCAAAACCCTTGCAGAAATCGAGAAGGAGGTAGGTTCCCACCCATGCACTAAGAAGTGTCATGAGATCTGTGTTCATTTAGTTGTAAGATTTTCCCCCCTGTGGAAAAGGTCTTGTCTTTCCCAAGTCACTGCTGGTAGGTGAAGTCAATGCTGAGTCAAACAGTAAATACAGAATTAGAGACATCTGTGATTTGTGCCAGGTAAAGAAGTGTTAGACTTAGAATCTAGTGGCAAAGGCTGCTGGCCTCCATTTAATTCCAGATGTCTCTCTTATTCAACCTTTCTCTTTTACTAACAAAAGGTGTTTGTTACAAGCAAGGTGCTGTTTGTGTCAGGAAGCAAATGAAGTCAGCTAAGTAGTACAAAGTAAACTACATCATAATTTTTCAATTAGAATCCGCAGGTAACTTGCTACCAGGAAAAAGAACTGGCATTTTTAGCAAATGTGGGTCTTTCAGGAGGTTAGGGAACAGGCAGGAACCAAACTGAGACTGTTCCTGAGGGAGCATTTTGGCACACGTGTGACTTGGGCTGCATGGTGCTGAGGAGCCAGCTGCTCTGCAAGAGCTGCTTCTCAGGTGCATGTCTAAGACCAGGAGGAAGATTCTCAGCAGCATTTGTTTCTTTGGGCATCCTTGGTCACAGATGTCTCTGTTGTGCAGACCAGCAGGGTTAACGGCAAAGCGTAAGCAGGTAGCATAGCAATACTTCCAGACTCTTCTTGGCCTCTCTGCTCTTTGGTTGCAGTTGTGGGTCCAGTTTCTTAAATCATAGAATCATGGAATGGCCTGGGTTGAAAAGGACCTTAAAGATCATTTAGTTTCAACCCCCCTGCTCTGGGCGGGGTTGTCAGCCACTGGAGCAGGCTGCCCAGAGCCGCATCCAGCCTGGCCTTGAATGCCTCCAGGGATGGGGCATCCACAACCTCTCTGGGCAACCTGTTCCAGTGCCTCACCACCCTCTGAGTAAATAACTTCCTCCTAATATCTAACCTAAATCTCCCCTGTCTTAGTTTAAAACCATTCCCTCTTGTCCTGTCACTACCAACACACATAAACAGGGGGAACCCCTCCTGTTTATACCCTCCCTACAAGTACTGGAAGGCCATGATGAGGTCTCCCCAGAGCCTTCTCTTCTCCAGGCTAAACAAGCCCGGTTCCCTCAACCTCTCTGCACAGGAGAGGTGCCCCAGCCCTCTGATCATCTTAGTGGCCCTCCTCTGGACCTGCTCCAAGAGCCCCACATCCTTCTTGTGCTGGGGCCCCAGGCCTGCACGCAGTGCTCCAGGTGGGGTCTCAAAAGGGCAGCGCAGAGGGGGACAATCCCCTCCCTCTCCCTGCTGGCCACCCGTTTTTAATGCAGCCCTGGACGTAGCTGGCTTTTCGGGCTGCAAACACACACTGCTGGCTGATGTCCAGCTTCTCGTCCAGCAGGACCCCCAGGTCCTTCTCCGCAGGGCTGCTCTCAACTTCTTCTTCTCCCAGTCTATATAAATACCTGGGATTGCCCCAGCGCAAGTGCAGCACCTTGCACTTGGCCTTGTTGAACCTCATGAGGTTCTCATGGGCCCAGGTCTCCAGCCTGCCCAGGTCCCTCCGGATGGCATCCCTTCCCTCTCCCGTACCGACTGCACCGCTCAGCTCGGTGTCATCTGCAAACTTGCTGAGGGTGCGCTCGATTCCATCGTCTGTGTCATTGATAAAGACGTTGAAGAGCACTGGACCCAAGACCGACCCCTGAGGGACACCACTTGTGACCGGCGAGTCACAAAATCTGTCTCCTCTTCCTGCCTTGAAATTTTGCCTGAGTAAGAAAAGTTGGCTGGATGCCAGAGCTTTCCAGGCATCCGTCAGCACAGCAGAGCGCTGTGATGGTGACTCTGAGCATGCTGCCCAAGTGTGGAAATCGCTGGCAGAAGCACCCCGCTGCCTCAGGCGCTGCGGTCCTGCCATGTGGCGCGCCTGCCTACTGCTGGGGGCCGCCACGGTGTGCTTGGGCAGCCCCAGCCTGCCCTGAGCACGTGGAGCCCAGTGCTCGGGGAACAGCTGCCCCGAGCCCTTCTGCCTCCTGTCCCCCTCTCGCCAGTCAGCTGCAGGTGCCTTTTGCTGGAGGGGAAGCGCAGTGGCGTTAGGTCTCCTTCTGCTGCCCTCTCCATCCTGCCAGGCGTGGTGAGGTCAGGGCAGCTCAGCGTGCTGCCCGCAGCCCTCTCCGGAGCCTCTCGCGGGCCTGCAGAGCGTGGGGACCGCTGCTGGCTAGGCTGGGGTGGCTGTGGGAAGAGTGGCGGATACCTGCTGGTTCTCCCCACACCCTCCTGTTCTGTTACAGGCTGCGTGTGTTTCAGAGTAATGAAAAGTATAATTATGCAGCCTATATTCCTTGATGAAGCATCTTGTCTGCACATAGATAGCTGCGCATATAAATATTGTGAATTTCCACATGGTTTTATTTCCCTTGCAAGCAATAGCACCATTACAACAAATCTTCTGGATTTCCAGAGCAGCAAGAACATTTTCCCTGGAGCTAGATGCCATTCAAAAATATTCCCAAAGAATTCCAAGAGTTATTGTTCTCTGTCGCAACATTTGCAGATGTATGCACCCATCCTCCAAGCTGTGCAGCGAGCCAAATGAAAGGACGCCACCCTTTCAGGAAAAGCAGTGAAAATAGGGTGCAAATCCTGTACTGCACAGCCAGCCTGCAGCGGGAGCGGCTGCGTGCTCAGGCCGCGTCTCCTTGCAGCAGGCACTGGAACCGCACAGCCGAGCGCTAGGGGATGTGTGAGGAGGTGGAGCCGGGTGGGAGCAGAGGCTGGAGAAGGTTTGAAGCTGAGTTCACCCAAAGCCATTTTGGTGGACACGGGGCAGAGAGGAGCAGAAGCCCCTGCAGCAGCCTCCTTGCGGGGCTGCAGGGGGGCTGTGCTTGCTGCTCCTCGTGTACCGGGTAGGGAAGCTTCCAGTGTCAGCATCCAGGCAGGTGGGATGGTCACTGCCGAACGCCGCGTGGCCCTCAGCCTCCGGGCAGGCTGCTGCTCACGGGATGCTGGCAGAGAGCACCGAGCCTCCAGTTCAGCTTGGCATTGAGCTGAAAGTCTGGAGAGGATCTAATTAGTAAAGTGAGCATCTAATATTAATTATTCTTTTTAAACTGACAAGGAAGGCAGCTCGTTTAACCACTTAATTCCTACAAGTTTTCATGGGCTGTTCTTTGCAAGTATGTTTAATGAAGAAGTGGTAAATCTAAAAGAGCTTAAAATTTTAATTTTATACAGAAATATTTTTCCTTGTTCTCATGTTTGTAGTCAATTCTCCGGAGTGTAGTCACATGAAATGTTCTTTAAATGAACATATTTGCTAACTGGCATGATTTCAGTTTTTAAAACATTGGTTCCAGCAATTAGGCATTTTTTTCAGTTCCCAAATGACTAGAGAAATTCGTCTTGATTATAATTGCTCTTAGCCACGCATATCTAATTTGTGTCTTTTTAAGTGTTAATTAGTAAACAGTTTGAGCTGACATCTTTATGTGTTTGCGCGTTGAAAAATGATGCTCGGTGCTTATTTAGCTTGGGGCTGGTTCTGCTGGCTGTGACATCATGACACCGAGGCAAAATTAATGAAGCCGCGTTTGCCAATTAAAAGGCAGCCTTGACAGAAGCGGCTGCTTGACCCCAGCTCCCCGCCCGCCGCTGCCCGCTGCTGCCTGTGGCGGAGCCCGGCCCGCGCCGAGGCTCCCGGCCCTGCTGCGAGCGGGGCCGCCCCGAGGCGCTCCCGGCGCCAGGCGGCTCGGAGCCGGTCGCCGAGCACCCCCTAGCGCCGCCGCGCCTCGCTGCACGGCCCCGGCGCTGCCGCGGGGGGGGGGGAGAGGGAGGGCCGGGGCCGGCTCCCGGCCGCCGGGGCCTCGCCCGCCCGGAGCCGCCCGGCCCCGCCCGCGGCCCCGCCGGGTACGGCCCCGGGAGGCCGGGGGAGGCCGGGCCCGGGCCGAGGCCTCGGGGCGGCCCCGCAGCCTCGGGGTGGCGGCGCGGCGGGCGCGGCGCGGTGCGGCCGGCAGGTGGCGCTGCTGCGGCATCCCGCGGGCGGCGGCTCCGCGTGCCCGGGCCCCGGCCCGCAGGTGCCGAGCCCGGCCCGGCCCCGGGGGGCGAAGCTGGGCGGGCGGCGGGGGCTCGCGGCCGGGGCTCGCGGCCGGGGCGCGCTCCCGACAGCCGCAGGCACCGCGGTGGGAGGTGTCGCGGGAGGCCCGCGCCGGGCGGGGGCTTCCCGGGGGGCCGCTTCGAGGGCAGGAGGCGCGGCCGCGTTCCCGGTAAGCCGGGGGCTGGGGGAGGGCAGCGAACGCGCCCCGCCGCGGGCAGGCTGTGCGGGCACGGCCTCGGCCCGGGGCAGGGGGGCGCGGCTGAGGCTGCTGCCGGTGCCGGGGCCGTCCTGCTGCTCTTCCTGCCGGTGGCGTTCATCCCGGGCGGGGCAGGGGCTGGGGGCGCTGCCAGGCAGGTGCCGCAGCGCTCCCCGTGTCCGGTCTCTCCCACAGTACGACTACAGCTTCAGGACGGAGCAGAGCGCGGCGGCTCGCCTGCCGCCCAGCCCCACCAGGTGCCCGCCGGTCCCGCCGTCCTGAGGGGCTGCCGGCGCTGGAGCAGCCTCGTGCGCGTGTACTACTGAGCGGGATGCGGCGCCGGGGCCCTGCCGGCAGAGCTCTGCTCACCCAGACATCGCCACCCACCCTGCGCTGCACCGCCTCCTCCCGCACACGTTGCTCCACGCGTTTGGATCGTGCAACCCTTCGGCAGCTGCCCTCGGCCTTGTACGCTGCTGCGGACGAGTCTCCACGTGAGTACGTTACTCAGAGCCTGACTGGCAGCCTCTCGGTTGCTTCTATTTCCATGTACCCTGCTGCAGGACAGTCACAGAAACAATAGACTGTAACGAAGCCCTGTGAACAGCACGCTGTGAGCTCACAGACGATCAGGAATGCTCAGCAGCGAGCCCTGAGAGAGAGTAAAAGATAACAGCCGGTTAACAGCAAACTCCAGACCTCCTGCCCAAGCTGGCTGCTTTGCTCTCGTCACCCCGTGCACATCGCCGAGCAGGCGGCACCGAGCCGCGGCAGACACTTCATTGGCCTCCGCTGAGGTCTGGGCATGCAGCAACTCTGCCGTGGCCAGGTTCAACCCCAGACTGTGGTCTTCTTTTTTGCTGTAGGCTCGTGGAGCCAAAGTCACTTGCTCAGACCTGCTCTGGGCCCTCTCCCCAGTTGCTGCCAAGGGGGAGAAGCACAGAGATCACGAGCGGCACTGCGGTCTCTGAGGTGAAGCACGTTTGCTTTGCACAGGGTGTCCGCATGTCTGGCAGGACCTCGAGTGACAAACGTCCCATGTGTCCTTCTGGGCTGGATGCTGATGGCAAGCCAGCAAGACCCCTGCAACGTCATGCTGACCCCTCGCTGCAGCTGCCTGCTGAGCTGTGGCCCTGCTGACCAGGCGGATGCTGTCACCTGTCTCTTGCTTTGGACAGTTTTCTCATTTTTGCCCCGCTAGCTGCTAAAACAAAAGAGATGTGCCTGTTCTCCTTTGCACTCGTGGAAGGAAGCACTGAAGTCTGGCGTAGCACAGGATGAGAGTTGATGCATTAAACCCTGACCTCAGCCTCCTTGTGATCGGTGACCTTAGCTCACTCCTGAGTCAAATGCATGTCTTGGAGAACTCGGTTGTTGTAATGAGTTACTTAGAAATGCCCGTCTGACTCTGTGCTGCTTTTTCAAGTCTCTGCTGTAGAACAAAACTCCATCATGGCAGCAAAATGGCAATTTTTAAGTGTTCAAATGTACAACTTTTTGTATTGTAAAATACTGATTACCTAACCCTATTGAAACGCAATTGCCATAGTAACAAGTAACAGTATTGCCGCTCTCGGTCTGGGTCACATATATGCCCTGACCTGCTTTGCACTGCTTTTGGTTGATCTTGTATTTTCTAGTTGGACAGAATGGTAACTAACAGTAGGCTTTGTACTGTCGGCTTGTATTTTTTATTTGTACATATGTAAAATATTTCTTGTCCAAAGATTCATTTCTGGTTTTAAGGCACCGTACCATATCTCTAGAATAATGAGCACAATTTACCTTAACATTCAGGATAGATTGATTCCCGTTATGTGCTTCAACTTCTTCTAATCAGGTGATAATTTTCTAAAACTGCCTCTGCAAAGCAAGGCTGTGCGATTCAAAAGCATAGGCAGATTTGGTTGCAGGTGTGTCATAATTTGGTCAAAAGGATTAAAGCTATGTCATTTGCATCAACTCTGGAGGTTTGGTTGACCCCCTGGAAGTGCTCATTTACTTGAAGGTTGCAGCACCATTTTTAGTTCTTATTTATCCTGCAGGAAAGCAAAGCCAGACCTCACTGCCAAGCTTCACAAAGGCTAGATTGATGATGCCGACATCAACAAATGAACATACCATGGCAGCCTGGTCATTCGGCTCAGGTTCACTTGAAGTTCAAATCCACTCTATGCTGTAGTAGTATGCCCATCTCATCCATCTTTTGTCGTTCTATTTTTCTGCTTGTAATTTGTTCTGTAGTTTTCTGTGGCATCCACTTATAGCTTCTCCTTTAGTGGACACTGCAGGTAGGTCGAAGCTGACTGCAGCAGTGCATTCCTCATAGCTTTGGGACAACAGAGTTGCAGACAGCTGACCTCCCCTGTTACTGATGGTGGGCGAGCAAGGGCTGCAAGGCTAGTGCTAAGCTGCCAGTACAGAGTCTGCAGAGCTCCAGGGGCAGTTTCTGCTGCCCAGAGATAGGGAGACAGCTACAAGGAGCACCTCCTCCCTCCGCATCTTCCTGTGCTGAAGGCAGGACTGACCGTGCCACAGTGAGGAGCAGCTTTGGTAGCTGCCAAGCTCAGCATCCAGGCGAGCACTTCCTATGGATGTCTTGGGAAAATGGGCACATAGCTTTGAGTCCCTTCCCGTGAGATTTAGCTTAGAGCATCTGGAGATAAAACCTGGTGCTTTAATATTTATAGCGACAGTTGCACTTGCTCAGTCTTCTTAGGGATAGTAAGTTCAGCTTTCTCTTCAGTGACCTACAAGAAACACTGGATGGCTCAAAATGCTGCCAGGACATCCAGCTGGGACAAGCATCTAAGAAATCTTCGGGATATATTTGTATAGTTGGTTCTCACTGTCTCTTCTCTTAACACTGGCCTAGCAAAGCTACTTCAGGGATGCATCTGCAAAGAAAATTGGAAGATAAATTTGGTCTTTACAGTGGGGTTTTGCACTGTGGCACTTCAAAGATAGCTGTTATCAAAAGCATGATCTGTGTGTATGAGTGCAGTAGAGATGTTTTGAGTAAAGAGCTACAGCTGCTGAAAGCCAGTTGTGCTCTCAGACATGCTAACCTGAGGCTAGAAAAGTGTGGACATCTCCAAAGCTGAGAGGGCTCAGAGTCAATACTCAGAAGCACAGCGAGGCACAGCACAGGGTGGCTGATTTTACCTTCTCAGTCCACTGGTTCTAGGAAGCTTTCCTGCTGCACCTCTGAATTCTGCATATCGCAGGCATCAGATCAGCATTTCCACAGGCAGGTTCTATTTGCAGTTCTGTAACTTTTGTACTCTCAGTAACTCATTGCAGGGCTGGTCCTTGCATCCTCACAGCAATGTGCCAGAGGCAGCACAAGCATCCCTGTCGGATAGGCAAGTGTGCTACCACTGGTCCAGGCAGTAAATATTCAGGGAGCCTGATATTGATGTTTGTCTGTGGGGAAGCCTTCTGGGGCATAAGGGGTGGGGATGTGTCAGTGGGAAGCAACAGAAGTGGATTTGCAGAGCTTTACCAGATGCGTTTGGCTACCTTCTTTCTGTTTCTAGAACAAAACTGGACACCAGGTAGCTTAATCTTGTGGCTGATGCAGAGATTAGTTTGCCAAATTATCCAACAGATCCATATCTCTGCAACAGAGACAGAAGAGCAGCAGTGAGGGGTTTACTTCCTGTAAAATACACCTTCCGATGTGGGTTCGTAGTGGCGTGCTGCCTCCTGGCTTTCCCACAGTACCAAGATGAGTCATGGACCGTCCAGGACAGGCTGCGATGTCTAACGTGTTACTTACGGAAAGGCAAGAAATTAGTGCAGAAAGTAATGTAAAGCGTGAACTTTGTGGTAAAACTCAAGTGTGGACTGACTTAGCAGATGTCTTCCTGCGGGAGCATCTCGTAGCTGTAGTTGTATAGGAATAAACTTTGTCATACTTCGTTCCTTTGACTGTCACTGAGATTGCCTCAGTGTTTGTAGGAAAGGATCCCTTGTGAGCCTCCTGTGTAGTAGGACGTTGTTGGTAGTTCGTTACTTTGGGCTTGTTGGGTTTCACACCCGCCCCGTGCCCCTGCTGGTTTCCTGAACTCCTCAAACCGAACCTGCGGCCTCAGAGCCTGTAGGAGGTGCTGCCTGGGCACGGCACGGTGGGTGCTGGTGGCGAGGGAGCGTGTCCTGGAGCCTGGGAGCCTGCTGGTCCCTTGGCCCTGACAATCTCCTCAGCAGAGGGAGGTTGGGGCACGGCGCCCTCCGCAGCTGGCAAGGCCCACACCCGCCCTCACCCCCTGCCCCTCAGCGCCCACGGGGCACGCAGAGCCCTGCTGCCCTGTGCCAGGGCCGGCCTGCTGTGGCTCTGCCTCGCCATCCTTCAAACCGCACACGGCACAGACGGCTGCAGAAAATGGTGCCTACGACACTCGGCTTACCCGTGTTTTTAACATAAAAGTAAAACTCCTGCAGTGCCCGCCTCATGGCACGGGGGTGTTGCTGGCGGGGTGAGCGCCTGGCGAGGGCGCCCAGAGCCCAGCCCCACGCGCGGCCACGTCCCCCAGCAGTGCCCCTCGTGCGAGGGGCCGGGCACGTTGCAGAGCTGCCCTGGGCCCTGCAGGCCCTGCCCGGGTGAGTCCCCTCCTGAAGCAGTGTCTGTGTGTCAGCGTTACCTCAGCCTCCAGCCTTGACGAACAGACGGCGTGTCCCGGCAGCGGGGCGGCCGAGCGGTGTCAGGCAGCTGTTCTGAGCCATAAACCACCAGCGCTGCGGGTAGGGAGGGTGTTCCTCGGTTAATTAAAAGGCTCAGTAAGGTGCTGCTCAATTCATTCAATACAGGGACACCAAACAGGTTGGATATTATGGTCATTTATTGTGAAATTCTTTGTAAACAGCAACAGTTTTGAATGCCATCATACGAACATGAGAGAAACCTTTTATGCAGTTGGAAAGTGTTTTTTTAAGATGCTATGCATTTTGTTGGGTTATTGAAAGTGAATTTACTGTGCATTAATCTAATGAATGTTATTACCTTTTGTATTTATTTTAGATGACTCTCCTGTATTTTACAAAGGGAAGTTTCATTGTGTGATAACTTAGTCTGTATTCTTAATATAATTGTTAAATAAAATTTGCTTTAATCAGTTTATTCTCTGTTTTGCATGTGTATGTTCCTTGGGACCAGCTTGCACATCTTCCCTCTGTATCGTTGTTGCGCTGACTTCTTCAGATCTCAAACCTGGATGTTTTGCAAGTAGTTAAAACACGTCAGGAGAATGAAACATGAGTTAATGCTTAGTCTGAACTCTGCTGTACTGTAGCAGTTTCAGCTGTGTCACCTGGAACTACTTGTATTTCTAACTGAGATTACAAGTTTGTTTGATACAGGTGATGCTTTCTAACAGTAGACTTGGACTTCAGTGAAGCAATTGGCTTTGTACCAAGATGAACACTTGTTAAGGAGCTAGAATGGTACAGGTGGGTGGTTCTTGTGGTGTCCTACAGAGGTGAGTTTTCTTACCTTCAGTCTCTGGTTTTGATCATGTGGAATTATAAATCATCACTCATATGTGTCCTTGGATTGGAAGGTCTCAGAAAGGAACGGGTACTGCAGGCTTTAATGCAAGAGACTCATTTACAAAGGTGCTTTTTTCTCTGTCACAACTGTGCAGGTCACCTTCTGCTCCTGCTTGGGGCCAACAGGGGCTTTCTGAGCAGTTTTGGTAGGACATGAGGGCTGAGACCAGAGATACCCTTTCCTGTGCTCTCAGGGTACCCAGGAAGGTGAAGGACACTGCAAGAGACGTGACCTGAATTCAGACACAGGAGTAATAAAGAGATGGGAGCAGAGGAATCATGAGCAGTTGGACCAGGAGCTGTGAATCCCTGATGAGGAGCTGGGGAGCAGCCGTGACTGCCCGCAGTGCTGACAGGTACCCTGACTGACAAGCAGGTATGTCAGAGGTTATGGCTTGATCCCCACGTAGGTAATTCGCTTTTGCTTGTCTTGTTTTCTATCCTTGAAAATAAAATATAAGAAGTCTTGGAAAATCAATCCAAAATGTCTCTGTTAAACTTTATGCTGCAAAGTCAGTAGTCAAAAATCAGTAGTCAAAAATCAGTAGTCAAAATAGCTCAGCTGAAGTGTTTTCTGGAGGATAAGGACCACTCGTGATCCCTACGCTGCTGTACAGGCAGTGTCCCAGATGTGGGTGGCAATGAGTGTGTTCAGTACAGTAAATGCTGGCAAAGTCGGTGAAACAACTTGTTTATCCTCTATAAAGATTAACAGCTTTAGTGACCCGTAATTATAATTTGCATTGTGTGTCATTATGAGGAGGTCAGGTTTAAGTCACGGAGTCAGCATCACAGCTTGGCAACACCAGCGTCTGGGCTTGACTTTTCAGCACCGTCTTTCATTGGATTCCTTGTTGTTACCGTGCACATGCTTGTGCGCAGCCGCTCCCTCGGACGGCCTTTCTGCAGCGCAGCGCATCCCCTGCTGGGGACGCTGCCGCAGCCCGGAGCAGGGAGGGCTCTACTGGGAGCTCCTGGCACTGCAGCAGTGCGCAGCAGGTGACAGCAGCATGCAGCAGGTGACAGTAGTGTGCAGCCTGAGTGCAGCGTGTGTGGGGCTGCAGGGCACCTCGCAACTGCAGCCCCCGGCTGCTGCCCGCAGTGTTGCGCAGTGACCCGGCAGCAGGCAGGGCTTTTGGGCAGGGCGTTCGGGCAGAGCGCTGAGGCTGGGCTTTCTTGCCCGGAGGCCACCCAAGTGGCTTCTCTCCTGCGCAGCGTTTCGGCTCGGGGCTGCCCCAGCAGGGATGGAGGCTGCACGTGGGCCAGGTGGGAGCATTTCTGTAGGCTAAGAGCAGCCCTGCCCAGCTCAGGGCTCTGTGGTCTTGTTTTTTACAAATATTATAAACTGGGATTCTGCAGAAATAAACAGGGTTTTATAATCAGCTCTGAAATACGGCCGTGTTTTAAGAGAGGCAGTTAAGGGTGGAAGTGTGAGTTACAGGGAAGGTGCCGTGCTTTTATGACTCAGGGTCTGTACTGTGTGGCCCTGCTTTGTGCTTTCTTTGTCAAGTGCTGCTGCAGTGTTTTAATGGCACTGGAGGGACGTTGCTGGGACTGCCCTCAGCTCAAGCGCCTGCTGCCAAGTGTGGTGCTGGAGGGCGAAGCCCCTTTGGTGGCTGCCTCGCAGCGGCGGGGAGAAGCGGCAGCACTGGGCAGGATGGGGAAGGACCCGGCACGGGGGCTGTTGGGCAGCAGCGAGGGCAGCGCACAGCGGGGACAGAGCCCTTCTGTTGCACCCTTGTGAGAGCCCTTGGGGGCAAAATGGATTTCTCAGCTACAGAGAGGCTAATATCACCCCATTAGAACTCAAATTTGTTATTCTTTGTGCTTAGTTATTTTTCTGAACTTGACCCAAGTGGTGGCGTACGCTATGACCTCTGCCATCTTCTCTCACCCCAGCCAATATTTCTGTCTCACATACTTAGAGTGGCCTTTGAATTAAAGGAGATTAATACCCGAGTTCCCAACATTCTCTTCAGGCACATGTTTTTATAACCTTTTTAAAGCGAGTACCGCTGGTTCTGCCAAAAACTAAGAAACTGCACCGTGGAGTTGCTGTGGGAGCCGTCACCGGCACCTGATTGAATGTCCCGGCCGGGGGAGGAGGCAGGCGCGGGGGGCACATAAACCAGGGGGGGCTGGTCCCGCACCACCCCCTGACCTCCGTGGCTACGTGCAGCATTCGGGCGCGAGCGGCCGCCGACCCGTCGCTGCCGGGCGATGCCTGCAGGGTCGGCTGCTGCCTCTGCCGGGGGCTGCGCCTGGGGGCAGCGCGGGCTGGGGCTGCACAACTCCTGCTGGGTGGCAGCAGCGCCTCCGCACCCGCTGCGAGGGCTCATCCCTGGAGCTCAGCTTGGTTTGTGGTTGGAGCCAGCGCCGCCCTGGCAGGGCTTGGGCTCCCCTTCCTCTGAGAAGCTGCTCAGAGGCCTCTGGGATTGCGCTGCTGTTGAAATACTCCAGGTTTCACCAAAACCCTAGTATTTCTGCTCAGCCTCTGATCTTTGTATTTCCCAATTCAGCTGCTCAGAATCCCCCTGTAATTATTGAATGTTAAAAGATCCTTCACCGAATCTCTCTGCCATTTCTGAGGAGTTTCTTCTGAAGCAGCCATGGTCTAAAGAGCTGCAGGGACTGGTGCTGGTGGGAGGGGGTCACCACCACCGCTACCAGGAGCAGCAGCGATGCTCAAAGCCAGGGGGAGCGGTGGTGTCCTGCCCCCGCTGCTAGGCACGATGTGGTTGATGTTTGGGCTGCAGATGCTTGCACGTGGGCCACAGCCAGCGCGTGGAGCAGTGGAGGCAGCTGCACTGCGTGCTGTAGGTCACGGTGTTCAAAAGCGGGTAGAAAGAAACCCAGAGCCTCACCTGCCGTGTTTCTTGGTGCCAGTGCCTGAACAGCATTTCCTTTTGTTATGAAAACCCCTAAGTCTCAATCCATTGAGCCGTCATTTCCTCCTCAGCTAAAACAACATTCTCTGGTATTTCAGCTCCTTCTCCTGTGCTCATCCCTTTCAGGCAAAACAAATTTAAAATCGTCTGCCAAGAGATTTTTGCTGCCCAGGGGACCGCTCAGCTGCGTGCTGGGAGGGGCGATGGCCCCAGGCCCAACAGGGGCCAGGACGGGACGGGGCGGGCGGCTGGGAGCGACCTGCCGGGAGGTGTGTGCCACCCTGCAGAGACCTGGCAGTGTCACCGCCTGGCGTGGGCGCCTGGTGCCAGCTGGGTACGGCCCCTTCGCTTTGCTCTGGGGCTGTGGGACCTGGGGCGCCTGCATGGAGTGGTCCCGGAGCTGGTTTGTGCTGAGTGTCATTCAGAGAATTTGTTTTCTAAGGAGAGTCAATAAATTAATGGAACTTCGAAGGCAGCCCTTCTGCTCCGTCTCACGCTCCAGTCACTGGGAGCTGCCATTTGTCCGAAATGTGAGCACCTTGTCATTCCTACCGCAAGGCAGGCCTCGTCTCGTGAAGATGGGGAAACAACAGGCACGAGGGGGGGAACAAAAGCCAGCCAAGGGTGCGTGTGGTGTCAGAAAGCTGTGCTGGGCTTTGTGTTTCTGTGGCTTTTTTGTTGGTGTTTGTTTTCTTTTCCCCTTCTCCCTCCTACAGCTTTAAAAATTAACTTGCCCTGGGAATTTCTGAAAACCTTTTCCTTTCTCTGCAATGATTGATAAGCCATGTAACTGATTGTCATGGCCCCGGAGAGGATAAACATCTTCTGCAGTTTAAAATAAAACCTCCTCACTTCTTGGTTAATAAGTGTTGAAAGAAGCATAAATAGAAAAAACACAGGATTTCCATGACTAACAAGATGACCACATCAGTGAATGTTGTTTGGGGTTAAAAATGACTCAGCTTTTGCTTCCCCAGGGTAAGATGTTTTATTCCGCTGCAGGAAAGGCTGCCAACAGCACTTTGAAGGTCTAGCAAAGCCGACATAGCTTGGATTGTGAACTGGGAAGTGTTTGAATGCACAGTTAAAAAAAAATAAAAATCCTGAACTCTGCTCCATGTGTGCAGATTTCTGAAGATAAAGGAGCCCACAGCTTTATCCAGCTTGTGCTGACTCTTTTCTTTTCAAAAGCCTTTTCAGATGTTTTCACTTTTCTGCTTGCTTTGTTGAAAGATGTAAAAATTTAAGACAACCACAAAGTAAACATTTCAAAACTTTCTATTCTGAAAATTAGTGACATTTTCAAAATCCCTTGAATTCCAGTTCTGCGTTATCAGAAATGAAGATGTTTGGCATTTCTTTGACAAATTTTTCAGGCAGGATTTTGTTTATTGATAACCTTTCTTTTATTTTTTTCAAAGAAAATAGATTTATTATTCGGTAGAAACACTAGATAAGTAGATGTCTTGTCAAAATAAAGCAGGTTTTCTTTATTAGAGTGAAATAGTAATGAACTCATCTGCTTCCAATATTTATAAAGAGTAGAGAAGGCCATTAATTCTACTGCTTGTGAATAAAACCATCTGTGATTTCTTTCCATTTGATGTGTTTTGGTTTTAATATACATTTTTCACAAATAAGTACAGGGATTTTTTGTGAAAATGTCACATTCAGAATCTCATAAAGAAAGAACGCAAAGAGGGGGGAAACGAAATGTTTTGTTAGCTAAGTAATTTCTCACCTTGCACAGAGAATAAAATTCATGCCAACTTTAACACATTAGGCGACAGAATTACATGTTCAGCTCTAATGCAATCCATGACATGTAACAAGGCAAATAGAGTATGTTTGGAAGTTTGTTTTCCTTTGGGAATCACACAGTACATTTAACCTAATCTGTCCTGACACTTGAATTATAACATTATGAGCTTCTTCAGAGAAGCAAAACGGTAGATGCCTCGTTTTAAAGCAAAGCAGAAGTTAATAAAACGGGCAACATGTCAAGGAGAAAAAGCCCGATCAAATCACGGTGCAGTTCTCTGGGGGAAACAGGTTCTAGGTTGTGTGTTTTTCCACCAGATCTTGGAAGTCTCGTGACGTAGTTCTACTGAAGCTGAAATTTGGCCTGCAGAATTTTGCTTGATTAAACCAAAAACTGTGAGAACACCCCAAGTGGGACCACTTTGTAGTTTGACTTGTGAGTGTTAGATCTTAAATTAAAATGAGTATTCATCCAGCTGCTCTGCCGTATTTATATATATATTTTATAGTCTTCCCATCAACTCCTACGGAGGCCGTACTATTTCATGGGTTTCCAAAAACGTGCCCGTACCCGTTAAAGGAGTGCAGTGCAATGCGCTTGCCAATGCCAAAAGTCCCAGCCAAGCTCCAGGTAACCCCTTCAGAGAGGCTTCCACAGGATTGCCCCTGAAGATGCCATCCGCTCCGCTCACTGCTTTGCACCCCCCCTGGGGTCCCCAGGGGTGCCCGCTGCCCTCGCGGGGCTCTGGCTGGGGATGCTGCTGTGCCTGCAGGCACCCGGGCACGGCTGCGGGCAGTGAGCACCAGCGTGAGTAGGAACAATTGATTCTGGAAAGTGCAAAGCGGGTCCGTGGGGATTGCACTGATGATTCACGCAGCAGCCACAAACTGGCGTGTGAACAAACCTGCTGTGAAACCCCATGCGTTGCTGCTCCTCTTGAGAAACTGCAGCTTAAAAAAACACGTCTTCCTTTTTTTTTTGCAGTAAAAATTAAAATGTTACTTTTTGTAATCTGAAAAAGGCCTTTCAAGGAAGGCTTAACCCAAGTCAGATCAACAACTAGTACCTAGAGGCTCAGCTCCTGTGCTGTGCTTTCAGCTGCTCAGAGAAGTGCCTCTGGTACCTGGGCAGATGTGGAGCTGCCAACCCATGCAGCTGAGCCTGCGTGGTGCCTTTTTGCCCACGCTGAAACATCTTCACTGGCATAACTTTTTTTCCTACTTTTTTAAATTTAGAGGAGATATATATATATATATATATATATTTAAGGAGAATATGTTAAATCATAAACAGAAATTCACTGTTGGTTTTCACTGAAAAAATTAGGAAACCGATTATTTCTCCAGACATTTGGAAAAAGGGGGAGGGAGGAAAGAGAGAAAGAGTGTTTTGCCCCAAATTGCCATGTTCTTTTTAGGCTGCAAGCCCTCTTCTCTGTTGACTGCCTGAGTCAGGACTCGCTTTCTCAGCTAGTTCCTGCAGCTGTTGATTCCTCGGTGTGGCACGTTCATCTCTTAGGAGAGTTTTCATACTTATGTCAAACAGGTGAGTCTACCCACTCTTATAGTTTTATAGTTTAGGCTTTGTTTCAGCTGCTTGGGCTTCATCTTCACCAAAATGCAGACTATTAAAGTATCAAAGAAGTATTAAATGCGGTGTATTAAAGAAGGGTTCTCTGTCTCTTACTAAATATCTTTGGTTCTGCTTTGGATACAATAACAATGTTTTGCAAAATGTGTTTGTCTTCACTAATGTAGGGTAGGAGCTCCTGTTGGAACTAAACTTTTTCTCCTTCCACTGCTGGCAGCTGGCATGTCCTGGTGGCTCCTTGCTCGTCCCCGCGTCTCCTGGGAGCAGACCTGCACCACCACGCAAGTACACGCACTGCCCACAGGAACAGGCCTTGTAACGATTTCACCACTGCACAGTAACCTGATGCTAGAAGGGTTTTCCTGGTGCTTCCAGATCCAGTGCGGCCCCACCACTTGCGTGCAGGCACCGCCTTCGCAGCAGCCGCAGTTTGATGCACAGGCGCAGCACAGCTCTTCTCAGGCAGAGTGGGGGCTGGAAGGAAAGGTTGCTTACGTCTGTTTGATAAGCTTGAGGACACTGCCAGAGGATAAGGACAGCAGCTGCCTCATGCTTTATGCTGAATGTCTGAATTTCTAGAAATTCAGGACTGGAGTTTGTTACTCCTTGGAAACTAACACTTGAGGTAGATGACTCGGGACCACTGAACTCCTGCACAAAGGGACCAGTGAAACCCAACAGGTTTCTGGGAGCTGGCAGGCATGAAAGTTTATGATGGCAGAATTGTGGGAGAGTGTGTCCCCCTTCTCCAGGCTGATTCCATTTCCTGCATTCTCATTCACTTCTTTACATGCCAAAGAGATGATATATGTGTCCTTTATTACCCCGTTACTGGAACTCCATCTCCTTCTGAAAACCCATTCAAAGCCATGGGGTTAGAACTAGATCACTGGTGTATGGGATCGTGCACTGGAGATCCAGGCAGCAGGAGTTGTAGAGAGCATGCACTATGCTCATGGAAATGAATTCTCTCAAATGCCACGTCCCATCTTAAAGACTAAAATGAAGACAAGCAAGAAAATTAATTGATTTATCTGCTAGTAACTGAGGTCAATAAACACATGGCTCTTACAGAACGAAGATTATTCCAGCAGGGATCCATTCCGGTGCCCACTAAATTATCTGCTGCAGAAGAGGGGCTGTGAATGCCCAGTGACCTAACGCTGAAGCCAGCTAGACAGGCCAGAGACAATCTGGCATAGAACAACGAGGATACGAATTGTTTAGAGCACTTCTTTGACCACGTTAAGCTGCACTTTTAGCTGGGCAAGGAAACAAAAACTTTGTACCAACCTTGAAAAGTGACTGATTTTGGACATTAGCTGTAGCAGTTTCCAAGAGCAGTCACGTCTTAGATTCGGCCGAGCGTGGGTACTGTTTTGACAGGTTTAGGGGCACCCTGACCACAGGACTCTGCTGGGTGCACCGCAGCCAGTCGAGCAATCAGTGCATCTGTGGAGGAGGCCAGGGAAGGACACCTACAGGCCTCTCTGGTGTTCTCCTCTCCTTGGACAGAGAGCACAAAACGTGCTGGGTTTAAACGGTCACAAGGAAAATCCACACTGGGTATTAAAAAACCTTCCTGAAGCTGAAAACATCCATGGCCTGGGGAGGCCTCCATCATTGGCCTCCATCGTTAAATCTTTGCTGCAGTTTTTGGGAGCAACAGAGGTGAAGCCAGGCTGCTCTGGGGAAGGTCGGGTGAAGCGGTGCGCGGGGTGTCCCCTGCCCCTCTGCAGACACATGCCCCTGCTGTGGGCACACCGGTGGGAAATCCCCACAGTCCTGGCAAAGATTTTGGATTTATTTTTGGGGGTGTTTGCTGGAAGCTGGGGGAGTCACTGACAAAGTCACTGAAGAGTCAAGAAAAGGGAGCCAGCCAGGGAAGCTGAAGTGCCATGAGGTCGTTTTAGGTCATTTCCCTGCCAGGGAAATGCTCCCAGCAGGAGTGTCTGAAAACAGACATTCTTCAGAAAAATAGGCAAGAAGCCTATTATTGCTGTTCCTTATAATGTGTCCTGCAAAAGCACCTGAGGGCTTCATCAGGATGCGACCTGCAGCCAGGCAGCCTTCACCTGGCTGCCACTCACCCAGTGCCGGGAGGACACTGGGCACTGCGCAGATGCTGTGGCGAGATGCACCGTGTAAGGACCTGATGGCAGCAAGCTGAACCTTGCTGCTAAATGGGATTTGTTTCTGCAGTAACGATTTTCTCACCTGTATAAAAAAATCTGACTCGCAATTTTGCCACCCCCAGAGCAGTGGATGGGGCTGCAGCAGGGAGCTGCACGCGTTCGTCGCAGCAAGTGTGTGAAGCAGCAAATCAGCCCAACAGCACGGCCTTGTCCATCTTACAGTGCCTAACAAGCTCTCCCCTGGCTGGGAAAAACATTTCTCGTGTCAGAGTCAGGCCATGCTCCTGGCAAAAACTGAGAAAGACAAACTTAAGAGCTATGTAAGAATCAATCTGTTTCCTGAGCACTGAAGGGAATGGAGGTGGTTTCCTATGACTGACTTTTATCTGAATTATGTGAAGATTTTCTGCTCTTTCCACTACACCTAAATGTTTTCTGCAGTCTGCTGGCAGCGGCCTGTTGCAGCCAGAGGCAGAAGCCAGCTGATGGACTCAAAGCCCTTAATGCAAACTTTTTGCCTGTTCTAACTTTGAATTCCTTTTTCTGCTCAAATGCCTATTTACATGGAACTTTTAGGAACTTAATTATCCTTGAGACTTCTACCTCTCTATGAAATCTGGTTTAAATCAGTTAAAAAAAAAAAAAAAGGAGTTCAAAGTTATTGGGTAGGACAGGCAGACAGACAAGAGTACATGGATCACAGGAACTTTGTTTTCATAGGAAACTAGATTAAAAAAAATCCCACAGCAGTTTCCAGCTCTTTCAGTGGTAACCCCCCGTAGGTCTGGCACAGCATTTGGGGTGTGAGGGCTCCCCTCAGTGCAGGCACAGCAATTCGAGTTCATGCTCTTGCTACAAGTGGAGGGAGGCTGGAAGAAAATCTGCATCTCCTTGCCAGGAGGTGACTGTGGCAGCAGTGATTCTGCAGCCTGTCTGCTTTTCCCAGCTGGACGCAGATTCATGACATCCCTGCTTTCTTTGGCATGCAAACCTGTACCTAATTTCTTCTGAAAAGGGCCCTGAGGAAGTCAGCAGATGTTATTATTAAAGCATTGAGTATCAACAGCTCCTGAGATATTGTCAGTCCGTTAATGAGCTGATCAAACTGTGGAAAGCAAGGGGTTTCCCAACTTCTTATTAAGGAAAATAAGACCTCCAAGGTTAAAAGACTTCTTCTAAATTGCACCAGGTTTATAGGTTGCAAAATGTTCTTTAATCAGTTTATTCTTAGAAGGCTCTCGCTGTCCAGGCACAGTAGTGGGTGTTATCTTAAGTGGTCCCCAGAAGGAAACATAGCTGCTCTCTTCTGGTAGCAGTTACTGTCATTTTTGCTTGCTAAGTCTTCTTAACAAGCCAGTTCCCTGCAGTTTCTGCAAATCTTTTGTGAATTCTCTGTGCATCACTGACAGCAGCTCTGCCCCGAGACTTCTGCTGATTTGTGGATTATTATGTTCTGCTGTTTAAAAGTTAAAGTGAATTTCCTATCAACACATTTGTATTCTCTGTTTGGCAAACCTTAAATCTCAGCTGTTTCCCAAGGCTGCAGAAGACACAAGATGCATGAGCAAGCAAGAAATGACCCTGAATCAAAAGTTTCCTTGTACCTCTTCTCTGCATTAACTCACTCCTGAACTAGTTCTGTATCTGGGGATGCGTGAACTATTGAGCAGATAAAAGCAACAGAAAATGGGTAACCTGTAGTGTTGGGTCTTTTGCTTACTGACACGTGATCTGGAAGCTCCTTTGGAGTTTTTCAGCTGCAGGAATGTTTGAAATCTAGACGAGAGTGCTAATGAAATTAGAGTAAATTGGTAACAGCTAAAAGCTTAGGAAAATCATTTATTATTTCTGTAGTTCAGCAGAAGACCGTGACTTAAAGGTGAGGAGAAGCCAAGACAAATTCTTGTCTTGGGGAGTTTCATTATATCAGAAATGTAATTAAACAGCTATTGAGAAATGATCAAAGAAAATACAGAGAAGGGCTTTCTTTAGTCCCCTTATCTGCTCACTGATATAAGAAAGAAAGAAAAAATAAGGGGGAAGAGGGACAAATTCCCATCCGGTGGAACTGTGTTTGGCAGTTGTGGTGTGCCCTGAGCACAGCAAAACGCCTTTGTGAGCAGGGCAGGCAGCTTGCCCGCTGCCCGCAGAGGCTCAGCTGTCCAGATGCTCATCAACACTTCTTTCTCACTGTGGGTCACCGTGCTTCACATTCGTGTCCTGATTTATTTGAGCACAGGCATATTTATACCATCTGATAAGCAGCAACCGCTATAAATACATCTGTGCACTCCCTTTCGCTGTGAACCACTGAGGAAGGAGCATGTTGTGATAAATTGACCCTGAAATATAGCGTGTGATGAAATTATAAGACGGAAAGGATTGTGTCTTTCTGCTGTGGTTCAGTTACTTGTTTCTAAAAGCATCTACTGAACTGTGGCTTCCGGAGAACATTTTGGACATTACCTGTATTTTTAATCCAAACTCACGTCACTTAGTGAAACTTTATGGGCACTAATAAACAAACAGGCCCTGAACTATGGCTCAGCATCAAAGAAACATTACCCTTTCCCCACTTGCCCAGCCCTCTGCCCCTTCCTGTTGCTCAGGGGGAGGCAGGAGCCCCGCTCAGCTCGGCCCTGAGGCACAGCAGGCATCGCGGGTGCGAGGTGCAGGCGAGCAGCCCAGGGACCCAGGCAGGCTCCTCCTGGCTGTGCGAGCAGCAGCACCGAGCCTGGCAAAGGTCCTGCAGGCACCCCCAGCTTGGCCAGTGCCCCCCATCCTGTATGTGGGGGGCATGGAGCCATTCCGTGCTCCCCCTAGAGCCAACCCCTCTGCAGAGAGCAGAGGCTGGAGCCCATCAGCATCTCTTCATTCCTTGCTCTGAGCGACGCCCCACATAACCCACACCTTTTGAACCAGGAATGGCCAACAAGCGCCCTTTCCGTATCGTGTACCATTTTGAATGGCTTCAAGTAATAATGCATAACAGAGAAATAATAAATCACAAAAAGCTAGTGCAGAAACCACCCAGACAGCCTAGAGCCAGGTCTGCCTGTGGAGGAGGACGAAGGCATTCGCACGCATCATACCCAGGAGTCCCACCAAAGCCACTGTCACCTCACATAAAGTCAAACAGGTGCAAGCTGGCAGAGTTGGGCATCTGAAGCAAAAGTAAAAGGAAGAACCTAAAAAAAAGCCTTCCTCTGTGAGGAATGCTGAATAGTTCTTTTCCCCTCATTGCTTTCAGGTGTAGAGCCAATTAGCAGCCATTTGCAGAATGGCTGTGTTAGAGGAGCTGCTGGCTGCATTTTCTTCCAAACAGTGAGTATCAGCTCTATTTTTTCCTCTTTAAAAGTAACTGCATAATTAGCCCAGAGTTCTTCAGGAAGAGGCAAAGGCTGTGCTGGCTTGGGTTAGATTGTTTTGTTAAATCTCAAAAAACCTGTTTTTCATTAAAGAATGTATGTTAGCTTCTAGGGAAGTGGCTGAAGACCTTTCCCCTTCCTGGTATTTAAATACTTGTGCATTTTTAAATTTTATTTTCTTTTCCATTTAAATATTTTAAGCTTGCCTATCCTTTTGGTATCATGAAGCTTGAACTGCCCTGTGTGTTGCAGACTGAAAGAGCCTTGGCTGTATAAATATTTTCAGTTTGCCTGGTCAGTAACTGAATAGCCTAAGAAGGTTTGTTGAATTAGAGAGAAAACTCAAGGCTGTTTTACCAAGCAATGCTGAAAAGTTGTTGGTCTCCACACAAGGCAGAGCAAAAAATTTGCTAGGTGAATTAGGAAAGGTAAAGTCAACTTTATTGCTTAATGTGTTTGAGAATTTGGCTGCCTTCTTCTTCTCTGTGCAGTAGCTTCTGTTTGGTTCATGCTTGAATTTAATTTGAGAAGTGATGTTTCTGGATATCTGTAGTCAAATCTGTTTTCTAGATATGTTTTTGTCTTGTTGTGTGCATCCTTCTCGAAATCAGCAGCGTTTCTTCTGTTTTAACTGGTTGAAGGAGCTGCTCTGGCTCTTTAAATCTAAAGAGGCCAAGTAAGCTATATGCACATGTATTTTTATGTAGCACAATATAGCTGTATCTATGTTGTGTTGTACAAAACAAACCAAAGGAAGTGGCTCATCATGCAGCTCCTTGCTATGCTGTGAGGCTCATTGCCACGGATTGTTAGGAGAGATGGAAGGGAAGAGGTTCTCTGAGTGCTGCTGGACACAGAGCCAGCCGGTTCTTGGGAAGTGCAGGCTCAGAGGGATGTTGGTGGGATGTGTACTGCTCTGTTCTCACCTTCTTGGGGCATTTTTCTCTTGGCTAATGTCAGAGGCCTTGGCTAGATGAATCTTACTTTACCTCTTGTAGTTGTTTTAATGGTTTCCATTAGGAGGTTGTGGGGTTTAGGTGGAAAGTCTTCCTGCAAACATTGCAGACAGGAGAGAAAAGCAGGAATATTATTGCTGAGCATAGGAAAGTTCTCCCCACCCCTAGCTGGGAGAGACCTGGAGGCCTACTGAGGCCATCTGCCCCGTCCATCTGTGTCACCCCTGCTGCATCTGTGCAGCCGGAGCTGTTCCTGCAGCTGCCTGGGAGTGGAGGGTGAGCGATGCTGGAGGAGCAGGACGCAGCCGCAGGGGCTGCTGTGCTGGCCGGGCTGTCACCGCTTGGGAGTGAGGTCTGTGGATTCAGTTAAAGTAGTGCTATGGTGGAGACTCCAGATGTGAATTCATTGCGAGTTTTTGACCAAAATAAATTTGAAAGGCATTAAACCGGCAATTCTGCACTCTTACCACCCCACATTGTTTATGATTCCATGTAGGTCACTGAAACCTTAGAAAACACAAAAGCGTTTCATGTAGCCAAAAAGGACACTAGATACAGGCACATTTCTGTATTTACAAAACTACTCTGGAAGAAGGAATGTTACAAGAAAAAAAATATATGCTAAGATACAGACTTCTTTATTTTCGCCTTATCATAACACCAAAAGGAAACTAGTGCACCTTTTGGCAAATTAGAAACAGGTTTGAGTATTAGGCTTTACATTGATGGTACTCAGGTATTAATCCATTAAAGTAATCAAAAGAGCTTAAATAAGAATCTGAAGGCTGCAATATATATGTCAATGAACAAGCTGTAAAACTTCCTGAAAAGGTGATTTCAAAGCCATATTGCCCAAGCTTGGCAAATTGCATATTTAATTATTTTGTCAGTCCCTCTTTCTACTCTAATCTTTTGGTGAAATACCTTTAGACATATGAAATCAGTTAAGATAATTAGGGTATGATGGAATTAGGTGTTACTTGATTTTTAAGAAAGATACCATCCTCTGCCTTGGTATAAAATGTGTGCAGACCCCAAAAGCTAGACTGTATTGTAATGTTTTCTTTTCTATAAAGATCAAAGGTCTCCAGCCCCTTTCAAGATGTTTGCAGAATTTGTTTCCTAATTATCCCACATTTACTTATTTGTGTGCTGGGACATCAGAGTTAACTCTTTGATTGTAAAGATGAGATGGGACAATCATCCAGATGACTGCAGGCCAGCAAAGTCTTGCATCTCTAAATTGTTTTTTTAGATTACCTGGCTCCACTAATTCTAACATTCTGGCACAGTTAAAAAGTCTGGCAGATGAGGTGTTGTGTTTGCTTTATTTTAATACCCCAGTCCTCTACAGCAAAGATTTGTTTTTCCTCAGTAAGAGTTTACACCTTCATTAATATCCTTTACAAGTTTACATACTCTTAGTAAGCAATAGTAAACTATTTAGTCTTTGATTTGTCTGGGAGTTGGAACTGTTTTCACCAAACCTTTATGATCTTTCCATGATGTGGTGCCTGAGTTTTTTCAGGAGAAATTTCTATAAAAGTTTTGAAATTAGAATTTTTTGGCTCACTTCATTGACTTTATTTTCCCCCCATCTAGAGAGATATAAAAGACTGACAGGACACACCAGAAATGTGAAAACAGGCTGTAAGGTTTGCAGTTTCAGTTGTGAAGTTACAAAAATAAAGTTGATTAGAATAGCATGAAATCTATAAAATAAAAAGTAAAATGTTTATAGGGGAAGTCTAATATGAAACATTTTTAAACAATGTGTTTTATTTACTTTTTATACATTTCCTTTCTCATATTCTTTTGAACTTTTTTGAATCTTCTCATATGTTTCCTAATTACATTTGCCTCTACAACTCCTGTCTCTTTTTTCCTTAGTACTGAAAGGGCTGATGGTTATTTTACTTTTTTTTTTTTTTTTTTTCCCTTTACTTTGAAAAATAAAGATGCTGTGTCAAGCTTTTCTGAAGGAATAATCGGGGGGGGCGGGGGGGACAAACAACTAGATAAACAACAGAATTCAGAAATCATGAATACCCAAACAGCCGTATGAAATGCAAGTGGTTAAGATAATGAGCAAACGACACATGCCTGTCTACTTAAAATTCTTTGACTGGCAAATCCTGCGATCTGGCAGAATCTATAAATCCTCTCTCTTTGAAGACGATCATTCCTACTATTTGACCCCTTTTAAAAGCAGCTCATGGCTGGCAGGAAATGCAAGCTGCGGCTTTCACCCGTCCCTGCGGCATCGCCAGCTTGCTGGGGCTGCTGCTGGCCCGAGCCCTTGGCAGTGTTTGTTCACTTCGGGACGTGCTGTGTTCCCGTGTGGGCGCTTCTGTACGAGATCTGGGTGTGTGTCGGGGGGAGTTGTGAGCTACCAGAGGTGAGGCGGCTTTGGGTCTGGCAGCCAGCAGCAATCAGAGTCACGGAACCTGCTTGTGGTGGCAGCTCCTTGCTTCCACCGTACGACCCAGGAGCTGGCAGGAATCCGGAGGCACTGCGGGCACCAACCTGCAGCCTCGCAGGGCAACGCTGGGGCTGCTTGGATGGAAGTAACACCTGTACAGCGCTTTGCGGGAAAAAATGCTCAAATGCCGTGTACTGACAGCTTTCGTGCTTTCACCAGGAAGCCCAGCTGGCCTGCTTGTGGTTCAGCGTGCCCCTCTGCTGCCGGCTCTGGGTGCAGGCATGGTTCAACCTGAATGGTGCTGATCAGGAGGCCAATGGGGCCGTGCTCCGGCCACGCTCCAACCCCGCTCAAGGGGACTGGCCTCCTGTCACTGTCCCTCTTTGTGCTCCTGCCCGGCCTGGCACAGCCCTGCCATGCTCACTGTGCCGTGCTGGCGGCTGGGCGGGTGGCGTTCCGTGCAAGCTGTGGTCTCCCTGGGCACAACTCAAGTTTCTGTAGGCATTCACGGAGGGTTTATTGTCTTGTGCTGCGGCCTTCAGTGCTGCTCACCAGCAGACTGGAAGCAGAGACTCGGCTGTTCTGCACGGTTCTTGCTGCAGAGCCTGTGCCCCAGCAGTGCTGCCCAGCCCTGCCGTGGGACCCCCGGCGCAGGCAATGCATGGCCCGGCCTGAGCCCCGGCACAGGGCAGCGCCCAGACCCCCCCCCCCCGAGGCTCCCTGGTTCCTGCAGGCAGGCTCTGCCATGGAGCACTGGTGGGCGAGTCTGTGTTCCCATGCTTCCCCCCCACCCCCCAGTGCTATTTATTTCTTCACTGTCTTAACTCAGGTATGGGGTTACTTGAGGGTTCTCTTTCTTCTTTGTCATCTTAAATTCAGGCAAGATTTTCTTCAAAATCCACCATTTTAATCTTTGTTCTTTTTTGTTGGTGTTGTTTTTCAGTTTAGAGATTTTTGTTTACTGGTTATTATTTACTGACATAGGGCTAAATTTGTCTTCAGCTTGTGTTAGGAACAATTTTCTTATTTACTCAGTAATGAATTACTTGTTTTTTTCCCCCCACCCCAATAAGTCAAGAGTCATTTGATGATATTTGCTTGCTGTTATTTTTGATTTCAATAGCATTACAGATGAGTTTTTATATTATGTAACCAGTTCAGGAATATTTCAGTGACTTTATTTTATTTTTTTAATCTAAGGCTTCTCAGATGCTCACAGACTTCTGTTGAGCTTAAATGTTTCCATCATTAATAAATATTTCATGTGAAGCTTTAGATCATGACATGTACATCATTCTTCCTGGACAAGTCAAAACATTTAAGTTCTTCATCTCATATATGGCTACAGTTTTCAAAAATATACAAATCTGAAATGGAAAAACATCTCCGGTCTTCTAGAGGGAGTCCTACTGCAGGTCAAAAAGCTCTCGTAAGCATGTAGGTAAAGATATTAAGTAAACTTGGATTTTTAAGAGTCACAGGAGCATTTGATAAAGTTTGCCCTGTATTTCGTGAAGGGGTACCGTAAGTGACTGTTTCATTGCCTCTTAAAAAACTGCTTTTGATACCCATAGTAAATGAAGTCTAGGCAGATTGAGATCAAGGCATTTGATCTGGTCTTGTATCAAAGACTGTTAGTCTGAGCTACTTGAGATCTCCAGGACTACATATTTGGCTTTTATCTACAATTCTGTCTTGATATCCCTTCACTGGGAAATTGTATTTAGAAAGAAAAGAGAAGGAAGAAAAAAACGCAGAGGCTTTACTGAAGAACTTCTGTAAGTTCTGGACTAACTTGAAATTGCTCAGAGATACAGAAGTGCATAGTATTGCCAAATGGCAACACAGAGCATTAACTCTATTTTTCTGCAAGGATTTTCCTTTAGACATACCTACCACATTCCTGGGGGGAGGTGTGTGCCGGGGGGGGGGGGGCAATTCTGTGCTTGCAGGTATTGCAAGCATTGCAACGGAATAAGGAATCAGCAAAGTAATTATTTGAACAATAATGAAAGATCTTCAACACATGTACGTGATATTGTTGCTAGATTGGGGTTGTCCTGAAATGCGGTTTTCATTCCCTTTAATTACTGTGATAATCAAAATAGCAATTTTCATCAAGCTTTCATGGAAAACTCTAGATACACCCTTGTTCAAATGTTTCTGTTTGTTTTAAATAAGCTTTAAAGATTAGAATTCCTAAAGCAAAACTATCCTCATTGAAATACCTAAGGTATGTTATTACTAGTAAGAATTGTTAAACTTTCTTTATATTTAATTCTAAACAGGTTAATAAAATATATTAATTCTATGGAAAGCCTTACACAAATTCATATGAAAGAAAAGGAAAAATTGCTATGCTGTATTTTCCAATTATTTCAGAGTGTTTAATTGATTGTAACTTATGCCAGAACTTTTACCTAAAGCAGCAACAAATATATTTGAATATATACAAAATTCACCTAGCATTTATTTCTTAAGCTGGTTAAACACAACTATAAAAATCCAAGCATTTACCTTGTTGTGATTAGATGCAGCAGATGCCCTAGAAGGTAAGGCGCAGTGATGTTTCTATGTGCAGTTGAGAAGAAGCCCGTGGAGGATTAGGGTGTGTTAAGTCTCTCTTCAGACAGGTGCACAAACACTTCCCCCTTTTAGGTGCTACCTGCTCTTTACTGGACGTTTATTACAAGTCAATGCAATTTCACAAAGCACCTGCATGCAATAAAAACCTATTACATGTGTGAGGCCTTAAGGAAATTAACGGTTCCTCCCTAGGGATGCATATTTTGTTAAGATGTTTATTACAGATGAAGTGGTCCTGGGGTAAAACATTAACAAGTTGTAGAGTGATAAAAGGAATTTTATCATTTCTCAGTGACATAAATAGGAAGAAACCTTTAACTAAATCTATAAAATTCCTGTTTCCTAATGAATTTGCTTTAACTATTTATTAACTGGATGAACTTTTTCAGGACGTGATTTGTTTTTCTTCTTCCTTATCCCCTTCCTCCCACTGCCAAAAGCCAAGCAGAAGCAATCCAGGGTCTGTAAACTGATGTGAGCTCCATTGTCCAAAAAAGAATCTTCGCCTCACCATCAGTTTAAAAAATAATAATTCTCCTTTGTGAGCTTAAGGAAGAGCCATAAAACTCAGCTCACTCCTGTAATACTGATTTTAGCATTAAATGTAGCCTTACATTTCTGTATTGCTATAAATAATGCTAACTCATACCACATAAATTGCAAGTTTTATCTTAAGGTTCAGTCCAGCAACTTTTTTGGTTACCATTACAAATGCAAATTCTTTTTTCTTTTCTTTTTAACACCACATTAACCAAGTTTGTCTGTGCACCATTATTAGAGATGAAAGCATAGAATACTGGCTTTGGACTAAGAATGCTCAATCTAATTGAATTATATGAATGTAGTTAAATGTCTACTTCAGAAAGGCTATATTCACTTTCAAGATTAGTTACTCCAAGAGTTAATGGGCTATTTAAACAACATAGTCCAAGAGCCAAACACAGGTGGGCTGTGTTAATAACTTTATTTAAACCGTTTTTTCCCCTTTTGAGAGGCACAAGCCATCCATTAATGCATTCATTAGAGTTTATGGCATAGTTCTGCTTTTCTCCTAATGACACTATCCAGACTCAAACTTGCTCAGCTAATTTAGCCCAGCTGCCCTTTGCCTCTCAGCAACAGGTCTCTTGTTCTTCGCTCATACATGCTGAAGTGTCATGATGATTAGTTTTTGGTCATTGCTGCTCTTTGCAATATTCTTTTGTGTATTCTCTGCACCAGGAGTTACTTTCCCTTCATTTTTCTTTGCTGAAAAGTTTGTGTAAAGCAGCTGTTGGAAAGGGCATGGTGGCACAGAGGCATCACCACACTTGCTGCAGCACTTGCATTCCAATGTGATTGAGCATAATGGTTTATTACTTTACTCTGACCAAACAAGCTCACAGGTTTCAATATCCCGTTCTGCTGAAGGTATTTGCAGCAGTTCTTTGCAACTGTGACATCTAAGCTTTACCTTGACTTTTCAGTTTAAAATCCAATCTAAAAATGCTTTTTACTGATGTCATTACAGTTGTAAAATATATAACTGAGGACAGAAGTGCCTATTTCTTCCAGTAGCTACAATGCAAGTAACCTGTGTATGTTTAATAATGAATTCCCCAGGTACCAATGAACATCACAACGAATAAGAATTACCTAAGTGTCACTCAGAAATTAGCAGCCAGGAACTATGTGGATGGATTAGAATCTGCATGGTCGGCTACTAACATTGGCAGGGTTTCTTTTGGAATATTTTATCAGTTTGTTCCTAGGACTTTTGTGTTAGCTGTTGACTTCCACCTTGAAATACTGCCTCTGCCTTGTACAAACAGTGAGAGGTGTCTTAACCATTGCCAGATATCGGTATTTGTCCCAGTCTTGTTTGAGAAGGACCACAATGCCAGTGAACTCGAATGACCGTAGGCATGAGCATTCATAGATACTTACTAACAGATGTATTTGCAGGACTAATGGCTTAGAACATTTCTGAACTGATATGTAGAGATAGGAATACAATTTTAGCAGGCGTGCAGTATGCTGCAGATACCAAATGTTTTTACTTTCTCATGTATCAGCTGTGTGCATGATTTCTCCTGAGTCACACTGCAGAGCCTCTACACATAGGAATCACAGTGTAAGGAATTTCCTTTCATTAATCTGGTAAGGTGGTATGTGCACCTCTGACACCATATCAGTAGTGATGTACGTTGCCTATTGGACCGCTTTATGCAGTACACAGTCCCGAGTGCTGCTGCTGAGCAGTTCTGTCCAGCCATGCTGCTCATGCTCTGCAGACTCAGCTTGGCACCTGCACTGGGGCAGTGCTGGCAGGGATGGGCTGCAGGGATGAACTCAGGCCGGACAGGCATCTTGCTAGCCCACCATTTGGGAGGGATCGAGCTTCCGTAAGATTCACCTGACTTTGTGTGTTGTCGTGCTGCATGTTCCAGGAGGAACAGAGGGACTGCTTCATACACCTCAGTGACACCGTGCACGGCTTGGGACAGGCACCTGTGCCTTCGTGCCAGATCCTGTCCATCTCAGGCATCTGCCACAGGAGAGTGTCAACGTGTGGAGTGTGCAAGTCCTTGCATCCAGCCCAAACGCATGCCCATGTCAGAGGGACTTGCTGTCCAACAGACAGTGCATTTAGTCCCCAGCTGGGAGGCAGGGAGGGTGGGAGCAGATGGGGAGACCAGCACTGGCTGGCTCTGACTCTTTCAGCCCTCCATTTTGGTGAGGAGGTGCTGACAGCTCAGCCCCAGTGTATTTGAGGACGATGCCCTCTCAGGCAGGTCCCTTCTGTTGCTGGTGCTGCTGCCCCGTGCCACAGCTCTGGCTCCAGGCTGCTGCTCTGGCCCTGCCACGGCAGGGAGAGGAGTGCCACTGCATACAGAGGCAAGTAACCTCTCTTTTCTACCCCTTCCCTTTCCATAGTCCATGGGTCATGAGGAAATCACAGCCAAAATCATGGCTGCTAGTGAGGTTTTGTGGATTCAACTGCTTCTCTTGGAATAATTTAAAAAATGAAAATGGGGAGGATCTGGAGTTATTTTCTTTGACATTGCCCTTAGGCATTCCCTTTGTAGCAGCTTTCCTAGGTGAACAGCGGTGCAGGGGGCTCTGAGCTCCAGGAGCACACGTGCTCCCTGCGGGTGTCACTGTGCTGGCAGAGGCAGTGCTTCGCAGAACTTCAGCCACCCAGAAAGAGAAAGGTTAAATGTGCAAATTGGACTGGTGCCCCAGTCCAAAACTGGCCTAGGTCATTTAGTAGCAGGACAGGTGCAAGGTGTTGTTTAGGATCAACACATTGGAGAAGAATGCAAATACTTTATTTAGCCTTGGTGGATGAAGGGAGTAGGAGACTTTTTTTTATTTGACTTTATTAATTGTAACTAAAGCTAACAGCTAGCATTGAAAAATATAGACCAGTGAAAAATGTGCCAGGTCCCAAGTTCTCTGTTCTGTTTGCCCACCTCTGTCCACCCATTGCTGCGCCAAATAGCTCTTCTGAGGCAGACAAGCAAGTACCTGAATGCCAACCTGAATACCTTCTGCCACGATTGACTTTAAGTGTCTGGTAGAAGGAGGCCTTTAAAGAGCGGGTGAGGGCAGGAAAGATGGCAGTGATGAGAATCAGGAACCTCAGGAGTCAGATGCTGGCACTCCCGTCTGTATCCACCCATTTAACAGTTGAACTTGATGATCTTGGATGTCTTTTCCAACCTAAATGATTCTGTGATTTTCAGGAAACTTCATGCCCACAGATCCAGGTCTTGCCTGCTGTACCAAATGCAAAACAAGTGGCAGGGCACTTTCTTGTGATGGACAAAGGAACAAGAAAAATAGAGACAGAAATATTTTCACTTGTGGTGAGACATGATCAGGGGCCAAGACCCTGCAGTGAATCTGGGTGCTGAGGCAGATGAGTAACCCAGCACAACATGCATCCCAGTCTATGTGCTGGATGCTTCGTGCAGTCCTGCTGTTTGGCTTGGCAGGGCAGAACTCGCTCTGCTCCGTGCTGCTGGCACAATGCTAACTCCTGCACCAGGACATCCATGGGCCGGGAATCCTGTGCCACTCAGAGCATTGGCTGCCTCCAGCCAGTCACCCAGCACTGACCACAGCTGGGCCAGCGTGGAGCCTGGGAGAGCCTAAACCCTACTATAAATTGTGTGCTGATTCCTAACATGATATAGGGTGACGTGTTGTGTGATAACATGCATCTTACAGTTCATTAGAGGGCTGCTTCTGAGGCTGCAAAAACAATGAATGGAGGAGGAATGAATGGAAGGAAATGAATGGAAGGCTTGAACATGCATAAATCTCCCTGCATGCTGCTCGTATATCACAATGTGTAAACCTGCAAGGGAAGGAAACTTTACCTTAAACACAAATTAATTGAACGTTTTCCATACTTCTTCATTTTGGGTGGTCTTAGATTTGTCTTTGATTTACCATAATTTTTCTTCTTTTATTCTGCATAATTACTTTGTGCTGCTCATAACTCATTCACGGTCCCTTTTCATCCTCTCTTCTGGGGCTCCATCTGCATGGAGAAATGTCCACGCAAGTGTCAGATCTTCAGAAGAAAAGCTTTGGGTGATGAGGTAGTGTCTTTGTTTTGCCTTTGTGAATTGCAGTAGGAGCAGAAGTTTTCTGGTTGTGTTCTTACTACGAATGTATGCTGGTGACCAGCAACCACAGCAGCGCAGGAAGGAGCAGGGGGTGCGCTGTGCCCTCCCTAGCCCCCCTTGTCCTGCTTGCCCAGTGGGGTGCTGCTCCTCTGAGGCAGAGCAAGTATGGCACAGGGTGGCAAGGAGGTTGCAGGTTGTCCTTGCTGCACCCTCCCGTGGCTGCAGACCCTGCTCCTCCATCACCAGGCATGGGGGGGGGCATGCTGCAGGCCAGGGCCGCCCCTGCAGCAAGGGGAGCTGCATGCAGGTCAGTGCTGCACCTCTGCGGGGCACAGCACCTTTGTGCAAGGCCTAAACTGACACTAATGGGGCTATGAAAGGTCTCTGGCAGGTGATACAGTGTCTGTTGGTGGCAGCCTGGGAGCTGCCCTGCTCCTGCCATAGAAGGGAGTTGCAGGGAGTTCCCCTTAGGTCCCCAGTTACGAACATGAGTGAGAAAGCCCCCTCAGGCGTGGGCACACTCTGGACACTGGTCCCAGTGAAAATCGGACAAGCCGAGGCTGCTCGTTTGGGATTGTATGGAAACAAAGCTGCTCTGCCAGCAAGGGAGGCCCCTTTCATTTAGCTGATCTCAGGGATCCCACTTTGGCAGGCTCCCTGCCAGGAGCACGTGGGGCCGCTGGCACCTCCAGGCCATGAGGTGGGCACCTACCAAAGCAGGCACCTCCCACGTGCAGCTAGGTGAAACCCCGCAGCAATACTCTTGCTGCAGACCAGGAGCCATACCACAGCTGCTGTGATGGCCTCACGTAATGAATGTAGTGCACCCCAGCCTACAACAGGAGATCCCCTGGTGATCCATCATCCACAAATTCTTCTGCAATGTGCTCTCCATAATTTCCGCTAGGCAGAAGTTTGAAAACGTTTTCCTCTTTTCAGTACTTTGGTGTGAACTGCTTTATTACTCCAAGGAGCTTGTCTGGCATCAGGCACAGAGTCATGTTGCTGATGCTGCTGTGATGCAAACCATCTGAAAGCAATTGCAGCACAAGTCAGGTTTTGTCATCCTGCCCAGTTAATGAGTTTATCCATGTGCTAGGATCCCTGTTTCTAGCAAAGATACCATGTAATTTTGCTCACTTTTGGAAATGCTGTGAGTTGTGCCAGCACAGATGATGCTCTCAGCTGGAAGATACAGGTGAGCAGTATGAGGTTACCCAGCTATGTGGTTACCCGAGTGGTTGCTGCTAAAGCTGTCTTCCCAATAGCAGTGCAAGCACTATGCAAAAATTTGATTTATTTTTTTTATAATTAGCACCTGGGACAGTCAGCTGGGAATCATTGCTTCATTGTGCAGCTCCCTGCAGCTGCAGTGGCAAGTGAATGCACTGTGTGGGCCACCAGCTGCGGTGGCCTTTCCCAGCTGTCTCTCTTCCACTGCGCTGGGCTGCCAGCATTCCTCCCTGCCAGCCAGGTCTGCCCTGCAAAGCTTAACTGCAGTCCATTTCAACATTTGCAGAATTATCTTTAACAGATCACAAACATCTGAAGTAAAAATACTGTGGGAGGGTTAGTTGCTTTCTTCAGCTGCAAGGCAGCATAGCCTAGAGCAGAGCAAAGGCAGTCAGCAGGGGAGGGGCTGCTCCTCACTGAACCATAAATATTTGTGATCCAGGTATCAAGGATTGCTGAGGTCACAGCACTGTTGTTTGCTGTTGCTGTTATGCTACTTGGATATTTCGTGTATTTCACAGTGTATTTGCAGGCACAGCTGTGTGCGTGTGCAGAGGGGCTGGTGGTGCTGGAGGTTTCAGTGCTCAAGGCCGGGCACAGGCAGCCCCCCTCAGCCACCAGGCTCTGCCCAGAGCCTGGGCTTGCTCCCTGAGGAGAAAGGGAGGGGATGTGGGTGGCACAAGGCTTGGTAGGCTCGCAGGTGGATTTGTGCCTTTAAGTGCTTATGAATGAAATTCAGTGTTGCACTTCTCTAGACCTTCTACAGACAGTTGTGTCCTCACGTTAATCAATATTCCTGAGGTCAGACGTGCTGTCTGGTATGCACGCCTGGCAGCAGGCCTGCCTGCTCCCCCTTGCTCACACAGCTGCTGTGCCATGCATTGGCTTCCAGGTGGGAACAGGCAAGATCCCAAGTGCTGGACACCAGTATTTTGTGACTCTGATGAGGTTTCCAGCAGTGAGAAGTGAGGAACCAGGCAAGGTCACCTTAAAAAGTCAGTGCAAAGAGAGCCCCCATGAGCTTAATCCAAGCAGCAGAGTAGAAGACCGGCATGAACACGTTAACTAAAGCGAGCTTCGTCCCACTGGGGCAGGGGAGCTGCTCTGGCTCAGCCCAGCAAGCGCTGCCCAGTGCTGCCGGGGGCACATCACCCGAGCTCACCCTGGAGGGCACAGGGTGGGCAGGGGCCAATCTGTGTCTGCCAGATGACAAACACACACAACTTTATGGCTCCCCATACCCCAAACTCCACCTGACCCCAGACCCACAAACCTGCACAGCTGGGGGCACAAGGGGCCATGCGGGGAAAGGCGCCAGGGTCGTGCCTGGGGAGAGACCACGTGAATGTGAAAAACTTACTCTGCAGAAGGGAGAGCTGGGCCCAACAAGCATCTACAACGTACCTGGATGAATTGGAGCAGGATGTTAGAATTGTAACATCTTGTGACCCTAACGCTTTCATCTGCAGTAGCAGTGAAAGAGTTAATGCATTAGTTAAAATGATTTTTAGCGTGGGTCTGAACTGGGGCTGACAATCCATTATTCATAACTCTTCAGAAACTTGTAGCTTAATTCTTTTCTTTTTCTTTCATGATTTACAGAATATTACAACTGTAAGCACTTTGCAGTTGGATTTTTATTGCATACTCCAAAGTGAAGAATTACGATTCAGGATTCATGATGAGCAAATGTGTTCTGGTGTTTGTACATCCTTTTCATCTTCTCTGCCCCCATCTATAGCTTACCCCCTGCTCAAAGCAGGGAACTTCTGCCATGTATAGGAGCGAGCAGTGCTGAAGCAGCTTTGCCGTTGCACTTAAGAGGTGAAATGCCACAGGCACACATGGAGTAGGAGGTGCTGCACTGTACCCAGAGCAGCCAGCTCTGGATGTGAGTGAGAGCTCCTTGCACGTTCTGGCAAGCCAGCATGTAGGCTTGTGGGGCATCTTAGCAGTGCTGAGACAAACGATGAGCATTGGAATGGGTCCAGCATGACTTTTTTCACAGTTGTGTCCACTTTGCTACTTCACTGCACCCTGAATGCCAGATCTGCCCCAAGAGGTGGCAGATGTGAGCCTAAAGTGTGGCCACCTCTTCATTTGAGTTTAAGCTAAATGTTCTGTTCTGCCTGAGGCACAGGCTGCTGGGAGGAGGACTGGATGGAGACTGAAAATTTTAGAACTGGCTGGAGGCTGAAAAGTTGCCTTCTGCAGCAGTGTTCACCAGGGCATGCCAGCATCCTGCCCAGTGTCGGACTTGCAGAGCAGCTCCTTGTTTCTGCTCCAATTAGCTCCTTAAAGATAATTGCAAGAAAGTTAAGGCACTTACAATTTAGAAACACCCTCCTCAAGGCGGACGTGAAGTCATCTTTTTGAGGGCTGTTGCAGCAAATGTAGTTAAGGGGTTATGCATTGTCCAAAAGCATTTGGGAGCCTCTGCTGCAGCTATCCATGGCTCTGGAAGGACAACTGCAACAAGGGATAATTTTTCATTATGGACAAGAGAATTATGAGGTACAAACGAGTGCACCCAAGAAGATTAATAAATTACTCAGGATTAGCTCCAGTGATGGGTAGATCTGCTGTGTGCAGCATTAGCCTGGCAGGACAGACAGGATCCTGTGCAGTGTTTGTCACAGATCAGAAACACTAGCCCTTTGACAGATGCCACGTAGATCTTCATTTCCAAATTCACCCATCTGAGAAACATCTGTGTGCTTAGGCTGGCAAATCTCAAGGAATGCTCTGCCAAGCAGTCTGCTTCCGCTTTTATAGCTCTGTAATCCTCGCTTGGGATTCCTCCTTTAAAAAGAATAGAAGTATGTGCAGCTCTTCAGGAAAACTGCGTAGGTCCAGGAGAAGTCTGTGAAGAAAAGATTCATGGCATGATCAAAAAGCACCCAGGCCTTTTACAGACAGGGCTCAATAGGTGCTCTGAACAGTTATAAATAACAGAAAGGAGGAGGGAACAGATTAAAGAGCTGCATGTGAAGCATAGGCACAGCTATGGGGTTTACTTGCTGCTCTTACACAGCAAGACAGCCCCAGGGCCGCAGCAGGGTCACGCCTGTGCAGAGGCATTGCCCAGCACAGGAGGACAATGGGGGCTGTGAGACTCTGCCATTTGTCAGCCTGAACCACAAAGGGGTTCAGGGCTCATTTTAGGCACCTGATGTTCGGAGATTTGGAATTGTCCTTGCAAATCCCACCTCAAAATGAGCACCCTTGCAGAATTTGCATTGTTTCGGTCATCCAGCATGTGACACAAATGCTTTGTAAACAGAGCTGTTAGTGTTTGTGCACCAGGCTGGTTGATTGGCATGCAAAGTTAAACAGTCACCTGAAGAACTGAAAATACCGGAATGCTAAATCCTTATTCCAGATATCCCTGTTTATTCATCCCAGTTCTGCGATATCCCAAGGTTAGTACATCCCACTGGCAAGACCTTCAGAGCTCTGCAGCTGCTGGTGGGATACACATTCCTGGAGTCTGCAGCCTTCTGCATTTACATTTGCACTGTTTGTGGATCTATTTTTTATTATTTCAGGGAGAAATTTTCCTGATTTTTTTGCTGATAAGTAGAGGGAAAAGCAAGGATAAGGAGAGAAAATAGGAGAAAATAAGCAGAGCAGCAAAGCTATACACAGTGAGTATGCAGCTTCAGTTTCTTCTGGGTGTCCTCAAGGAAGGTCTGTGTGGATGCAACACGGATGCTCCTCTCATGGGTTTCATATCAGTTCGTTTTTTTGTTGTTGGTTTTTTTTTTTTTTTTGTTTTGTTTTTTTTTTTAAGCAGTGTTTATGCTGCTTACTTATTAGGTTCACACACTCCCAAAAATGTCAGAGAGCATTAAGTGTCAAATACTATTTTGCTCTTCATCCGTTTCTGTTTGGTTCCTTCCCTGCAAAGTTTCCTTTTGTTATTAAACTGCACAAAGGAACCCAGCTCAGCTTTACATAACTTCCCTCTGTGCATTAACCCAGCTTGCCTGACAGGCCTCCTAGCTGAAACTTAGTCTTTCCCGTGGCTTGGCAGAAGGAAAAGCATTCTCAACAGCAGATGTTCACCTTGTTGGTGCTTGAAGCCACCAGTCTGTCTCCCCGCCAGGTTTCTCCCACCAGGAGCAATGGCACATGCATCCTGGTGAGCTCTGCTGTCTCTGTGCTCACTGTCTGCAGTCTGGGACAGACACAGGGAGGTTAAACCTTGTCTGGCCATGTCCAGCAGCGTCTCAGTAGTTCTGTAAATGACACCCAAATCTGGAAACACAAGTCTCCGCTGAAACCAAGGTGTTTTTCAGCAGGGTGCTAGAATGTATTTGAGCTAGAAAGAAAGAGAAGTGAAGCAGGAGAGAAAGGAGCAATGTTAACATGTAACACTTGCCTATGCAGCATTTGGTATGTGCCAGAACATATCTCCTGCTTCTGGGTTTCAGGTGCCTCAGGGATCCTGAGTGCTCTCCATCCCTCTGGCCACAGCTGTGAAGCCACTTCTGTCCTGGAAATTGCTTCTGCCCCTGCCCTGGCAGTTACAGTGCTTGGGGGCAAGAGCAAGGCAGGGCTGCCTGCAAGCAGAGGGGAGAGAGACAGCAGGAGCAAGGGGAGTGGGGCTCCTTTTTTCAAGGCGGGAATGATTCTCCATGCAGTTGTCCTCACGTGTAATGAAATGTAGCACTTTTTCACAAAGCAGCACTTTGAGATGCTACCAATGTCCATCCTCTCTGCAGGAGCAGCAGGTGCTGGGTGCTGGGTGCTTGGAGCAGCTCCTTGAGCTGGGCACTAGCTTAGTCCTTGGGAGCCACAGGGACAATGCTCACACTGAGGATGCAGACCAGCAGGGAAGAGGTGTGAGCAAATGTACAGGTATCACTTGTCGTGTGCTCTTGAGCAGGTTTGTGAACATTTCCCATGTCCCTGCTTTTTTTCCCTCCCCTTGGCAGCCTGCAGGTGAATTCTCTCAATACCACATCTCTTCCTTGGTCTTTTGTGTGTGTGTGCGCCTTCACCTCTTTTGGAGTCACAGGCTCCTGTGCTAGTTATAAAATAGGGCCCATTTTCCATAGAGGATTTTGAATTTGGGGCAATTCTGTGAGTAGAGGAGGCTCTGGATTTTCCATATACAATCCACAGCAGTCACTAGGGTTTTTTTATGCCTTTGGTTTTTGTTCTATTTTGAGAGGAACCTTTGGAGGAGTATTAATAGCCTAAGGGCTGCCCCAATTTTTTCCATTTGTGCAGGAAAAATAATATTGATGAGGAGGGGCAGAGACACCCACAGCACCCTCAGGGCTAAAGATATTTCATAGGAAATTGTTGTTTTCAGACAGATGAAAGCAGAATCCTTTCTTCCCCTTCCCCCCACCTCTCACCCCTTCTCCCCCCCCCCCTCCTCCCCCCACCTCTCCTTCCCCTTTTTTTTGTAAGTGCATGCAAGGAAACAAGAATAGCCATTCAGTTGTGCTAATATTTTCCCCTTGGATCCAGGGTCTGTCTTGGTGGAGCTTGCTCTCAACTACCTTAAGTGAGATACTAAAATAGAATAGGAACATGTTTTGTTTTTCAAAACGTATCCCCCAGGAGCCAGGCCCAGTAGGCTAATGGTACAGCAGGCTTCGGACTGCTCCCCACGGGCACAGAGGATGATGCTCAGTGGTGGCAGGTCTGTCTCCTCTGGAGCTGCATGACTGTAGTGGTGGCTTTGCAGCCAGGCCAGGGTGGTGGATCACCACAGTGCTGGAGAAACCTCGCCTTATCTCCCTGACCACATCTGGGCATCTACACCATGTTTTGTTTTGTTTTGTTTTGTTTTGTTTTGTTTTTCCTCCTGCCAGCAAGGAAGGCAGTGTGTTTTCTTAACATTTGAGGGCATGGTTTATAAACAACCATTAATGCGCCTTTAACCTCTTTTTTCATTGTTTAAATTTCAAATTTTTGGATGCAAACTCCTTAAATCAATTCAATATGCTCTGAAGGGCTTTGCTAGAATTTGAGTTGAATTGCTTCCAAATGGAAACACAACACACACACAAAAAAGCATGTCAGTAATTTTAATTGACTCTACACTGTGCATATACTCTTAAATAATTGAAGTGTTTCCAATAGTTATAGATGCTTCAATTTGGCAGTGATTTGGGTACAGGCATAAAAAAGGCAGAATATAGAAGCATTACGCCTAGCGTTTCACAAGGGATTTGTTCTAGATTTAATTGGGATTCCTGTGAAACCATGCAGAACTTTGGCAACGAAACTGGAAACCAGGTGACCTGCGTGGTAAACCAGTGTGAGTTTTGGTACAACCTGAGTGGCTTTGAGGTTTTGGATGGAAACCAGACAAAATTCCCTGATTTCACCTGATCCTTCTTTTGAATTTTGAGGTCAATTTTTAGCTTGATATACAAAACCAAATTTAAGGACTCTGAATACAACCTCAAAGTTGCACAAATCTGTGTAGCCTAGAAACAAAGAGGCTGTGCCTGTTTTGAGGCCTGCCAGAATGAGACAGATTCAAAGCTGGTGATTTGAGGTCTGGGCTCTTCCTCCCTGGAGGACCTGCATTGTTCTGAGGTGCTCTGCTGACTTGAACGGCCCTTGGGTTGGCTTCTGCACCAAATCACAGCAGACCGGTGATATATTTGGCTGGTAAAGACCCTGTGCACGGCTGGGAAGCTCCCGTACAGGGCTGTGTGGGCCATCTCCCTGCTTCTGCTCAGCTTGTCTCTCTGGCGATGCTGGTAGCGTGGGGTTGTCACCTGCTGCCAAGGATTCAAAGGACCAAAGTGGTCCCTGTGGAGGGTGATGGCAGTCAGGGACAACTCTGTTTGTAGACAGCCTGAGGGTAGCTGGCTAAGTGACTGGAGAAGTGTGGGGCTCCCTGCTAGTGTTTGAACTCCTGCTAACAGAAATGCAGCAGTGCAGCTACTAAAGCTAATACCCATTCACTTTCATGATAGATTAAGCATTCTAGTTGCATACCAGCAGGATGTAAAAGTCTCACTTTTTTTTTTTTTTTTTTTTCCTGCTCATGTTTATTAGATGTTCCTCTGAGTTCTCTTATTTCTCCCAAAGAAGGAAGTGGTGGTTTAGTAGTACAAACACTGTGAGCACACTAAAGAAATGCCAAAAACATTTCAAACACATGTATGATCCTGTGTTAGTTTAGGCTCAGCTTGAAGCATGTCAGGATGCTGCTCAGGGCAGTATCAGAGCCTATGTGTAATCTTCTTGAGTTTTTCCCTTGCACACTGAATTTAGCAGAAGCTGCCCAAGGTTCTCATGTTCTGTGCTTCCCCAGCACCAGGCAGGCAGCTGGTGGCCACTCACAGGCAGGAGAAGCGCCTCCTGTGCAGTTTGTCCCCTCTAACTGTGGCTGTGACCACAATGGCAGAAACAGTGCTGGCAGTCCCTGCCACTTCGTGGTACTGGGGCCCAACAGCTGCAGGCAGGCCAGAGGCAGGGCAGAGCCCAGCCACCAGCTCACTTCCACCGCAAGCATGGCCACGGGGTGAGGCCGCGCAGCCGGCCATGTATCGCCACACCAGGCTCGGCAGGCCGGGGCTGGGAGGCCGCACACCACCAGAGCCCTGCGGCATGGGCCTGCAGCCCCTGGGCGCTGCAGCCTTGGCTCCCAGCTGCCCACAGAGCCATGAGAGGCGCAGCACAGCCCAGCACGTCGGACCTGCACCAGCTCAGCTGTGCTGCTGGATTGTGCCCATATCGTGCTGCCAATTTTGTAGTAACAGGCCACGTTCATGGTCGTGCTTCCTGCAATCAGGAGAACAGACAGGGCTTACTGAAAAGGATAGGGGCAGTGAGCTTTGTAACTGAGCAAAGCTGATACCTGAGGGAGGGGAAAGAAAGGAAGGGAAGGAAAGGACTGAGTTTGAGGCCCTCAGGCCAGAGCAGGAGGCAAAAACTCTGGGTGGTTGTGGTCTGTGGGGGGAAGCCAGGCCCCAGCCCCTACCCAGTGCCTGCAGGGGCTCAGTGAGCAGCAGGTCTGGACTTGCTCTGCCCTGGCAAAGTCCTGCAGGGTGATGGAGCATCCCCAGAGGGAAATCATGAACACGTTCACAGAATTGGCTGTTTGGCTTACATCTGATGCTTCAAAACTGCACTGCAACTGCAGCTCACTGATTAGTTTTTCGTGTGCATAGCTAAAAGTTTTAAATATTGCTATACAGGGGGAATTGAACTACTGGTGTAAAATGGATGATCTTTGTGGGTCTGGCATATGTCCCTACATATAGATGAGGAATTTTTTTTAAGGGATTTTAATATACTAAGGTGCGAAAGGCATCCACAGAGTTAAATGTTTAGAAAGGAAATGTTACTTTCAAGCTTCATTATGAGCAAATGTAGTCCTAGATTAAGTTGCAGTTTGTCCCTGACAGTGTCAGTTTTCCTGAGACAGGAGTGGAAGCATGAATCAGTATTAAAAGGAGTCAAAGAAAACTTTTTTTTTTTTTTTTTTTTTTTGATTCTATGTGTTATTCCTTCATTCAGAAAGGCTTCTCTTGTTTTACTCTATCTGTTTCTTTGATTTTAAAAACTTTGGATGTGAAATACAGATTCCAGGCCAAATTCTGCCTGTCACAACATATTTCATACAACATTCTTTTCAATAGGTTTCTAGTACGCATAAAATAAGCAAAGTTTGGCTTCAAAAGTGTGTTTACTACACAAAACCATAGAATCCTCAATGGCATAGTAATTTTTTTCTCATCTCCCTGCAACTTTGTATCACAACCCACATCTAGCATCCCACAACTAGACTCTGTGTTCAGATTTCAAACAGAATTACCAGTGTCACCAGAATCTAAATGACCAAGTAGGAGAGGAATTTGGCCTACCATAAAAAAATAAAATGTGTCTTTCCTGGATATGTAGTGAGTCTGCTGTTTTGAGAGCATGCAATATTGATTTCTAGAGTACACGTTGTCTGCATAGTGGCATGAATGCTATGCTGCATGAAACAAAAGCAGCTCATGGGTTCTTCCATTGTTTCTGGATAGAAAGAAGACAGTAGGCACGCCAAACGATAGTATATCATACTCATCAGTTTTCCAGACCCAAGTGAAATCCCACCTGTTTCTACAACAATTAGTTCATCAGATTTCATAGAACATTGGCATATTGTTCAATCATCTCATGTCCACAAGCATTCTGCAAATGAAACAACCAGAAAAGCATTCAGGCAGAGAAGATCATCCTCAGTATGCAAGCTATTCATACTGGGAAAAGATGCGGAGGAAAAAGAAAAAGGCTGGAATTTCCAGTGACTGCAGGTCATGCTGCCCAGGGCACGTCTTGCAGGATGAGTGGACTAATGAAGCACAGAGCACACAGCCACACTTTCTGGGACTCAGCCAGTAACCCCATACTCTTACCCACGCATTGGCTGCATGTCATCATCTATGGCTATATTTTCAGAGTTTCTGAGGCAGAAAAAAAATGGGCTTTGTGCTCCTTCTAGTTCCTGTTTTTCTTGTGACTGTGTGCATTTCCCCTCTCCCCAGCCTCAAGGCCAGATTCTAACAAGGTCTAGGATGGATAAAGGGCACTGTTCAGGCTGGTTAGGACAGCATCAACCAAAACAGTTAAAGATGCTAACCTTTCTGCAGAAGTAGCAAGACAAACTGTAGACAAATAAAGACAGATTTTGATTCAGCCTCAGAAGAGAATTGCATTTACAAGTTGGAGAGCATCCTGCAGGTGTGTGGGTGGCAGGAGCCTGTGCTCCTGCAAGACCCCAGCCCTGCAGGAGGGACCCTGTAGCCCTGAGCTGTCCTGGGCGGGGTGCAACAGGGCCCAGCCCCAGGCACTTCTGTCCAGCTGCCAGCCCTTCCGTTGGTGGTTTGCGCGTTCACTCTTACAGCCCACCACACTGAGTAGCTTTTCCCTATGGCTTAATTGCCTCAATGTGTCCTCTTGTGTCCTGAGCTCCAAGAACTGGGCCATAATCTGAATTTGGCCAGGAATAATGGATAGTGAAGCATCTCTGCTCTAGCAGTTGACATGTTTCCAACCTGGAATAATTAGCAAATATCAAGCATCTTGGAAAGCAGTTGACTCCTATTAGATTTCTAGATTAATCTTAGAGCCAAAGGAATCAAATAAGATGCGTTGATGTTGGGAAATGCTTATAAGAGCCAGATTCACCCTTCTTGTGTGCTGTATATATGACTGCATTACAACCACCGAAAGAGCAGCGGTCTTTCAAAAGGCATTTCAATAAGTAGCCCCTGATGTATAAAATAATTAAATCCTCTTCATCTCTCTGTGTTAATTTCTCCCTGTGTTTATCTGTTTTGTGCTAGTACCTCTCTTTCTGAGCTGCCTTGCTGATGCTGGTAGGGGTTTCTGAGTGACTGCAGTCCCTTGTGCGTGTATATGGGTCTGGCTGCACCTACATGACCTACCCGTGTCCTGGTGCCACCACCCAGCTCTGCCTCTGCGTAGCTGCTGGCAAAGTCTGGGCAAGGGGCCGGGAGGTAGCATGAGCTGTGACCCCAGTACTCCCCAGGTGCTGAAAGACCCAGGGACTCTGTGCTAGTGCTCTATCCATGTGTTGTGTGCTGTTTCTGTGCTCTCCACCACTCTCAGTAGTAACCAATAGCTATTGTTGAGGTAATTTACCAGGTTCTGGGTAATGCTGGTCATCAGCATGCACCAGAGCTGCTCAGCTCAAAGAAGACCCTTGCTTGATTCCTGTTAGGTGGTGGGACTCTTGTATAATTCTGATACAAGACTCAGCATGTGGTGGAGGTGTCTGAGGCATGCCAAGCTTCGGATGGTCCCTGCTTCCTGTCTCATGTCTCTTTAGCTCAGGACACAGAAATGCAAAAGCAGGTTCAGCCCCTGCCCAGGTCAGCCCCATGTACCTGTGCAGCCCATCGGGGCTCTCACCTCTCAGGTCATGGCAAGAAATACAAGGGTTTTCAGGTTTCTCTCTGCATCACACATATAGGACATTTGTGTCACACAATTAATTGTCCCCATGGTGCAAATATCCAAGAGGAAATAAATAGCTTTAAAGGTGCATAATGTCTGGGAAGTGTGCTCTGCTCTGGTCTCTGGGGAGCAGCTTGATTTCCTGAATGCATTCTGAACCTACCACTTCTGACAGATCGCAGTGTTTCTCCAAGCCATTTGCCCATCAGTTACAGAACCCACTTCAAGCCTGAAATAAGGTTACCGATGTTTTCTAGTATTTTTTTATTAACCACCTCCACCGTCTTGTAATTTAAAGCACCTGTCCATTTAAATTTTCCTTCTGACCTACTAAATAACCCTGCATGATACATACAATGAAACTAATGGCTTTTGGATGATGTTGTTGAAAACCAGCTTATGAAAAGTGAGTTGAATGAACCACACTGCAGGAAATCCTTTTCATACCCCCTGGAAAACCAAGCTGGAACACCTTTCTGGTTCAGTGTGCAGGGCTGAATTCTTAAACAATTATCACTCACTTTGCACTTGAAAAATGAGGACTGTCTTGTGATTTCTCAGCATTGCTGGTGTCACCGTGCACCCCCTTCCTGTGGCATTTTGTGATAAATGCCAGAGGCTTTGCATGCGCAGGTGCATGGTGAAGCCAAGAGCTCTTGCCCACCAAGAACAGATCTGTGCAAAGAGAGTGCCTGCTATCTTCTGCTTCACTTACTCTTATTCTTACAAAAATATAAAGCTTTGTTATTTTATTTTGTTTTGTTTTGTTTTATTTAACTTATTGAGGAATGGATAGATTCTTTCCAGCTAGGACAAAAGCAGCTTTGTACTTTTACTCCAGTTACTGCTTTACTCACTGTCAATCTTTCAAGCACAAGTTTGGCAAGCTAACAAGAAGGGCCAGGTGAAATTTTATTGTTGTGGTGTTTTAGCTCCAGGGGACGGGAATGCCTGTACAACCACAGACTGGAAGGTGTCACTGTGCACTACTTCAGGATCCTCAGCCACCAAAAGGCTTTCAGTTTTTCAAAGCACTGCTGAATGGGGTGACCATGGCATTACAGGACCTAAGCTGTGGAGTGTGCAGGCTTGTCCTGCTGCACATCACTATGTAGGGGGCAGAAGCACTGGAAAAGGCCCTCCCCAGGCCATGTAGAAGCAGATGGGTATTGCTGAGTGTTACAAGTCCTAACACTGCTGCAATGGCTCCCCTGGGTGCAGCATGGCCCAGAGCTGCTGTGAAGGCAAGTGGTGACAGTCTCAGTGGTGACAAATTTACAGAGGCAGAATTACCATGTTACAGAAGGAGGGGAAAGGCCTTGCTTCCAAAGTGGAACATGCAAATCCTGTTACCAACCCAAAGTTCTGTGAGCTTTTCACCATTGCCAGGCAGCTACCCTGCAGGCTCTCTTGCAACTTCCCAACAGCAGCAGCAGCAGCAGCAGTAATGAGCTCTGAGCATGGGAATCAGAAGCGTGTGCCTCCCTAGTGGGAAGTGCAGGAGGATCTCTATCAGCTGCCATCTGCACAGGGCTTCCCAGATGCTGCAGAAAGGGCTGGCTGTCGTCAGTGGGGCGCAATCACAAGCACAGAAAGGGACTTGTTTACAAAATGGTTTCTCTTCGAATTCTCTAATTGGAAATCATATTTGTAACAGAGCTACTAGAAATGCATAATGCCAGAATTGATTTTTTTTTTTTTCAAAATAAATTGTTATTGAAACTAATTTTGTTATGGAAAATGTCACTTCTGGTTGGATTTTTATGATTTCTTTTAGAAAAACTTCTAAAACTTCTAAAACCTTTACTGTTGTTACATTTAGATTTAAAAATGTCTTTTAAATTCATAATCTGGTGTAAGAAAAATTAATGTTTGTATACTGAAATCACCCCGAATGAATATTTATTTCTTTTTTAATTGAAAAATAATCTTTTCATTGAATTCTGAGTAATTCTAATAAGTGCTATCCAGGGCCTTTGCTATTAAACAGACCAGAGTAGATTAAAATAAGACTTTACAATCCAGTCATCTAGATCAGATGGAATCTGACTCTTTTTATTTTATAGAAGCTTTCACAGGGGGATTTTTCATTTTCTCATGTTTTTCATAGGAAAAACTGGGCACAGAGAGAAGTAGAGGTTTGGTTTCTTCCAGTCCTGAGGTTTACTCGGACATGGGCTGCAGCAAATTTCATTGTCTTGTTTGGCCACTGGTCGTTGCCATTGGCCCCCAGCAGCAAATTATTGAACAAAACAGAGGAAGTCAATGGGGCAGGTGGAGAGGACATGCACTCATGCACAAGAGGCGACAGCATGGGGCACATGCATATGGGTGCAGCTGATCATCCTGCCTCATAGTGCCTGATATGAGGGGCATGGGAAGAACTGCTCTGCTAGCTCAGTCAGGATTTCGAGCCTTCTGCCAGTGCTGAAGGTGTTCTCATTTGCAGCACCAGCAGCCCCAGAAGCAGCAATGTGTTCTGCCTCTCGCCTGCTTTAATGCTGTGTGCTACCTGCCAGTCCCTCTGAATTTCCCAGCTAGCAAGTCTAGCATTTCTTTGCAAACCGGGGTTGCCAGTGTCAGACATCTCTGGCATGCCCCAAGAACTTGCAGAGACAGTGGGCTGGGTAACATATGTCCACTGTCCACAAATGAGACCTTTAATAATTTTGTCTGCACAGGTACCAGATAGCATCTGTTGCACCTGGATTAGCTCTGAAGGGTGGTCTCTGGGAGTATCAGAGCCTAATGCCAACAGAAGGGCTGCACCAGCTGTGATGAAAAGCTTACCTGCTCTGAAGATAAGGGAGGCCCTGGAGCCCAGGTTGTGGGAAGCTGTATTTAGAAGCTGTTCTTAGTAACAGCGTAGGATAACATTATCCACAGTGAGTTACAAATTGAGGTTACGTGGTGCTCTGTGGTGCTTTTTGTGGATCATTAGTGACACCCACTTCTGGATTAAATGCAGCATGAAGTTCAGATAAATATGTTGGACATTAAGGTGACCATACACAGTACAAGCTGCAGGAAAATAGAAAGAAAAGAGCCTGGAAGAAACTAATCACAAAAGCAAAGAGGATAGCCAAAATAGAGACCTCAAAAAAGTTTTCACACTCAAAGATAGCACACGAAGCCATAAGGAATACCCTGATAAATTCTGGACAATAATAAATTATTTTTTCTCCTGTTTTAAGCAAGAGCTTTGAAGTGGCAGCACCATCCTTCAGCTGTGGCTCGGGTCCTGCAGCCAGCCATGTGCTTTGCCCTGCAACGTGGTAAAGAGGAGCCCAGCATGCTGCCATTTGGGGAGCAGATGGATAGGATCAGGTGTGAACGCAGCTGCCATCCTGGGCTTGGGGTCAGTAGGAATCAAGGCTTCTGTGCTTTAGTTCCAGTGGAGATCTGCTTGAGTTTGACAGAGTATCTTGTGCTCAGATGATGCCCAACACAAGAGACGCCTAGCGGACACCCATGGCCAGAACTGAGGTCCCATAATCAGGGAGTTTCTGGTTACTCGCAGAAAACCACTTCTCCTGAGGGCTGGCCAGGCACTGTTAGCTACACCCTGGCAAGGGCTTGCAACAGGCCTCTGAGATTTGTCACAGCAAGTAAGAAAAAGATAGTTCAAGAGCTAGGTAATGATGTGCGCTGAGAATTGGAGACTGCAGAGATAAAAGGCAACTAGTAGCAAAGCAAAAAGACTGACACCACTTAAAAGGGCAGAAGAAGTAAAATGGCTAGACACATCATAGCCTTAATAGGAAACACATGAGAGATGTTGATCAGAGAATGCTGGCAAACAGATGAGGTCTCTGGAAAAAAAAAAAAAAAAAAAGAGGAAACAGAAAACAAGATGGAAAGATAAAATTTCAAAGCAAGTCCTAAATGGGTAGCAGTTCCTGCTAATAGGAAGACCTGTAGTGATTTTGCCAAGTAGTACACAGAGAAGCTGATGATCATTAACATCTTGATAAATTTATTATCAGACAATTCAGGCCTGTCAATTTCAATTTCTTCCAAGAGACCGGGGTAGTTTTATAAAGTTACTAAAAGTAAGCGAATCTCTAACACAACAAATCCTCACTGATTGCATCTGCATACACTAAATACTCAGGAGTGAGCAGCGTGACGGTCAGGGCAGCCACCAGTGCCAGAGCTGGGGATGGCGGCCGTGCCACAGTCCCATGCCCGTCCCAGTGCCTCCTGCCACCTTGCTGCGTGAGCAGCACTTGGGTCAATGCTCAGCCCTGCAGTCTCCACTGGCTGCAGTTTCTACCCAAAGCTCTTTTTAATGTTCCTCCGGGAGAACAGCAAAGGAGTTGGGCAGGCTGCAGCAGTGGGTTCAGCCCTTATATGAGGTGGCTACGACTGCAGCTCTCGCTGGAGCTGCAGGGAGACTCTGGGGACCCGACACTGCCATGGGCCCTGTTCAGTACCAAGGGGAGGCCCCTCTACATACACTGAGCCACTGAGCCACCCTGAAGGAAGAAAAACTGAATTTCAGCAATCCTGTCTGCTCCTGCCACCACCTGGAGAGCTGCTCTTGCATTTCCTCCATTGCTTTCTGAGTGATTACCAGGCATTAAACCATACTGGAGTTGTTCACAGGGCGGGGAGTGACAAATTTGAGACTCAGAGCCAGAAAGACCAAAAAAGAAAAGCAAAAATTTCAATGGAAAAGGAAGAGTTGGCAGTTGCACAGGAGGCATGCCTGCTTCACTGTGCTCTGCACACAGGGTACGTCACAGCCAAGGCAGCACTGTGGGAGCATTCACTCGCTTGCTTTATGGTACTTGATATACCTTGAATTTTTTGTAATTAATTATTCATGCCTTGCACCATGTTTTACAGTGAGGCTCTGCCACATTCTGAAACTAAAAATAATCTTCTTACATTTTTAATCAGGCTTCATTATGAATGGCAGATGCTTGAGACTGAAGTGAAAATCATCATCAGTTGTACTTATTGGCTAAATTCCTGCTACACTCAAAGCTTAAGAAAAAATCAAACACATTTGACAGCTGGTAGAATGAAAGGGAAGGATAAATCTTACCCTGACAACATATACCATATTTACCATGAGCTGTTAAACTCAAAGAAGCATCAGCCTTCACCCAGAACACCATAATAGCTTTAACGGGATGCTCAAATCATTGTGCATTTATCAGGAGGAAGAGACGTTTGCTCTGTGGATGCTATGGTCCTCATTGGCATGGCATGGCCCCATCCATGTGCTGTGGTGCAGGGCAGGGGGTCTCTTGGCCTTCTGCTCCCCCTGCCCCTTGCAGCCATGCTCCTGGCAGCAGCCTCCAGGTCTTCCTGCAACCTTGTGGCTAGCATGGAGGTGCCAGAGGTGCAGAGAGCTCCTGAACTGCTTGCTTGCTCTTTGCTCTGCAACAAGCTGCCCTTGCTGTCTGTAGGTAAATGCCCAGCAATAAGGACTTCCTTGGAGCCTCCAAGACAGAGATGCATGGCCATGCTGGCCCAGTTTCATGTGTGCGAGGCAGAACAATGCGATGCTGTGCAGTTGCAGCACTGGGCTGCAGCTGGTCCTGAAGGCGAGGATGGTCAGGGCCTCAGGCTCGCACAGGATAGCAGCACCCCAACAGTGCCCAGGGGATGCTGCAGTGCCAGGGAGTGGCAGTCGGCTCTTGCAGCCCTTCTGTAAAGGGGTGATGGTCCGTATCTCTTCCATCAGGGCAGCAAGACGATTTCCCAGTAATTCAAGTACAGAAAGATAAAGTTTCAGCTAACTTGTTAACCTGATTGGTGAGCACTAACTCCAGTGTCACATTTCACCCCAAAATAATTGGGAAATTATGATTTGCATTCATTCCATCTTCACCTGCAGGTCAGAGGTCCGCCGCATGTCCTACAGCATTTGAACAGCTGTTTTGAGGTAATGTTAATGCACTGCGTACTTTGGAGTCACTTGGGTAAGCTACATCATAGCGAGGCAAGCCTTTCCATTGCACCCCGGAGGGCACAGCACAGCCTCTGTTCATTTCTTATCGCAACTAGTTGTGTGACATTATAAAACATTTGCTAACTTTTTGTTGATGCATATTTTATGGGCTTGTGTTGCTTGAAGACTGTCTGTCTGTGAAACGCATTCCTAAAGAGAACACTGAATAAAAAAAATATGTCTGAACTAGAAATGCATGAGTTACAGAAAAATCCTATTTTACTACCAGAGGTTTGCAGATTATTATATGGGTCTGTTTTCACTTGATTTCACACTATGTAGATTTACTAGGTTACAATGAAATATTGGAGTAAAATAATTCTGCAAATGAGTAATGTAATGTGTTTATAATGCAGTGCTCTGTATCTATAGCAATTAGTATGTAACAATTAAAATATTATATTTATCTTTTTAATGAGTGTAACAAACCCCAAAATCTTTCACGAAATAAGATTTGTCTACAAAGGGCAATAGAGGTGGCTAACCTTATCAAATTCAGAAATAAGCTATAATTTCATGCTGATAAGAAACATCCACAGTTTTTCCAGGTAGAAAATATTTTATTTACCCAAGCATTAGCATTTACGAGCTTCAGGTAGAATTAAAAGATAAAGGCCACTAAAAGCCTGGGCAAGTGCATAAGAAAAGGGCATTATTTAGGTTGCAAGCACACAGGAGACAGTGTGCGCTGACAGACACACATACCATAGCGCAATCCATGGTCAGAGCAAGGAAGGGCTTTCATCTTTGATTTCCCCTGCTGTTTCACCAGGACTTCCCTGGCCAATGCCTGAGGTGGCTTGCCAAGGATGGTTTGCCAACCCGATCTCCAGCTGGAGCTGCTGTGAGGCAGGTCTTGCCTTCTGCAGTGAAAGATCTGCTTGGCTTCCGCACTCACTGCATCAGTGCTTTTCAGTGCCAGCTAGGAAAATGCTTCACCCTCATTTCTGATGGTGTCAAGAGTCCTTAGCTTTGCAACAGCACGTTTAGCAAAGCAGGGAGGAGAGCCAGCCCATCAGCTTACAGCTCTGACATTTATGTGTATGGGTTAGGAAAGGAAATTGGTCTTTGTGCTCATACCATGACTGAGCATTTCACCACCAGCACTCAGCACAGCAACAGCCCTCTCCAAACTTGCTTTCCTCTGGCTTAGGCCCTTTTTGGCTTTGCCGTGTGAGTTGCCCCACCACATTCATTTTGACTCCCAGCCCCTCACCTCCCCACGTGCCCCTGCTCTGGCTGCCGGATCCTGCTGGGGCAGGGCGGGAGGGGGCCCTGGGCGGGTGGCAGGGTGCGTGGGCACCCGACTGCTGCAAGCCACGGGGAGGGCAGCACCTGAAAGCTCTGGCCGCTTTCCGAAACCAGCAGTATCCCCACATCTTTGTCTTCTGGATATACATATTTCCCATGTTATTCACTTAATTGCTTCTCAGTCATGTCTGAGCCATTGAACTGCTCTTGTGTTCAGCTGGTGTTTCTTGCTCTGAGGACTCTTCTTTCAGTCTGAGGGGCATTTTAAAACTGACATTTTACCTAAGCTTTTGCTTTTGCTTGCTTTAGGATGCAGGTGAGGAGTTGTACGAGTTAGGCTGACCCTAATTAGCCATCACTACAGGCTGCGTTGTGCTTCCTTCTGAGCCTGGAACTTCTGCTCAGAGGAAGCGCCTCCTCTGTGCCTGATCCTTCTCCACCTCTGCTGCTGCTTCCCTTTCAGCACTGTGTAGCACGAGGCCACGAATCAAGAACAGAGTGAAAGCTCTTTCTTGGCAATGTGCAAAGACAACCCCAACCCCAGTCACTACTAAATGCTTTGACTAGTGACTTTAGCAACACCTTAGTGCACAGATAAACAGCCTGTGCTGGAAACAGAGTTCTGCCAGAAGAAGGGAGATTAGATGGGCAGAGAAGGAAACTAGATTTTCAAACTTCACAGAGTGGTTTGTCAGTTATGAAAACTATTAAAGCCCCATGCTAGGCAGCACACCAAACCTGCCTTGTGACTTGGGCCCTGCCTGTGGTGCAGGAGGGCGCGAGGGGTGCGAAGCCCAGAACTGACGCAGCCTGCGTGGGCTTGGGGAGTGGGGCCCCACCAGCTCCCTGTTTGCAGAGTGGCACTTCACGCAGAGCCATAGCATAGACAATGTGTAAACTGTTGGGAAAGAAGAAAATGATTTTGGGTTGAGCGCTTTGTCTGAACTTTGTCCTTTTCTCAAGCAAAAGAAAATATTATTTCACCCTTTTAAGAGCCACACATAATAAGAGGCAAAATGTCAAGACCAATGTTGATATAAACCCCCAAGGAAAACAAACATCTATGTGGCTTCTCCAAAAGGTCTCACTTCCTCACCCTTCTCCCCTAGTTTAAACAGATTCAGTAACTGAGGAGGAAGGGGGAGGGAGGGCATCTCCCCTGGCTGCTGCTGAAGGTCTTCATATGGACCCAGTCCTGCAGCCTCCTCTGCGGGGTCCAGGCCTGCACACAGCACCAGGTACAACACGTTCCTGCCCCAGTAAGACCCCTGCCTCTCCTGAGAAAAGCTGTGTGCGTGGGGCAGTGTGGCAAAGCCCCAGGCCCCATTTCACCACACAGGGCAACACAGACTCGCAGCAGGAAAATGAATGTCCTATGCTGCTCAGCAACATGAATGCTTACCAGTATGTTGCTGCTTATAAGGTTGCTGCAAAAAATTCCTCAGATCTTACTAGAGGCTTGTCCCAACAGAGGAGATGAGCATGCTGAAGTCAACAGACCTATTTGGACCTGTTGGCTTTTTCAAGGAGTTACATGGAATTAGAGCTGTTTGGCTGCTAGCACTGAGAAATAAAGATTTTGTTATACATGTATGTAGAGTGATTCTATTCTTCTAATATCTTTAGTAAGAGGTAACAGTGAGGCAGCCTGGAAGGTGTGCTGTGTGCAAGATGTATGTGATGTTCCTGGAAGAGCTGGACCTGTTTACCAGAACCAACAGAAAAAAAAAAAAAAGAAAAAAAAAAAAAAGAGCAGCCGCTGGAGATGTCTCCATTCCACATATATGTGCAGCTGGAAGGGATAAGGGACAGTGGACCCTGTGGATTGTGATGGAAGAGCACAGCTGGATCCTCAGCACGCATCCTTGCTGTGAGCATGGTGCAGAGGAACCACCGCAGAGACAAGGCCATTGGCTGTGAAATCAGGGACTGGCCTCTTGCAAGAAGATTGAAGCACACTGAGGCTCTGACCCAACAAAATGAGCATGGTAGGACTGTGGTACAAATACACGCCAGGAACATTCTCTTGTGATGCTGGGTGTTCAGAGGGTAAGGGTGCAAAGGGTGGAAGCTAGCCTCACAAGCAACTAGGGACATTTCTTGATGTTTCAGCTAATGTGCTGAATTCAGCTTAATTCAGCACATTTAATGAAGCTTAATTCAGCTAATTAAGCTTCAGGTCTGTGAAATCAAGAGCCATCATCTTCTATTGCCAAAGCTGAGCTACATCCTGCAGTTATTAAACAGGAATCTCTAAATGTGAATACATGTGCCAATATTAGTGACATTAACCACCTGAAACACTGTGCTGCTCTCACTGGACATGAGCATGGCCTGCTTGTCCAAGCAGCGTGGGCACATGGTGGCACATCCTTGCTGATGGCCCCACTTCCAGCTGTGCTGCGACAGTCCCGAGGTATCCTTTGTTCCCACTGTGTTCATGGTTCCCTTTGAGCTTTGCACCCCTCAGCATCCTGATACTGCAGAGGGCCTGGTTTTATATGACATTTGTGCCATTGTTGTGGACAGGTTCAAGCCATTCCAAAGCTATTCAGTGTTTAGCCTGAAATATAAAATTCCCAGTGACAAAGTTGTTACCAGCAAGCACAGGCACAGTAATTCCCACCCACAGCAGCAATAACTGTCACATGATGCCACACAAAGTACAGAAATTAATAATTAAAAGCCTTGAACAGGCTTTGGAAGAGCTGTGTTATTATGTGCATCAGCAGGAGGATAAATCACAAGTAATTCAGAAGTATATTCCCAGGTTCACTCATAACCATCATGGTATTTGGAGTCCCTTTGGGAGCAATAAACGACATAGAGTCCATATTATAAAAATAAACATGAACTTAAGTGGCAAGGATTCATTTAAACCGAAAGGAAAAAGACTTTACTACTTGCACTATCAGTTTAACATAAGTAGAGCAAGTTTCACTTTGGAGCATATGCCCAGTGCTAGGAGAAGGGCACCACAGTGCAGGGAAGTGGTTGGCAGTGTCTGCTTCTTCTTGAAGCTGTTTACCCTGATAAGAACTATGTTTTTTCTTCTATGTTCTGCAAAACATAAGCTCTCAAAAGCTCTCTTTGTTGTTCCAATTTGAAAATAAAAAGGCAAAAATGTGGCTATTTCCCACTCCGCTTTCATTCAGCCTTTTCTTAAAAGCGTATGACCCAGCCCCATGTACAGTATTGGGGTTTTAGAATAGGTGTCATGGGATTTAATAGTGCTTTAAAGTCCCAGTTCCAGGAGCCATGAGGGTATATGGGACTCCTAGTGTTTAATTTAAAATGTGAGATTCTAGTCCCTATGCTTAGAGCTAAAAGCGGTCAATATGACTATGACTACTCCAAGAGCAGGAAGAAAACTCAAGCATTGCTTATTGGTCTTAGTGGTTTCTAGTCAAATGGATTTTAAGAGCAGTGGATTTTAAGAGTGATTTTTATATGTATATATTTATTTATTTATTTATTTATTTTTATTTATTTATTTATTTTTTCCTGAATAAGTGTTTCAGCATTTTGTCCCCAAAAAACTTGCTCAGGGATAAATGAGGACAGGCTGACAGGCCTTTCCAATATCATGTTCCTTTTATTTTTATTTTTTTTTCCTTAGCAATAATAATATCCTAATAAGAATGTCCTGCAGCACAGATCAACAAAATAATGATAATCAAACAGTACTGCTAGATAAAATGTACAATTTTATCACCTGTTTGATTGTTTTGCACAGAGGTAGGGAGCAGGGAGGTTGAGGGGAGGGCGGGGGTATGACTTGGCTCCATGGTTAGATTCTTAGCAAAATGGAGAATTAACTCAGAAGAGCCAGGGGAAGACTAAGTGCCAGCACTTGTGAAAGCAGACTGGCATGCACATCACAGGAAAATTACCCAGAGGCTTGAGCTAACAAGCCTTTCTCTGGCAAACTACTGAGTGACTTCAACCCATTCAGTTCAGTGGGAATTTTGCCTGGGCAAAGGCTACTAGATCTGGCCTCATGTACACTCTTCACTGTTTCTGCCCACAAACACTGCCTTTTCTCAGATCTTAACTGTGTCTTGCCTCTGATCTTGGGCTCCTCCTTACAGGCTCTATTTCAGTTGGCTCTGTAAATAAATACAATTCTGATGTGTGGTCTCACAGTGGATTATTGAATGGGATCCAAAATGCTTTTCACCAGTAAGAAGCTAACTTTCCTCCGGGTTATTGTACCCTGTAATTCACTTCACACTTCTGATGTAAAAACCCCGTGGGGTAAACATACACAATCACTTGTCTTTTCCTTGATAGCATTTTTTTTTAATCTCTTGAAAAATTAACCTTAAAATTATTATTGATGGAAGACAGAGCATGTCTGGTTATGCGCAGCACAGCTCTGCAGCCATGTGCAATCTGCTGTAATATCAGTAGATGGAGCTAAGTGAGAAAAGAAACAGGGGTTTGTTTCTCTGATGGTGCAGGTTTAGCTCTTGATTTGACCTGATTAGAAAAGAATCCCTCATTTAGTTTCTGATGCTTTGAAAGTAATATAGGCAATAATTACATGTAGCTCTGCCAGTGCAATAACCAGTGGCAAACAGTGACTTCTGCAAAAATAAAGATTTGGAACCAGTTTATTCTGTAGGATGATATGTACAGGAGACAGCAAAGGGGACAGTTGTATTATTTTTCTGGGAAGTGAAAGATGAGTAATCTGTGAGGGTAGCAATAGGGTTTTGAGCACTGAAATATTCATTCTTTCTCAGTGGGCCCTAGAAGGTTATTCAGCTGGACTTTAATTATCCTCATCATCTCAGAACTTGATGTGACAGATTTGGGAAGTAGATGTAGAGAATAGATGCAGTATCAATGCTATCATCAACAGTCACAGTCTTTCCCCAGAGAAAATTGCTTCTTCGGAGCCATAGCAGCAGGTGCAATGGAGGTGAAATTCATCCTCTGCAGAAGGCTTGCACAAACTTGCTATGGAGATATCTGGTTTGAACAAACTGTGGTTGATGAATGACAATGAAACATTAACCAATCAGTTTACAAAGCTGTGGCATGCAGGAAGTATCCTCTGCAAAGCCCTATTCCAAAAGGCTTAGGGGATAAGAATGTAAATCTGAAAACTCTTAATGCTGCTTGCGTTTGTGTAAGTGCTCGCGTATCAATTTATACTCCAAAGTCATCCGTTATTTTTTGTCATATTTTGTGATTTCTGGTAATCTTTTCCAACTTCATAACTGTGATTTAATTTGACTATACCTTCTTAGCAGCCCTTTTCTTTCATTGTATTGACCATAAGAAAGCATCAGACGAGAACCCAGGAGTAGCCCATGTTATTACTGTGCAAGATGTAATACAGACAATACAGGGATTAAAAAGCAGGAAAGCTATGACTGAATTCCAAGAGCTGTGATGCCTATGTGGACATATATGCCTTTTCTTTTGCTTCTTTCTGCTACAATATGACAGTAGTAGTCTGTGGAGAGAAAGGATCATAATTGCTTGAAAAACAGCGGAATTTCCTTTCTGAGGTCTTTTCTGCACAATGAGTACACAATACATAAGTACCTGTTATACTAAAATGAAAAGCCATGTCCACATTGACTATCAATCTAGTTCATTGAGAAAGATGTTAGAATGACAGTGTTTTGACCAAGGCATATTTTACAATATGTACCACTTTGCTTGCATCAGTGTGTCTCCATGTTTGTAGAAATAAAAATCCTTACTTAGAGAGAGAAATGGAAAACCTGGGAAAAAAACAAACAAACAAAATCACAACAGCCAAACAAACAGAATTTCTCACAGAAGTCTGTTTTCTATGCACTGTGTTTACTGAATTAATTGATGGTTTACATGAGTTCTCTTGCTCAGTTCTCAGTTGCACCTCATTAAGAAGGAAGTGCCCCAGAAGGGCCCAGTCCCTTTCACTCACTGATGGATGCTGCTGGCACAGCTCTGCAGAGTTGGGTCTGGTGTGCTTGGGTGAGATCTCAGCAAAAAAAAACAGGAACAATTGCCCCTTGTGAAACAAGGATGGCAGGGCAAAGTGCTGTTAGGGAGCAGAGAAAAGGACCATCAGTATGTGCAAGCCTCTGAGCAGCTCACAGCGGTTTGTTAAAGGTACAGTTACTGGCACTGAAGTGATAAAGGAGATATTGTTAAATCCTCCCTGCAATGCAAAGAAACAGAGACTATTTACTTGTTTAATGTATCTAATTATTTCTAGCTTTTGTTGAATGTTGCTTGCTTATGTAGATGCTGTTCATTTTGGAAGTTGCTGGTTTTTAGTGGTCAGCAAACATCTGTCTATGTATTTCTAAGTCCTTGTGAATGTTATATGGTAATAAAGAAAGGCAAGGTGTAATTTGGTATGGTTTTCTTGTTTCTGTATTTGTTTTATTTTCAGTATCTGAAATTTAAAATCTTATTAGGAGCCTTTCTGTGTAAAGAATAGGGAAAGCAAATAATGTTCTGAGCTTTCTCTGCCCTTCCTCCCTTCCTGAGCCTAACTTGTATGTGATAAGGTCAGCACCACTTCATATCTTGGAATCTTGAGGGCAAAGGCTGGCAGGTATGTCATAATTACCATAGAACATACTTTTACATCATTAGTATATGATCAGTCGTACCAGCAGATGATTTAATGAGGCTTTGGAAAATGCAGTTTACATAGTTAAATGAGTTTTTAAAACAGAACCTGACTCAATCTATTGGGCTCTTTGTTTCTGTGTATTCTGGTGATGGAAGAGTAATGCCAAGGGAGGAACCCACATGTTCTTTCCCTTTTCAGGTTCCCTGGAAAGAGCTGAGGGTATTAGCATTAGCACAGGTGGTTGCAGAGAGGTGAGTGGCTTGCTCTTTGTGGGTTTCTCTTTTCAGCCAATTGCTGAAACAAATAATCTCCCTTAATGCACATAGGGTGCACACAAAAATACTCTATTTCTTCCAAAAGTATTCAGAAGACACATAAAAATAGAGTAGAAGGGCAGAAAAGCCCTCTAAAATTTCAGCTTTTTTCACAGTCCATTACTGCAAATAAATCGTGCCTGTTGTGCTAAAATGCAACATTCATTCAATGTAACTGGAGAGGAAAAAAAAAAAAAAAAAAAGCTTTACAGTTGTAATATTTATATGCTAAGTGTAGAATATTTGGATAATTACATCCTCATAAATAATGTTGTCAGGTCCATTTCATTTTAACTGTATTGTATTGTTGTTAAATGAAACAAACACCATATTTAAATTTATTTCTCTTGCAGTTCCATTGTTCAGCTTTACTTTGATTTCTTTTAAAAGACGAAGAGAAGCACATCCATCCTATACACCAGGCCACAGCCAAAATAAATGCACATCAAATAAGTTTATTTAAACAGACATGCCCATAAAATGTTAACAAGACACCAAATAATTACAGGAAAAGGCTGAAGTCCAACTCTGTACAGAGTCCAAAGGTCTGAATTGTATTTAAGACAGAGATCACATAAAATGCGTATTGACAGTATAACACCAAGTCTCTATCATCAGTGATGCATCCATTTTTTTCAAGGCCAATAAACTTTAATGTGCTAGCAGAGTTGTATCCAAATCACATAAAATACCCTGCCATAGAATGTATAGAATAGAGTAAAATAGGTTTTATGGTTAAAAATATTATCCCATTATGTTTTCGTTTTTCTCACTTCCATTTTGTGATAGGGGCTAAGTTACTTACTACATTATGGTATTTTAAATGTTAGTGTTTGTACTACAGAAAAAAACACATCCTTGTCATCTACAAACAAATAGTGTTTGTTTAATTAAATTGGGCTATGGGTTATGCTGATGGCTTCAGGTTCCACAGGGCTTTCTCAGTGGTTAGTTCTGATCATGAGCCACCCGCTCTGTGTGCAAGTCTCCATTACATAAGATGCAATCCCGTGTGCAAGTAGGGAAAGTGCTTAAGTTTGAGGGGGGAGGGCGGAAGGGGGGGGGGGGGTTACTGCAGGATTTAGGCTGCTCGTAATGCCTCTCATTTTTGCTGATTGGTAGTGCTTGTTCATTCTGTGGTTTTCTTTTGTGTATTGTGGTCTAATGTCAGCTTGGTCAAAGCTTAAGAGCCAAAGAACTCATGTGCACTTGAAGTCTCTGGGCTCTAAATAAATGGCTTATTCACTATTTCAATTTCCTACCTGTGGAAAGGGTTAAAATACTCTCCCCTTAGTAGTCTCCTTCAGCTGTTCCCTCCAGTGGTCTGCCAGATGCGGGTGCTGCACAGAGCATGGCACAGCAGTATGTACTCTTCCAAGGTATAGACAGGAGAGAGAACATTGCTGTTTCCCTGCTTGTGGATGCACAAGGATATGATGTACCCAAGGCTGGAAGCAGACAGAGCGTCTCTGCTAAAGCCAGGAGTGACTTGGGTTGCACAGTCAGAGACCGTCCCTTGAGTGCAAATGCTAATGTTTGCTCTGGCTCCATGGTCAGGGGCTGTCTGCCCACTTCTCTTTCAGTTTGCACTAACTCCATGTGGAATGCCCAGCAAAGAAGCTCACACAAGCTGAATTAATGTTTTACCCTAGAGGTTAAGAAAGTTCTTACTACTTCTGGCTGAAAAAAGGAAAAAAAAAAAAAAAAAAAAAAAAAAAAAAGAATGGTTTAAAATCCTATGCCTCTAAACCACTCTTGTGGTGATCTTAAAGATAAATGATGTGCTTTTAACACATTGGCTTAGTGATATGGAAATCAAATTCCTTTCATTGATTTTTGAATGCTCTAATGTTCTTGTCTCCACCTGCTGGTAGAGAGAAGATGATCTGCAGGTCTTGGCCGGATGGTGCTAGAGAAACTTTCTTGCCATTTTCATTTGCACTCCAAGAGTCTGATAGATATTATTTGCATGTACTAGTCTCTGTAGATACTCAAGGTGTATTGGGATTGTAGGATGCCTGGAATGTATATGTTGGCAGATGTTCCTTTTACAGTATTTCTCTATAGTGAAACCAATGCTGTAATTCAGTCCTTTTTCTCCAAGATGCCTATATCATTTTAGAATATATAAACAATTTTTAAATTGTTTTCCCTGAGCACCAACAGGATTAGAACAGCAGTTTCAGAGGTGAAAGGCCTGTAATTAATACAGCATGCCAATCAAATCCCATCAGTGAAATGCATTTCATTAATATTTGTATTTTTTTTACTATTAAACCATGTTATAAACATTTTAACAGTTCACATCTGTCTCTCATAGAACAATTGTAATTGAAATTAAAATGCTAGTTTTCCAAGGTAATTATATTTTAGAAGTGTATAGTCTTGCTGGTGGACACTTGATGTTTCCAGATGTACATCTCAGCACTGAAAGCTCTGTTTGGACATCAGTAATAACTGCTCTGCATGTCTTTCACCTGACAAAAGGAAACAAAATGTTACCCTTAAAATTCCTCCCCGCTTGTAACATGTTTCAGTCTTCATGGTTCCTGTTATCTGCCTCTTCCCAGCCTTTTTCCAGCACCTAAATTCAGAATTTCAGATTGTCTTTGTCATACCCTCCTCCCTCTACCTCTTTGCAGAGAGTTCAGTCCTTGAACAGGAGCTGGCTCATCCATGCCTATGGCAGAGATGTCATCCTCTCCAGAAATAATGGGGGTTCTGGTGTCTTATCTGTCCTTGGGTGCTGGATCCAGAGATATTTTTAAATGACAGCAGTTGCTTCACACTGAGAAGTGGCTTCTCTGGCAACAAGAGATGCTCTAAGAGTTCACAACGACATGTTAATGTTGTGCAAATTTTCTTTCTACCTTCTCTGGCAAACTGAGCATGAAAGTTCAAACTGTTACAGACTTTACAACTGTCCCTTCCTATTTTAATAGCAGAATGTTAGTACCTTCTTTTTATCTTGTTTTACTAATTAACCACACTTTTCTTAGAGTCTTTGATTGCAACTCCACACAAAGTCAAGGATAATTTCAAGCATGAATGATGTCAGAAAAAAAAAAAAAAGGAAGTGTGCAATATATGTATGACTTTGAAATCATGTAATTGGTATCTGATGCTTTCCTTGCTTTATCACATAGAGTGATTTCAGAGAAGAATGAATCTAAACGTGTACAACCCTGGATCCTGTCGCTTCACCAGCTTTCATAGCTGAGGAAAATGGGACATGAGAGTCCCTTTAATATACTGCATTAGTCTCCTGAGTAACCTTATAATCTGTAATATAAAGTATAACTACACATCAATACACTCAGTCTTACACTAATTTTTATGACCAGTGGGTTTATTCCTTGACACTAGCAAAAATCAAACCCCAGGCACTCATGCTGTTGATATTGAAGAACATGAGCCTAGCTGTTTGTTCTGGGAGGTCCTATCTCAGCAGGCACTGAGGAGCAGGAGCCTAGCTTGTGCTTGGCTCCTGCCCAACACGGGGCAGCTCTCCTGCTGCTGCCGGGGCTCTTGGGAGCTGCTGCAAATTGTGAGTTTCTGCTGGAAGATATGCACAGCTGGGACTGGAAAAGCCTGCAAAGGCAGCTCATGGGAGTGAGCGAGGAGGAAGGCTCTCTTTCCTTCACCCCACCTTCTCTCTGAGCCTGTCATGTTCGGCATAGCTCTTACATGTAAGTACAGGCTGAAATGCTGTGCTAGATTGGGATGTTTTCCTGAGCTGAGGTCTTCTAAAGATATGGTGGTCACTTAGGCCTGTCGAACATATTTTTCCACTTTAGTTTAATAACCCAGTTGCTCTAATCATAATGTTGCATCCCAAATCAGAAATGTAAATATCTTTATCTACTGGTTTATATGACAGGCTTCAACCCTTTGCATTAAGGAAATCCTGATTTAGGAAAGGGGGTAGGGGGCGAGGGGGGAGGATTAACTCTCTGTGGGTAAGTGACTGAACAAATCATAATTCATGCTAGTGAAGTCACTGCTTCAGAAGTGTAAGATCATAATTTGAGGGGAGAAGTAGGGGAGGGGATGGCATGTATCACCCAGGTTTTCAAGTGATTGAGACTGCGACCAAATGCATTCATGTCCATTGAGATCACATTGAAAATCGCTTTGAAGTTCTCCGTCCACTCTTCCACTTCACTGCTTTTTAGTCCCTTTTGACCCAGGTTGAAAGGGTGCTCCAAATCTGTAGTAAATGTTACTGCTTTGCCACACTTTTATCAGATGACCTGACAGTTCTTGGGGAATACCTCTTCTCCCCAGGTATTATACAAATATTGAACTCCACAGATATCCAAGATATCTCTAGGGGAAGAGGGAAAATGACACTTCGGCTGGGAGCAGTCAAACAAGCTCCGTTGCCCTTTGATTGTTCTTGATTTTCTACGTGCAGAGCTACAGGACACCAAAGTGTACAATAGAGCCGTTTCTCTACCAAAAATAATGCAGACGCTAGGCGTTCCTCTACTCTGACCAAGAGTAAGAACGGTGAAATAATTAGGGGAGCAAATCTATGGTGCGAAGAGGAGTGTCAAATTGGCTCATCTGCCGTTGTCCAAATGAGGCTAAAGCTGAAAGTGTTTATTGTTTGTGACAACCTTTGAGCCTTGGGATTAGCTGATTTCTTTTAGGACAACATCATGAGAAGTGGCAGCTGACTGAAGAGCAATCCCAAACGAGTTTATATACACTTATGTTCTGAGCTAACGAGAAATAGTAAGTTTTGTGCTTATGAATAACGGCGGGGTGGGAAAGTGGGGGAAGTGTTCTCCCATGCCTCCTGGCTCCTCAGGGGGACAGAACCATGAGCAGATAACATAGTTGAGGAATACGGTGAGGGCAGCTGTTTTTTTTTTTTTGTTTTTGTTTTTTTTTTTTTTTAAAAAAAAGTATAGGGCTGGTATTCGCTGATCGAAGCCCTGACTTCTAATAAAGACCTCCGAGGGCTGCTCCAAGTCTTGTCTTGCCAGCATCCAGCATGTCAGATAAACGATAAACAGAGACATGCAAGAGAAAGAGAGAGGACAAGAAAATGCTGCCAGAAGAGCCTGCAGCTTCGTGTGCATCTTTACAGTGATCAGTTGGCATCAGGTGAGAACATGTCATGTTGTGGAATTACATCACGCAACTGCTCTTCATGACAAACTGCCGGATGTGTGTTACGGAGTTTGGAAGCGGTAGCCTGTAAGCAAAATGGATATGAAATGGAGAGAGGCGGGAGCAGCTCCGCCGGCACTCGGGATTGCACAGTGGAGCAGGAAACGGAGTCTTCCCCACGCAGGTTCTCCTGGCTTTGGCTATTCTCGGTTTTTGATTTGGCATTTCTCCTCTTTTTGTGTGGCACACACTCCGACGATTTCTTCCCCTCTTGCTGTAATGTGTGTGCTTAGAGTCCCGAAGCAAATATTTCCACCCCTGCATTCTTTAATGACAGTGCAATAATCACTAATATAAACCAGAAAGGAGCTCTCGGCTTTGCTATTCAAGGGAGTGCACAGACCGGCAAGGTTAACAGCACTATTTATTTGCTCTCTTTCTGGTATTTCCCCATTTCATGTGATTATTTTCTATTGACAAAGCTAGTTCAGGAGACCCATGGCAGAAAAGCCCGACCAGATAATGTAACACAACTGCCTACAACTTATATTTTCTGGTAGCTATTAATAACTTGCGTAGAAAGTTATACTGTCTTATATACAAAGCCCTCTCTTTCTTCTTCCTACGTTCGGTCTTCATTTTGCATTCCTCCCCGTGAGGAGCAACAAGCAGTGCAGGAGTGCCGGTTGTGGCCATGCAAAAGGGGAGCCCCGTCGAGCCCGGCGCAGCTCCGGCAGCGCCGGGACAAGTTTCGGAAGCGAGCGGCGACCGGGGGGCGCGGAGCTCCCGGCGGCTCGGGGGTGCCCCCGGCCCGGGCTCCGCGCTCGGCGTCCCGCCCGCCCCCGGGAGGTGGGCGCTCGCCCCCGCTGCGCCCGGGACGGGACCGGCCGGGCCGCGGGCTCCCGAGCAGAGAAGAAGCCGAGGGGCCGGCCCGATCGCCCCGGCGCTGCGGGGACGCTGCCGGGCCGGGCTCCTGGCCGCGTCCTGCCGGCGTCTGCGCGGCCCCGAGGCAGGGCCGGGCCGCGCCCCCTCGCCCCCGGCTCGCGCGCGGTGCCGGCACCTGGCGGGGCTGCGGGCGGGCGGCAGGAGCGCCCCGGGCTCGGCGGGCCGGGCCGCTCGGTCCCCGTGCTCGCGGCCTGGGGCCGTGCGGGGCGGGCTGAGCGCCGAGCGGTGCGGCAGGGCAGCGGCGCAGCCCGGCCGACGAGGCCCCGGCGGCCAGGCCCCGGGAGCACGGGAGCCGCGCGGGCTGCGGCGGAGCCCGGGCGGGCAGCGGAGCCGGCTTCGGTGGTGCACGGCGCCGTCGTTCCCGTGCTCCGCCGAGCTCGGTGCTGCGGGGGAGCAAGGAGAGCGGCTGAGGTCTGCGCTCCTGTTAGCCAGAAACGTTGGTCGGAAGCGAGCGGCTGCCCAGCCAGAGCAGGAAACGGTTTCTCGTTGTTGGAATCTTTCTTTTCCCTGAAAATCGGGTTTTATTCAGATTTTCGATTACATGTGTAGAAGCGATTCCGCGGTGCGTCCGCAAAGCCGAGGGACGGGCGGCTCAGTCCGCCCCTCCAACGGGAGCCCGCTCCCGCCCGGCGGGCAGCATCGCCGCCGTCGGCAGCCGCAATACGCGTCCCCGGGACTGCCGCACGCCAGCGGAGCCCCCGGCGCCGCCTCGAGCCGTGGCGCAGGCGGCACGGGCCAGCCTCCTGTACCGGGAGCCGGCAGCGCTGCGCGGCGGGCGGTGCGACCCGCTGCTCCCGGCGGCTGCCCCCGCGGGCGCCGAGGCCTGGCGCGGCCGCTCCCCCCGGCACAGGGCGCTCCCGGCGCGGCTGCCGCGGTACCGCCCGCCCGTCCGAGTGAAGGCCCGACGGCCCGGCCCGGCCCCGCGGGGAGCGTCGGCCCGGTGCCCCCTCCCGGGCTGGTCCCACGCACCTGCCGATTTGCGGGAGAATGAGCGGAAGGTTCAGGGTCCCCTCGTCCCTTCCCGTCCCTCCGACAGACCCTGCTGGACGTACGGTGCGATTCACGCCTCTGCAGGAGGGTCGGCTCTGTGGAGCGGGTCCCGTTTTATGACTGTGGAGGCGGCTGCCCTGGAAATGACCGGTCGCTACCGAGCGCATCCCTCTGAGAGGGAGAGACACCAAGACAAGCAGCTCCGGCAGCCAAGTTGGGTGCGCGGCACGGCTACCTGGGGCGCCCGGCGCACCTGCCGTGCCCCCGCCGAGGGAGAGGCCATCGAGCTGGGCACGGCCTCCGCCGCGCAGGCACAACTCGCTCCCACGGGGCCGGTGGAGCTATGGGCCACGCCAACACCCCCGGCACTTTGTGGCCGGCGGCTGCAGAACCCCTGGGACTGCGCCGTGGACCCCGAGGGGGAGTGCGGGCGCTTCGAGCCCGGCTTGGCAGCCGGGGTGGGGAGCGACCGCCGCCCCCTCCCGCTGCCGACCGGCGGGGCCGGTGCGGCGACCCCGCAGATGAAAGACTGCGCTGGCAGGCGCGCCCCGCGCCGGCAGGCCCCCCCCACCCCCCCGCGGGTGCACATGTCAGAGTTCACAGACCTGGCTGCTGCCTTTACAACACTGAGCTGTAAAAGAGCGGATATTAAACCCCTATAATGGATCCAACTCCAAGGAGAGGTTAAATTTCCCAGTGAAATGAAGGTATTTGCCCTGAACTGGGGAAAGAACCCCCGCCCTCCCTCGGGCTGGGAAACCCGGGGAGCCATCAGAACCTGGCGGTAAACTCTGCCCCCAGCCCTGCACCTGGCACCGGGCCGCCGCCGGGGACACATGTGCGCGCCACGCCGCAGCCAGCCGGGGGTTCCTCCTGGCCCGGCCGCCCCGTCGGGCCCGGCCGCTCGCGAGCTCTGGCTCCCGGCGCGCAGAGAGCCCAGGAGGGCGAGCGCAGGTCGATGGAGCGGAGCGGGCGAGGATCGACCGGGGCCGAGGACCGGTTCGGTCTAATCCGAGTCGGAACGGGAGTCGGGAAACCTCTCTGGGACCCGAGCCCGGTGTCCGCCGCCGCTGCCCCGGGGGCTGAGCCGCCTGCCCGGCGGGTCTGCTGGGCCGGATGCCACGGCCCCTCCGCAGCGCGGCTGCTGCGAGCCGGGCAGCGCCCGTGTGAGGCGGTGCCTGCCCGTACGGGGAGCAGCTCCTTGGCCGGGGCGAGGGATGCGGCTGCGCTGGTAACGCGGGTCGCGGCCGGCCGCGGGAGTGGGGTGCCTGAAGGGCTTCGAGGGCTGGAGCCGAGGCGAGTGCGGAGGCGCCCGGGACGGCGCAGAAGGGCGCGGCCCGTCCCGGAGCTCCCGGCGCCGGGTGAGCCGCTGGCCCGCGGCGAGAGGGAGGACAGCGCGGAGCCGCGCCTGTCGCCGGGCCGGATCTAGGCGCGCGGGGCCTGGCTCGGCGCCTCCCGCGGGGCCGTGTCTGCGACGGAGTGAGAGACCGGGCGGCGAAGCGGCAACGCTCCGGGACGGTACAGCCCTGACGGGCCCCGGCGCCCAGGCCCGTCCGCGGCGCCCTCGCCCCGAGGGGCGGGCGGAGGGTCCGAGACCGCCGCGCCACCAGGCAGCACGGCGAGGCGCTCCGCCGGCAGAGAGGGGACGCGGAGTCCAACTCTGTCTGCCGCACTGCCCTCAAAAATCCACTTAAAAAAGATGAAGGCACATGCAAATGTGTGGCGCCTCCTTGCTTGTGCCTTTAATCATGGTAAATTGACTATAGTTCCTCCAGGCCCCCCGAAAATGTACACAGCGCGCACCGCACCACAGCAGAGCTGGAACTCCCAGCGCGCCGCGCACATTCACACACGCACCCGCTGACTTCCCCGGGGCTTTCTGGCGCTGCTCTGAGCAGCTCAGACAGTCCATGTGATCCAGCTTTCTCAGCAATTTTCCTACCCAAAAGCTGCCGTGAAGGGAACAGCGCACAGAGATAGCATCAGGCTGCATATATCAAAGAGACCCTGCTTAATTAAAATACCGGCTCGGTGCTCGCCGCCTTCCACAGAGAGCAGCCTTCGACCGCGGCCTGCCGGTCCGCTCTCGCCGAGACGGCGCGGGGGTTCCCGGGGCTCCCTCGGAGGGGTCGGGCCCTTTGAAAGGCTGCGCCGGCACCGATCACTGCAGGCCCGGGGAGCGGGCCCGTGCCAGCTCCAGGCCACCCACCCACCTACCCACCCGCCCGCCGGCTACACCCCGGGCCACCGGGGCACCGGCCCTGCTCCCTAGCACTGCTCCGGCCTCGTCGCTGACCGGTCACCTGTTCCACGAGGCTGCCGGGAGAGAAGGGTCCCTCCCCGAGGCCAGAGCGAAGCCCCCACCCGCTGCGGGCCGAGCCCCATCGGCCTTGGCGGGCCGTCCCCGCCAGCCGCCCGCTGGGGACGGGCCGGTCCCCGGGGAGGGGCGGCTGCGAGGCGCGGGAAGGCACCGCGTGGTTCACGGCGATCGTTTGTTTGTGCTATCGAGCAACAGCACGGTAATTTATTGTTATTGTTATTAGTAACTACACTTTGCAGCTCGCTTACATTTATTCTTTCGAGAGAGGGAGAGGGGGCTGCATCACTCATCGCCGAGCGCACCCGACATGCACTCTTCCCGGGCTGAGGAGCCGCTCCGCTGCGGCTCCCGTTCCGGCGACGCTGGACGCTGCAAGTGTCCCCTCGAGACGACCCAGACCCGTCGGCGGCCTGCGGAGCCGGCCCGGGGGCTAAGGCCGTCGGGGTAGGAGCACCGAACGGCGGGGTGGCGCCCCGGGCGCTCCGTCGGGCTGAGCCGCGGGCTGCAGAGCCCTTCTGGGGAGTGGCCGCTGCTCGGGGAAGGGCTGCGCGGTTCTCCTGCACCGCTGCGCCCCGGCTGCGCCCGCCCCGAGCTGTGCCTGCCCGCCGTGCGGCCGGGCCGGTGCTCCACGAGCAGGGCCGGGTCCCCTCAGCACCGCCCGCCCGCGCCGCGGGACGGTCTCCGGGCACCGACGGTTCGGAGTCGGCCGCCTGCGAGCGGTAAAGGCCGTGGTTCCGCGGGGCAGCGAGTCGCGGAGTACAGCTGTGGATAGAGAAACGGGACAAAGTGAGACGGAGCCGACGGCACCTAGTGCAGCCCCGCGGCACCCCACTCCCCCCACGTCCCGCGTCCGCATCGCAGCAGACGGGGCCGGTGGCCGCTGCGCCCGGGCCCACGCGCCCGGTCAAACGGGAGGCTGCTCCGCACCGGCCGGGGGTGAGCAGCGCGGCCACCGCCTCCCCGCGGGGCCGCCCCCGGGCCCTGCGCTCGCCCGTCCCGGGCTTCCCGGGCTCGCCTCGCCCCGGCTGACCCCGGCCCGCTCTCGGCCCGGCCCCGCACCGCCCGCGGCTCGCCCCGGCCGTGCCGCCGCGCGCCGGCAGGGGGCAGGCTGCGCCCGAGGCCGCCCTGAGCAGCCGAGCCGAGCCGGGCCGGGCCGGGCCGGGCCGAGCCGGGCCGCGGTCGCAGGGCGGTCGCCGCCTCCAGCGGTCCGGGGAGCCCTCCCGCAGCCGGAGTTCAGGCTGCGCCCGAGGAGCTGCACGCCCCGCGCGGCCAAGCGGCACGCTCCGCGGCGGCTCGGCAAAGTCCGCACCCTGCGGAGCTCCCTCCGCAACCCCGCGGGTTGTGGACACGGCTCCAGGGGCAGCGGCCGCTGCGCGTCCCGCGCCCCGACGGACCGCACGCACGCACCTCGGGGAACGTCGCGCTGGGCCTGGCGGGGCGGCCCGCACGCACCCCCCGGGAATGCAGAAAAAAGTACGGGCACAGACGGGGCTGCACCCGCATGCACGCAGCCAGGATGCGGAGACACACACACGCCCGACCAGGGGCTACACGCTCACGCAGAGAAAGCAGAGAAGTCCTCTCCTTCTTCTCCTTCCTCTGTTTCCTCTCCTTCCTCTCTTTCGTTCAGACCGGGGCCCCTCGCCGTCCCGAGCACGCACACGCAGCGCGGAGCACGGCGGGTCTCACGCACACATCTGCACACTCGCGGGGAGAGGGTATCGCCGCGCACCCACGGCCGAGCCCCCCCCCGGGCTCCCCGGCGCTCGGGCACACGCGTGCACGCGCCTAAGCAGTGCCGGCGACGAGGGAAGCAGACGGGAGCGCCGCTCCCACGCGGGCGGTCACCGCTTCATCCTCGGCCGCAGGAGCTGTGCGAACCCACGCGCATAACTACAGCAGCCACGAAGGTTCCTTAGGTGGATTCAAACCAGCGTTATTTACTCCTATACCCTATTCTTCCCTGCCTTGTTTAGGAAACACAGAAGGGTGACTGGTTGCTCAACTCTCAAAATTAAAACAAAACACCTCAAAACAAAAAGATTTGTCTTGCAAATAAATATGGAATTAGAACCAAGCCACGGGGAGGAGGGGTTGTGTCAGCATTGGTTATGTTTTATTTCTGTGATGGTTTTGCGCGTGGGTGTTTTAATTGTATTTTGTTTTTCGTTAAAAGCACTTTATAAACCGAATATAACACCTCATCGAATTGTTCTCGGGGTAACAGGCAGGGATAACAATTATCCGGTGCAGTGTTCGTACACACACATGGCAAGAAGTAACAAATCTTTGGTGTGATATTTGTGAGTAAAAGCCCACGAACAAAGATTGAATTATTGCTGTGGGTGCGAGTTTGGGAGGGTTCCCGTTCCTCTCTCAACGGTCCCGCCGCAGAAGATTGCATTTTTTTTTATTTTTTTTTTTAAATTTGAAGTTACAAAAACTATTGCGGAGAGGACAGAGGGACTCCCATTTTCCTCGCAATTGTCGAACACAGTTTAATATAGCCGTTGTGTGATGGAGAAAACTGAATACTTACACGAAAATAGGAGGGAAACATAAAAAATTAATGTAAACGAGAAGCTTTTTTTCTCCGCTGATTGAACTCTGAAATCTAAGCAGCTTTTATCTTGATCTCAGAATTAAATAATCATATATTATTTTTTCGGTATTAGCTACAAAGGTTTTCAGATTTGTATTGTCCCGAACAAAAATCAAATAAGCTCTACTACTTATAACCCTTTACAAAATATTTGACTAAAACATAATCATGAATTTCATTCAGAGATTTTTCTGTACGAAGAGAAAGAAGGCTTTGCCTTAAGACCCAGAAAAAAAAAATAGTATTAAGTAATTCAAGTTAACACTTGTCCTGCTTATTAAATATCAATATTTTGGGAACATTACAAAATAAACTCTCTTCCTTCAGCAGGGTCACAGCATATCACGGGTCACATTAAGAAACCTAGAACTGAATCCTTTCCAGACTATTATTTCTTTAGATTTAAAATTTTAACGGTATCAGCAGAAAAGCAAAAACGAAAGGAAAGCCCCAAACACGGTATTTCAGGAATTCTCTCTCTAGCATACAGAGATCGGTGGGTATCGATTTTCTCATATGTTTCTTTCTGAACAAAAAAGAATAGAAGAGCGCAGTAAATTAAAATATGCTTTTTTTTTTTTTAATTTATTATTATTTGCACATGCAAATTGCGTGCAAATATGCAATTATATATATAAACAGAGCATATACGCGTTCAAATACTTTTGCATTTAAGAGAACGAAACAGTACAGCACATCCAAAGCTCTCTGCAACCAGTCGCGTTAAACGGTATTTACACAGTACGTGCGGGCACAGCGCTCCCGTGCGCGCTGAGCGTTCCCGGGCACCGCCGCGGGACGGTCCCGCCGCCCTCGGTCCGGGCGACGGCCCTGCGGAAAGGAGCGGAGTCACCGGGCGCTCCCTCGGGCCGAGCCGGGCTGGGCCCTCCGCGCCCGCACGCCGAGCCCCCCGGGGCGCCGCCCGGTAGCCCTGCGGCGGCTGCCCGGCCCCGCGCCGCGCCGGCCACCGGGCCACTCCGCGGGCAGCCGGGGCGCAGGGCCCCAGCCCCACGCTGTAGCGGAGCCGGCCGTCAGCGGAGGGTGTTAAGGGCGCGGCCCCGCGCCCCTGCCCCGTCCTCGCCAGGTGCCGGCGGGGACAAAGGGGCGGCCCCGCCACCCGGCGGCTCTCGCCCGGGGGCTGCCCGCGGCCGCCCGGGCCCCGCCGCCACCTGCCCGAGCCCCTGGCCGGCGAGCCGCCCGCGCCGCGGGGCCGGGGGCGCAGCTACGTACCCCGGGGCAGGAGCCAGGAGCTGCCGTCGGGCCGAGCTGCCGGCTGTCGGCCGCCGCCTGGCCGGAGCGGAGCCCGGCGGGGGCTCGGGGCGCCGCTCGGGGCCGCTTCTCGGCGGCCGCGCTCTCTTCTCCCGGCCGCTCGCCCCAGTCCCGGTCCCAGCCCCGGCCCCGGCCCCAGCCCCAGGCCCGGGCCCCCGGCGGCGCGCCCCGGCCCCGCGCGCTGCCTGCGCGCCCCGCGGCCGCCCCGAGCCGCCCCGGGGGTGCGCGGAGCCCGCCCGCCCCGCGCCTCGGGCGCCGCCGCGCTTCGGGGGCTGCGGGGGCCCGCCGGGGCCAGGGCACTATTTGACGTCGAGGAGACGGATCACCGCGGCGCAGCGATACGGCGCGCACCAATGGAGTTCAAATGTCAGCAAGTTTGAGGAGGGGTGAGGCGCCGGGGGGTGTGTTCCTCCGCCGCGGCCCCTTCTCTAAACGGCGCGGCTCCTCGGGACGCCGCATGGCACATGGGCTGCGGAGCGCCGGGGAAGCCCCGCCGCCCCGCCCGGCCCCGCCGCGCCGCTCCGCCCGGCCCCGGCCCCGGCCCCGGGAGGGCCCTCCGCGGAGGGCGTGGGGCTCCGGCGCTCCCGGCGAGCAGGTGACAACGCGGGCTGCCCTGCGCCGTGTGCGGAGCATGTGCGCGCCTGTGTAGCACGGGCTGCCCCCATGGGCAGCGGCGCCGGCTCCTTCCTCTGCCCCCCGTCTCTGGAAGTTCAGGCAGGAAACGCTCCTCATGTCTCCCAGATAAAAATAAAAGCGACTCCCTCATCCCAGCAACAGAGTGTCCCAGAGCTCGGCCAGACGCGGGGCTGAGCCGGCCCCGCCGCCCGGCAGCCCGTCTCCCCCAGCCGCCCCGGAGCGCCGGGCAGCGCCGCCGCCTGCCCCATGGATATTGCAACAGGTCCCGAGTCCTTGGAAAGGTGCTTTACGCGGGGCCAGTCGGACTGCTCAAAGATGCTGGACGGTATTAAAATGGAAGATCACCCTCTGCGCTCGGGTCCGGCCACGTTAGGAGTGTTACTGGGTGAGTTGCTGCTCGTTTCTCGGCTATGCCAAAAAGCAAACCCTGCTGCTCCCCCGGCTCCGCTCGGTGCCCGGGGCTGCGCTCTGACGGAGCCCGAGCCCGGCTGGCTGCGGGCTGAGCAGCCTCGCCCCGGGCTGCAGGCGGGCGCGGAACTCTCTAACTGACACTTGTGGGGCGCAGACCTGGAGACGGCCTCGCTCGCCCCTGCCGACGTCCGAGGCCGGCCGAGCTGCGCTGCCCGCCGCTGCCCGACTCCGGGCGCCGCGGCGGGGCCGGGGTCGGGGCCGGGGCCGGGGCCGGGGCCGGGGCCGGGGCCGGGTGGGAGAGCGGCGCGGGGCCGGGGAGGCGCGGGCCCGTCCCGCCGCTTCACGCCGCTCTTTGCCGTTCCCAGGGTCAGACTGCCAGCACCAGGCCGTGTGCGAAGGCTGCCAGAGGCCCATCTCGGATCGGTTTCTGATGAGGGTGAACGAGTCCTCCTGGCACGAAGAGTGTTTGCAGTGCGCGGTGTGTCAGCAAGCCCTCACCACCAGCTGCTACTTCCGGGACCGAAAGCTCTACTGCAAACAGGACTACCAACAGTAAGAACACTCCGTGCGTCCCGCCGGCCTGGCCCGGCTCAGCTCGGCCCGGCCCGGCTTGGCAGGGCCCGGCTCTGCCCCGCGGTGCCCGCCGGCGGCGAGCGAAGCCCTGGCAGCGTGGCCCGGCCCGCCTCGGAGGCACGCTGCGAGACTCGGAGCGTGTTTCTGAGCGGGCCGCCTTTGGCAGCTTCCCACCGCGACCGTGCGAACGCCCAGAGCCCCTCAGGGACGGGGGGCAGCGCCCGTGCCGCGGGCCCGGGGCTGCTGTGGGTGGCGGCCCCGGCTAGCGGGGACCCTGGCGCCGAGGCGGAGCGGCCGCCTGGAAATTAACGTTGCAGCGAGCGGCGCTCAACGAGCGTTGAGCCAAAATGTCCTTCCGAAGGGGGAGCTGCCCGCCGCGGGCTTCGCAGCGCTTGGACCCGTTGCGGTCCGGGGTCCTGCGGTGCCGTCGGAGGGGGGCGGCGGCGGCTCGGCTCGGCGCGGGGCGGCCCGGCCCGGCCCGGCCCGCCGGAGCTGTCGCCACCTGGGCTGCGGAGGCACCGCAGGGCCCGTCCGCCCGGGGTCGAGCCCCGTCTCGCCGGCGCCCCGGAGCTGCGCGGGGCCAGCCCCGGCGGCCGGCCCGCGGTTAGTGCCGGCCGCGCCCGGCGCCGCGCAGGGAGCCCGGCGGCGCGGCGCCCCGAGCGGGCGGTGAGCGCCGGGGTCCCCGCGCGGGGCTCGTCGGGGCCGTCGGGGCGCACCCGTCGGGGCGGGACCGGGCGCGGGGCGCCCGTCGCCGGCTGCCGAGCCGCTGTCTGGGCGCGGAGGGCACGCGGGCGGCCGTGCCCGCGGGTCCTGGCCGCAGGGTCTGGCGCCGGCCGAGCCTCCACGGCAGAGCGAGCGCGGCGCTGACTCTTTCCTCCCGCGGCCGGGCGCTCGCCGCGCTTTATTTTATTTACACTTTATCCCCCAAATGTCAGGCTTTGTCGGGAAAGCGGCCCCCCGCCGCGCCGTGTCCTTGTGCGGAGACAGAGCTCCGGCCCTGCGTGGCGTTTGTCCTCTCCTGCAGAAGCCCACTTCATGCTTGTCACCGAAATTGAGGATCCTTTTTGTGCCGGGAGGGGGGCGAACATGGGCACTTCAATCACTAGGACATAATATGGCTCTGCTAGAAGTCTGGCAACAAACAAAGAACAACAACTATTGGTTTGCATCAACTTTTGTCAGGCATTCAGCAGGCTTCCAGAAAGGCCTGAAGTGGCTTAGTGGCAACAATGTGCATTTCATAGCTACAGCATGAAAATCCATCTCCATGGAAACTGGTAGTAAATGCTAACATGACATGCTGAGTATAAATATTGTTAAGGTTATAACTCTTGTATAAATGGCCTAGATAAATGTCCCCCTGTTTAGGAATTACAACAAAACGTGTTATTTCATACTGCAGCCCTTACCAGCAAGCTATTAAAGAATCTTCCACAGTCCTGGGTACTTCACATGAAAGTAGACCCGAGTTTGCCTCAGCTAGTTTGCTGCAGTCCTGCCCTTGTGGGGACTGAGATTTTAATGATATTTGTATTTTCTCTTGCTTGTATTTGGGAAGAACCTTCACATACTTTGTCTTTTACTTCTACACAAAATGAAATACAGCTGACTAGCTAGAGCGGTAGGTCGATGAAAAAGTTTTGCCAGTGTAGGTAGTATTACCTTTGATATTTTTGTTAATTAAGAAAGAATTTAAAATAGCGTTTAGGCTACCTAGAAAAGCATTATTTGGCAATGTAATTATTTATGTTTATTATAAACAAATGTACCACTTTGGTCCTATCTTTAGTTTATGTAAAATAAAGGAGATTATTTTGTGAGTTAAAAAGCAAGATAATAGAGTACTGCTTTGTAAAAAAAAAAAAAAAAAAAAAAAAAAAAGTTACTGACTGAAAATAGAAATGTAACTGGTTCAGAAATTTCCATATTATCAAAAGTGTCCCATTGTATAGGGGGAAATGGGGTAACCAGGCTGACGAGCAATAAAAAGATATCAACATGTTAGCCTTTGTTGAATCCCAGCACCTAGTGTGACATTACATGATAGCCTGCTGTGTGTGCCCCTAAGGACTGACAGCAGAAGTTGCTCATGGAAAGGGGAGGGGAGACATGGTAAATCAAAATTTGTTTTCTCTGAAATTTTATTAGCCCAAAAGAGCAAACGTGAAACTATGCTGAAACTGTTTGCATGCTTTCCCTGTCTGTAATGTTTTAGGCTTAGAGAAACATTCTTTTATGATAGCTAAAGTATAGAAATATCTATAAAGACATGAAAACTATTTTCACGGGCTGTACGATGCAGATGATCAGTTTTATCGGTAAGAGTGTGGAGGGAGGAGTGAAGCGGGGAGCAAATCGTGCAAGTCATCTCCAGCATGCTAGTACAACCGTCATCCAAGACTGTAGCGTACCATGATGTATAACACCTATGTGCTAGGCAAATGTGCTTTGGAGTGCAGAGGTGAAACAGTACCAGTACAGAAGAAGACAATATCAGTAAAATCAGGTGCTTTCTGTTATCCTGAATCCTATTTACAGATCTCTAGAAAATAAAATAAGAGGGAGAATAAAGATTACTTAAATATCTTAGTTACTGAAATTAGCTTTAAATAGATTTTTCTGTATGTAGTAATGTAATTTAAAGGTCAGATTTCTCCAGAACTCCCAGGACTATAATCAAGTGCTGTGTGTATATCTTTGGAAAACTGATGTCTCGTCTTTCTAATGAAAGCAAGCTTCTGATGGGTCAGATATCAGACCTTAAACCTTTCACTGGGTCAGGAATGATTACTGCCCATCCTTGGATGAGGGCATTTCACATTAGGGGGGGAGGGTAAAAACATTTTTTTTTCCCTAATAAAAATGCTGGCTATTTGAAGCTACCCCTATGCTTGGAATGTTAGAATAAATCCTGGGGGAGGTGGATTAGTGGCCCAAGCATGGTTTGAAGTAGTCAGAGGTGCCTGATAAATGTAATTTATTACAAAAATATCTGGTTTATCGTGGGACCAGTCTCTACGCTATGCATGAATTTTACACTCCTCTTACAGAATGCAATTCAACTTTTTTTTTTTTTTTTCATGAGTACATACTGATCTTTTGATTTTACATGAAGTATTTATTTTGCTGAGATGTAATATTTTGAGGGTCACTGTACATTTGATTGCAAGGCTTTTAAGGAAAAATACAGAGCAGTACAATGGCACCAGGAAAGCTGACTTTTTGCAAGCCTGCATCAAACAGAATCAAACAGAATCTCTTTGATTTTAATGAGAGCTTTGCCAAATTGCAGTATTGTTGCACATTTGGAACCTCACACTTGCACTTTTTTTTCTAAAAAAGAAGTTTTCTTTCTGATAAACTGAAGCCTTCAGAGTGAATGTTTCTCAAAAATAGGTGTTTGGCAGTAATTATTTTCAGGTTATTTGCTTAAATTAATTTATTTATTGTATCTCTCATAACACTGCTTCATGCTACAAGGCATTAGTAATTAGAAATATTACATATATTTTTCATTTTCATTTCTGTTTTTTTTTTTTTTTGGTGTGTGTGCGTGTGTGTGATTATGCTTTTCTGCTTTTTTTTGTCTTACTACTGAGTGTTACATAATGATTTGCTCTAGTTATTGATGATATTTAAAAATATAAATTACATGAATAATAATTACTTCAGATTACATTTTTACGTATGTAAGTAATAAATACAATTTCTAGAAAGTTCCGTATTTTTCTACCATTGAAAATAAAGGCTGTGGAGGGGGTCATTTGTTCAAGGAATAGGGTAACAATCACAATTCATATTTCATAATTTTTCATCTATGCATTTTAAGTTTTGTCCAGGGTAAGAAAGAGAAATATTTAGATTTTTGTTAGATTCTTCAAGATGTGTCAGGCATTGTTTTAGCGTCATTGTTGGATGCTATTAATAAAAGTACTTTCCATGTATTTCTGGTACATATTGATACTGTTCTTCATCTTTCGGTCCTTTCTTGCCTGTGACTCTACTTTTTATGTAAAATCATCATGGAGCAGCATGTACCTAACAGAAAGGAAACAAAATGCTGTGGAACTTCTTTGCTGTGTGTAAATGTTAATCTCTCTAGATTCTGGAAATTCTATCACGAGTGTAATACTGAGACTTATGTTTCCCAGTTCTTTTGCATTTTATATTCAAAATATAAAAGCTTCCTATTAGTAAATGTCTCTAATTTTCATGAATGTTATTTTTCTTCCAGAGAGAGAGAGTGAGCATTTCTGTCATGAGAGCAGGCTGTGGAATGTAGGCAGAATTCGTGGTACAAGAGGTGACTTGAGCTCTCAGATTCTGCTACACGCAGAATGGGTAATACTGTTTACTAACAGGAAGATTTTATTTGTTTTCAGTTTTACATATTTTTTAAACCGAGGAACACCAGATTTATTGTTATGTTCATCAGTACAATTGTTTGTCATCTGAATTCGGTAAAATTTTGCAGAGCAGTGGTGTCCCAGTCCACTCCATTTGCCTCTTGTATTAGACTGTCTCTAGTCCTTGTGAATGTGTCATTAGGAAATAGCATAAAACTGATTGAAACTTAGCGATGAGGAGTAGCACGAGCACATACCCAGGACATAGAGTAATGATTAAAGTTATGTCATCCACTAAAAATGCTTTTAAAAGTGTCTGAAATACTCTGGCATTTTTTTTTTCTGAAAAACCAAATGTTCCTGCATTATCAGACGTATCAGCCCAATTAAAATGTCTTTGTAAGATCAGACTTTACTAGCACCTCAAAACAATTCCAAAAGCAGGAGTGTTACAGAAATATAACTTATTTCTGCAGATAACATCAGCAGAATAGCCAGAGATTGGGCAGAACCCCCTCAAGACCCCCTGTGTCAGCAGGAATTCATCTCCTTGCAGCACGTAGAAGAGGTTGCAGAGGAGATAACTGCACAAGTTTTGAAATGGCACTGGACCAACAGAGCCAGCAAAGAGAACGGAGTTTGGTTAGAAGTTTGAATAAATAGTAGCAGAGATATGGAGTGGAATATGTTTTAAGAATTTGGGGATATATTTTGGTTTCCTTCAACAATCATGGTAAACTTACTGGACAAAATAATTACAACAGTTATACATAAATTGTACTTATCCATGGTAGAAAATGATAGGGAAGAACTTTTTGCAACATAGGCAATATGCAATTAGATTAATAAGAGGATAATTTATATTATCTAACTTCCATCCTTAGAAGAAATAATAAACGTGATACACACTGTGAAAATTTCTTCACTAAAATATATAATAAACAGGAGTATTTTGTATTCTGCTAAGAAATCACATCTATTATTTGTTGGCCTAACATTATAAGCTAGTTCAAAGGCATACATTACACCTTTTCAACTATTAGTAATATATCATGATGAAATGTCTGGATTATAATGTATTTTCTTAGATCAATTACGTTATTAGTGTACTTCACTTCTAAATGTATATCTTCCTTGCCTCTGTTGTGGAGCAGCCTATAAAGCATGATATGTCTTAAAGCACTTACTGCTCTTGTGATCTTTAAAAGTTGGGGCATATTTAATAACAGTTAGAGTCTGCTTAAATTAGTCAGATAGTTCGAAGAAATTTTCAGGGAAAAAAAAAAAAAAAAAGAGTATTTTTTCATAATGTATCTGTTAGTTTTATTTTTCATTCCAGACAAAATCCACAAAACTCAAATATATACTAAATCTGTTTTTCTTCCCTACTGTTCTTGAAACAAGAATTGATTTCATTTTGTTTAATATCTCCTTCTACTGGAATGAAGAATGCAGCAGATAAAGTAAATTATTAGTCATGAGCCTGAGTTCCCTACATACTCACAGTACAAGTCAGTGGGAGATTAGAGTGCACAAGAAAAGAGGATGGGGCCTTCAGTGGGTATAATGAAATACATACTTAAAAACAAACATGCTTGCTGTCCTGCATTGTGAAATGAGTGTGTACACACAGTTAGGCGCAGAGACATGCACACACACACCTCCCACCCCAGTACCCATACACAAAGAAGCTCATAGACTTCTGCTGACATGCTCAGTGGGGTAATTTTGGGGGGAAGACAGGATTAGTAAAATACTTATGCTCAGTGGGGTAACTTGAGGGGGAAGAGAGGATTAGTAAAATACTTCATTTTTCTTATCATTGTTAGGCTGAAGAGCCGACGAGTACATTTTATGTTTGGTTTACACAATACTTTTTGGGCTGTTGGTTCTTGTGTCAGTTTTGGAAGAATGTGGTGTGTAAATGTTATAGTAATATTTCAAGATTTCACAAATTGCATAATGTTCAGATTCACAAAAATACTGAATTTTAAACCCCAGCAAAATGGAAAAGAATGTTACAGTATTTTTTAAAAAGGGTGTTTCAGGTCAAAAGACATACTTGCAGGAAAAAAAAAACAACCAGACAAACAAACAACAAAAACAAACAAACAAACAAACAAAAGCAGGGCTAAAGCCTTCTTTTTGTCTGCATTATTTTTTCTTGTATGATAAGTCACGTTATTGCTCAAGTAAGGTAAGAAAGCAAGCAAGTAAATAAATAAAATTGTGAAGTGAATTGTACAGTAATCTCCAGTAAAGGTAAACAAGCCATGTATTACTCTTGGATGGTTTAGTGTGGTGGAAAGATTTTTTTTTGGCATGATTTGGGGATGATTGCATTACTCAGGAGGCAAAGATTGACTCATGATGAAATGACAGTGTCTTGTTCATTACAAAATATAAAAACTCCACATTAGTTCTGAAACAAAGAATAAGGTTAGATGTATGTAACAGTGCCATGTGAACCTTGACAGCTGAGCCACTGGCAGCCAAATTCTGAAATTAGAGGAGTTACAATGGATTTACATGAGTGCAATTAAGAACACAAATTTCCTTTCTTTAACTGAATTGGATAAATATATCAAGTGAGCAGGGAAAGAGTATTCAATATACACCTTGCAGACCTACGTAATTGTGGTATGCTGTATCTAACGCTGTTACTTAAAACAGATTTTAGCTTAATAAAAATGTTAGATTTATTTATTTATTTTAGAAAACAGAAGTGTTTTCTGAATTAAGACACTGTAAACATGTAACAGGGAGGTAAGATTATTTTGCGGAGAACTTTAACAGCACTGGTAATGTTTAGGGATAGAGACACTACTTCCACTAGTAACTAAGTTAAAAAAAAATCACATGAACAAATTCATATCTAATGTAAAATAAATCCTGAAAGTAAAGTTAGACTTCTGAATTCAAGAATATAGAGCATGAAAGAAAAAAAAAGAAAAAAAAAAATCAGGTAGAACAAGCTGACCTTTGGTTTTAAATATAATGTTCTTTGGAGTTTATAACATGCATGCTAAAATAGATCCAAATATCTGAGTCTTGCTTGCCATGTTCAGCAAAAGTATTCGCCATTTCTAGATGCTTCTTTAAATTCAAAATAAAATGATAAAATTGAGGCAGATTTTTTTAATTTATTTTTTTATTATTATTATTATTATTACTATACTTGCATTTTCTTTAAGTTCCTGAACTTGCTTTGGCTAGACTGATACTCCTCAGATGAAATTTTGTCTTGCTTTTGTTTTACCTTTTGGTATGCCTGCAATTGCTTTGAACATATGTTGACAAACTTGTCCAATTGCTCTGACTAAAGCAGTCACAGAGATCAGATCCAGCCACTGGCATCAGCGAGTTTTATAAAAAGTAAGGCAAATTATTGTGCTGAAGTGATGTGAGGAGCAGATGGGGATTTCTGTTTCCTGGAAGTGAGCAGTCAGTTGTCAAAACTGCAAAATAGGCTCTGATTCTTACCAAACAAATTACCAATAACAAATATTGTCTCCTTTTATACAAACAACACATACATAGACTATGTGTTGCCATTGCCCTTTATTGGATATTGAATGCACCTTATAAGTAGAAAGCACCATGTGTGGCAAATTATGCCGTTTTAATAGAGATTATATAGGAGCTAACCCTTTAAGGTATCTTGTATGCAACATTAAGTATACACTGTCTTTAGAAGATAAAGTGTTCAGATCAGTATTACCAGAGGAACTCAGGATCTGTTACAACTTTTCAAGACTGAGATGGAAATCTACCAGCCCAGCTAAAACCTACCTGCATGTTTCTTATCGCGATGCTCAGACTGAACAGAGGAAATTTTACTCTCCTTTCAAAAACTATTTGCCGTGGGCAACTGAACAAGGAGACATTTGCGAGATTGTATTACAGTAAAGGAATTGTTAATATGATTAATTCCAGTTTGTTATTTTGTTGGTTTTGAAAATTTACAGTGATCTTCATTATAGATACAGCAGAACTGATACAGCACAGTTTGATTAAATGCCCTTTAATATCACCACAGACAAGGAATAATGTATTTCTTAGGAACTTTATAAGGGTTTATACTCCGGTGTTTCTGTAACAAGCCAACACATTTACAGAAGACACTTGTCATGGAGGTCATTTGCTTTGTTTCCAAAACATACTACATATTTAATTTAATATGCAAAAAAATTTTCCTTTGCAAATGTTGACATGAACTTGTGAACATGCAATTCCTATTGACTTCAATGAGAGCCATCCTTGCTCATCAAAGGATAGAATTTGGCTCTTGATTTTACTGCAATCAGTATATTATTTATAATGTACAAGCATGCACATGCACTCCCCCAGTAAGAGCTAATAGAATTTATGTGCACATGCTGAGGACCAAATCCTCCTGGTAGCTGTTTGTTTTCATGTGTTTGTTCCTTAGTGTAACCTGAATCAGCATTCACCGATTACAAACACAAAAAAACAGAACTAAAAAAAAGAATAGAGGCTTTTACATAATCGTCTACACCAATGCTATTTTTCACAGTTCTTACTACTACTACTACTACTACTATTATTATTATTATTATTATCATCATCATCATCATTATCATAGGAAGCAAGAAAATCTGAATTTGCAGAAAAAAAAAATATTAATAATCTCCTAAAGCATTTATTAGAACCAGTGATTACTCATCGTTCCATCAGACTGACTCAAACATTGCTACTTCTTGCAGTAGTTTCTCTTCAAAATTTAGCACTAATGCATTCCTTGTATATTAGAAAACATGTTTCTTACAGAATGTGCATGTGACACATGTGACTGCGAATAGTATTTGTTCTTCAGAGGTCAGGCTCGGCAGAGCTCTGGGCATCGCTGACTTCCACAACCAGAGCTTGGGTCACCAGGAGCTCTGCAGGACCAGACCCTTAGGCTGCCGCGTGATACGTGCCAAAACCCATTAGTGAGAAAGGTTACAATTGTCATTAACATCCATTCCACAGAACAGTTGTTTTCAACCTGTGTGATCCTATCCTTTGACATAATCAGTTTGCCTACAGCTAGCATTTTTCTATCACCTGATAGAGCCTACTCCTTTAACTTCCCCCTGGAAACAGCTTCTCTGATTCCTTATTTTCTGTCTTATGTCACAACTTTAATCCAGTTTCATGGGAGGGAGGGTGTTTGCTGAGGTTTCTTTTGATAATGCATGTGAAATGAGACAAGTATTTAATTCTGTATTGTACAGAACAGGCTTATTAGTAAATCAGAATAAAGCACAGTAGGAAACCAGGAAACTAAGTGACTCGCAAAACACACAAAAAAATGCAAAACAAAACACTGAAATGACCACAGAATAGGCAAGCTGCCTCCAGTTGGTAGAAGCTTTGGTGCAGTAGGGTACAGCTTTATGTGGTAGTCTGGTAGCTCCAGCACTACCCATAAATATTCAGGATTTTCTGCAGACATTTCTTTGTAGTTAATGATCAGTGTTAAGCAACCTCTACTGCAACAGCTCTTCATTTATATATTTTAGCAGTGCTGTGCTCTCAGAACTGTGGTAGATCTTGGCCAGGAGCAGGACAACCTTCCTGTCTCTGTGAACCTTGTAGTGAGCTTTTAACGTGGTCAGGAGCCACAGAAGGGATGATTGCAGATGCTGCAGGGAGCTGTAGGAGGACATTGAGCTGGGAGGAGCGAGTGATGCCTCCAGATACCCATGGTCCCGCTGCTGCAGCACAGCCTGGAGCTGGCTGGGCTCACAGCCTTGTTTTCACCTGATTTATTTCTTCCAGCAGCTGGGGATGTAGGCTACCCTAGTCCATCCTCCCTGTCAGTCAAATGATGTATTCAGGGTGCTGGAGCTGTGCTTGAGCTGCTCATGAACTGCATGTAGATCAAAAGCCCCCAGCTTGGCTTCTCCAGGCTGCGGCAGGGGAGCGGGAGCCGTGTGGGCACACAAGTTAGTGCACACTGTGCATTTGGGATGCGGTCACACATGCTGTCTGTTCAGAGGTGTCTGCATGGTCATTGGGATGTTTGTGTTTCTGACTCTCCGTGAAATAAAAATGATCCTTCCTCCCCTCTGACCTGGATATTAATAATCATGGCTTGCCAACTGAATTTCCTCTCCATGAAGGTTTGTACAGGCAGGCTTGTTTCAGTACCTATCTGTTGCACTTTTGGAGAACAGTCCTCATGCTGCTGGAGCATGTAGCAGGCTGTGGCTCTCGCTGAGGTCAGCAGTGCATTCCTGATGTAGCTGTCACTGGCACATGAAGTGCTCCCTGCATGAGGCTGCTGATGCTGTCAGGTCATTGGCCCCCACAAGGGCCTGAGCTGGCAAATCCTCCCTCACAGGACTCCTTAAGTAATAGCTTCTTAAGGAGCTAACTTCCCTGGCAGGCAGTGGCTTGCAGTATCATGTAAGTCCAGTCTACCTGACAGCAAGCATCTAGAGAGAGCTTGATGGAGCTGTTCACTGCAGTTTTTAGGAATGGGGCTCTTCATAGGCCAAAGCTGCCCCAAGAACCTTGTTTGACGTTGTGAGTTGTCCTCACAGTTGGATCTTGGCATGGGCTTCATCTGGCGATGGTGAAGGTTTTGCACATGGAGCATGACCCCATGGGTCAGCTTCCCCTCGTGCTAGAGCTGATGAAGAAAGTGTGATGGGGCCCTACATGAATGCTCATACCAGCAGTAAGGCTTTAGAAATCCATCCTTTTCCTTCACTAAATGGCTTGACAATGACAAGCTCCTATTCTTCACAACTCTGGTGGCTCTGTTGTCCTTCACAAGCTGCTTGTCTTCTCTGTGCTTATGTGCGCTGGGGAAATGGAAATGTAATAATTCTAGTGCTTCAGTCAGCTTCTGATTATTAATGATTAGACTCCAGAATCATAAAGGAAGAAGATATAGAGAAAGAAACAGCAAAACCTGCCCCTGTGCAGAGCCAGTCTGTCCCAAGTCCCAGTGAATGAGTTTTGCATCCCACGCGTAGCTCTCTTGCAACTGTAGAAGAAAAAATTCCGAAGTGATTCTACTGATAGTAACTTTATGGCACGTCAATATGTTTTTTGTTACATGCAAACAATCACAGAGACTCAGACACGGGAGAATACATGCCTTTCCGTGTTTTTAAATGGCTTTTTCTCGCTGTTAGGTTTTGGTGCTTTAAGCACCAAGTACTAACAGAAGGTGGTCAAGGAAGACTCGGCGAAGGTCAGCGAACCAACGCCGTACGGAGCAAGCCCCCAGGCGGGCCGCAAGTAGAACTTGTGTTCGCAGCTGGGGAGGGAGCGGGGCAGGGGCTGCAGGACCTCTGCTGCCGCCAGCCCTGCGCCGGGGGGTGCGGGCCCCGCCGCGCTGCGCAGCGGGCACCGGGGGCGTGCTGCCCGGAGGCAGCGCCCGGCAGCACGCGAGGAGGCAGCGGGCCGCCCCGGCCGCCGTCGCGCCCTGCCGAGGGCCGCCGGTGCTGCGGGCGGCTGTCCCGCCGTCGGCGGCCGCGGGAGGGCCGCGGGGCTCGGGCTCGCCTCTCCGCGCGCCCCCATCCTCGGCGGGCGCCGGGCCTCGTCCCGCGGCTCGGAGGCGGCCCCGAGCCGAGCGGCGGCCCCGGCGGGGCGGGCGCGGGGAGCGCCGGGCGCCGCGCCCCGGCTGCGGCGGCTGCGGAGCGCGGGCTCCGCGGGGCCCGAGCGCGCTGCGGGGCCCGGCCGCGGGGTGCGGGGTGGAGGGCCGGGGCCGGGGCCGGGGCCGGCGCCGGGCCGGAGGCGCCGCCGCCCCCGCCGGGGCGCGGTGCTCCCCCGGCCGCGAAGGGAGCGGTCCCGCGCTCCCGCTGCCGCCGCGCCCGGCGGCGATGCCGCTCGCCCGAGGACCCAGAGCGGAGGCTTCGCAGCGCCTGGATGCTGGCTCGCTCCCGTTTACACGCGCTGCCGAGAACAACTGCGTACTTCGTTGCGTCTGTTCCCCCGATTTTCCCGAGCTGCGAGGTTGCTGTGCACACATTTCACCTTACAAAAATCGCGAAGGGGCGACAGTACCGGTGTGGTATCCGCGTGCAGTTTATGTTGGCGTTTGCATTGGCACTGATCCCTGCACCAGATATGACAATGACCTGTGTGCACTCTGGTTTGTACTTGTACAAAGACGAGCGATGCTGTGGTTTCGTACAGCTGGGACACAACGATAGGGGTACTTGTAGTACAAAATACAGGTTCTTATTAAGAGCAATATATGAAGCATTACAAAATTACAAATGCAGTGAAAATATTTGAGGGAATAAATGGAATGTGAGATGTTGCAGCAATGCTATCACTGCTTGGCATCATGGGTTTCAACCTGCCTGGCTTTGTGGTTGGAGCTGTAACACACAAGCGAGCCAGCCCATAGGAGCAGAAGGTGTTGCTGCCAGCAGCCACATTGTTCGTGGAGGGACGCAAGTCTGGTGCTGCAGCTGCTGCACCGTGGTTACTCCTGGTTGTCGCTGCCTGGTGGGAACCACGGTGGGAGGGCTCTGCATGGAGGACGTGGGGTTTGTCTCACAGCTGCAGCTTGCCACGTGCCCAGCTCTGGGGGAGGTGACGCATGTCCAGCTGCTTGCGGGGGTCTCCGAGCTGGGGGGCACATCCCGTCTGAGCGGAGCAGCCAGTGCTGGCAGGGTAAGCAGCTCCTGTTAGCTTGGCCCTCAGAGCCACGCTGCCTCAACCTCCATGCCCGTGCCTGGGCCAGTTCCCCAGCATGGCTTTGTGGGTGTGGAATAAATTAGCCTTGATGGCGCCTGCATTAATTTTATGTGGGAGAATCCCCAGCGATTCCAGGGCAATTAAAGGGAGAGGAGCCTTGCCCAGCACAGCTTCCTTCCCATCCAGCCGCCACTCCTGCTCAAGGAGATGGGAGGGCTGAGTGATGGGCTGCACTTGGTGCCCTGCCACCTGCCTATTGGCTGCAGTCAGAGCAGGGTGGTCCACGGCCCATAGGGGCCACGCTCCTCAGCTGGGGCAGGCAATGGGACTGCACAGTGGCTGAGATCAATAAGCTGATGCTCGTGTTACAGAAAGGATGTAGAACAAGCCCAAGGCAAGCAAGCTGTCTTCCTTTCATACATGTTCCATGAATACTGGTTGTCTAGTATAACTGAAGCCTGTTTGTGGCTTTTTTTTTTTAAACTTAAAAATTCAGCTCATATTTTGGCAGGGGTTGTCTGAGTGTGTAGCGGATACATTCAATGACAAGAGCTGTAACAGTCAGTTTGTTGGATGCCACAATTAAACCTCAGCTTTTTCTCCCAGCCATTTGAAAGCCAGTGACAAGTTGTCACTCAGGCAAGAATACATACAAACAAGGTCAGTGCATAGCCCCCAGATCCTAACAATGTGATTTTCATCACCTTACCAGTCTTTGGGGAGTCTTCAGCTCCCATCTGGAAGTACCTTCAACCCTTTCCAGCTACGGATCTTGAAATAACGAGAACAGAGAGAAAACCAAAATTACATGGAGTTTATTGCCATTTCAGAAGGGAAAAAGTGTTTGAAAAAGTTTATTCAGGAAGCCAGGGGAAGTTAAGTGGGAGACATTTGCCATTTCATCAGTCTGTTGGTGATAGCCATTCATGTCATAAATGGCTTGTGTCATTTGATGCCAAAAATAACACAATTTTCCTCCCCAAAGGCCTATAGGGTTTTTTTTGCAATAAATGTTTATTTGTTAATAATATACTTTAAACAGCCCAGTCTTGACCTCAAGTCTCCAAAAGAATCCATCTTCTCTCTGAAAAATCTTACATAGTTTGTGTAATTTTTTCTGGGAAGGTGTAATTGATGGTGCAGTGAAGGGTAGTGTGTTTGCTTTAACTACTGCAGCTGCGTGGATTAACTGTTTATAAGGGCCTACTGTGCTTTGAATGGCAACTTTCTTAGATTTCAAGCCATAATTGACAGCACTTCCTAATGGTTTTGTGGATTTGCTTAAGTTTGGTCAGTAAAAATAAATTTCTGCATTTAGCTCACTCATTGTTCTTTTCTCCTGGCTGTTTTGAAATCTTTTAAACGTTTCTTTGTGATAATTCTGTTTCATTGGTTAGCCTACAAAGTGCAGCATTTCAAATGGAGATGACTGATACAACTACCTTGTAGATCTGAGCTTGGGTTTGGTCTAGTTCCACATCTTGTGTTAATTTCAGAAGGAAATGTAATAGAAATTTGGGTACATAGCAAATAACCTGTATGCAAATATTTCTGACAGGTTTTCTCAATTTAGTTATTTGGAGTCTCTACAGTTTAACACAGAACTGACAGGTATTAAATAGATGCAACTAAATATTTGAAAACTTAAAAAAGGATTTTGTAAATATGCTTAATGTAGAAACTGTTATATTGAGGAAAAAATAGTAAGTCAGGTAGTTAATTTATAATATCTTACACTGGTTTGATATTGTCTTCCCAAAAGCTGGAGTTAGACTTCCCCTGGCAAAGCGTTTGTGGAATGTCAGTGGTATGTGATCTGCAGCCCAGTAATCTAACAATTGTCTTTTCATTAAATTACCAACTACCACTGATTTAACCAATCATGTTTTTGTTCTACTATCTACCACTCTGATCCTTCTCTCTTATGATTTTTATGTAAATTTTTACTAAAAACAAACAAACAAACAAAAACAACAAAAAACAAACAACAAAACAAAGTATTAAGACACTTGTCAGATTTTTTGCTCGTTCTTAAATGCAAATGGGGTTTTCTTGAAGAAATACATAGGCCTTATTTTCTTTAAGAATAACTGACCTATGGAAGAGAGTTACACATTTAATTTCTCAAAGCATTTCAGCTTAAAGTGCTAGTTTGTTGTCAGTCAGACAGGCACTTGGATAAAATAAGGAACAGTATGTATAAAATGAATGGAATTTATTTTTTTCTTTAAACATTTTGCATTTGGGAAGCTAAATTATTTGGATAGTATGCACGCTCAGGTACTTTATGTAAAACTTACTTTAGTGGGACTCTGTGCTGCTAAATGGCACCAGTAGTTAACAGAGAGTATGTTTGCAATGCATTAATTGCAACAAGTATACAGTGATTTTAAAAAATATATTTTTTGAGAAGCACAGCTTCTAGCTTGGCTTGTCATCCTGCAATAATAAGGTGGTTAATTTTACCCAGTTTCTTCAGCTGTTTACAAGGTAAAGTTACACACACAACTAGTTGAAGAACTAGGGTCTTAAGATAACTAAACTGCACGGCAAATGCCAATTTACTTCCCAGAGGTATTTTCGGGGGCAATCTAAGCCACTGTAACCTGAACAACTCTCCTCTTCTGTTGCTGGGGAAGGCTTGTCTTGTCTTTGTGTCCAGTTTGATTTTTGCAGGACAGACTTCTTGACCTTAAATTTAGCCTCTGTTGGATCAGTCCTGTTAAAACAAGATCAAGTCCAATCTTTCTTTCCCAATTTGAAAATATTTAGAAAATAAGTTTAAAACTTTTCACAGCTTCCTGCCATCCTGCTGCTTCTGGCACTGCTGGTGAGTTCGAGCCAGAGCAAACAGCCCTGCTGCTGCTGGTGGGGGCTGCTCCCTTGGGGCCCCATGGTGTGCATGGGGCTGTGGCGGCTCTGTGGCCTGGGGGTGTTTGCAGCCCAGCAGTAACAGCAGCCAGCATAGCTTGTCCTGTCTGAGGAGCGGAGAGGAGAGGTGCATAGGGTGTGCCTCAGCCTATGAGCATGTGAGCTGCCATAGCAGGCGCTGCATGCAGCGGTTTGTGCCCCACTGCTGACCAGCCTGGCCATGTGGCCTGCCTCGCTCATCTCCCAGTGGTGTGCGTGACGGCCTCCAGTGACACAGAGTGATATCTGGGCTGCCTTGGGAATGCTGGGGGACCACGCATGAGGACATGAGTCCTGTGGTTGCCTGGGGGCTGTGCTTGGCATGGTCAGGATGCATGTGGGCTGCTCACAGTGCAGCCATGTGGCTGCGTGGATGTCCAGCTACAGCATGCCCAAGGACAGCTGTGCCACAGCCTGCACTAGTGCTATGGGTCAAGCATCCTGTCGCTCTCCTCTGTCCTCAGAAGGCAGCACTGTTCAAACCTCATGTGCTTCCTCTCAGGCATGGGAGAACTTCCACGCTGCCAGGGCTCCTCTGGTCACTCTGGCCTGTGTGTCATGGGCTGGACCTGCCCTGTTTCTAGCCAGACGGCTGTGCTCCCTGGCTTATCCCTATGGGCACCAGTGATGTCTCTCCGGGTCCTTCCTAGGCAGTGCACAGTGACTCATGCTGTCAGCATCGGCTGCCTGTCTGTGAAACCAAAAAGAAATCTGAAATTGGCTGAGAGCAAAACAGCCACATCTCTAAGGCTAACATGGATTTGCCACTTTAAGAGGATATTAAAAGTCCTCCTTTGTTATACAGAGACTGGGCTTTGCAATTTTGCAGTCTTTTTGCCAGCTTACTTTTGCTTAAAAGCAGCTGACATAACATTTACCTTTATCCTTGTGCATGAGTATTCCTGCTAATTAATTCAGTAACTTTTGACCTTTTGTTTAAAAGATCACAATTGATGGTGTTCTGAAGACACTGCCATCCTTCAGGATGCTTAGTCATTCATTTATTATGAACATAGCTGTAGCGTGATGGCTTGCATCTTTGACCTGTTATATTCTTGTAATAGCTAACATTAACAAAGTCAAATGGACAAATGAACAAGAGGAAAAGAAGAAAAGCAAAGGGGCAATTAAATGTAACTTTTCATCAGGAAAAGGATTTCACTGGTTTATCTTCTAATAAGATTATGTCACCGACACAAGTACCTAGAAGCCCTTGATTGACAGCCTCCTGTACTTTTATCAGGCAGTGTGACACTAAACCTCAGGACCTTTTGTCCGATAGAGTGAGCTCACGGAAACTTGCCATCCTAATCCCCTTATTCATGTCAAGCACAGAAAAGAAGTCCTGATCAGATGGCACCTTACAACAGTGTCACCTCCACCCCCTCATAGCTGGATGAACATTGGACATCTCCTGCTTAGTTCTCTGACTGCACTTTGCTCTGTTAGAGCAGAGAGCTCCTGCCTACTGTATTACACATTCCCACTCCTGATTGCTCCAAGTTGTGTATTACATGTTTTTGATGTATCATGCCTTGCACTGCTATGAATGACTTGCATTTTCTGTCCTACTTGCATCCAGGGGAAGCTGGATATGTGGTGCAGAAAATCCCAGCGGGATGATAGGAGGATTCTTAGGCTAACTTTTTGCATTTTAATTTTATTAGCATTTCTCAAAATAAGGAAAGACCTTTAGGAACGTATTTCCTTTCCCTTCATGCATTTAAGACTATGTAGGGAGATGAATCACTCAGCTTCTACAAATTTTCTGTTGAGAGAATGGAGTAAGTAGAACTAAAAACAAATGATCTTTTCATGAGTGTAGGGTCAACATGAGGTGCAAAATATTGTTATTGTTTAGTGGCAATTGTTAATAGGTTTAATATTTGTCCAAAGCTCAGAACAGACTTCTATGTAGTCCTCAAGGTATACCTCAAGGATACCTATATGATTTGTTCCCAAGTGTTGTAGAAGTCAACAATTCATCCCAATAGATGGTATTATAAGTTTCATAGCTCCAGCTCTTTCTCAGTTGTAGGAATTCCTTTGTGCATATCCCTGCAGTAACCTATTTCGAGTAGGGGTTCCCTGTGGTGCTTTATTTACTTGTCCAACTGTTTGGAAGTCTGTTAGTCTAAAGATCAGATGCTCTGAAACAAATCTTATTACTTTAACCAGCTCTGCAAATTCTTCTTTCTGCATTTTTATTGACTTCTCTTCAGCTAGAACTAATACATGTGCAGCAGGTGGGCAAGCATGTCTCTCAAAGTTTAGCCTCTCAGATTTAACATGAGAAACAAGAAATCTTTTTGTTTTTCTTGGAAAATGTGGGAAACCACAGGTATTTGAAGAGTTGCCCCTTTAGTGAATTTGTGAAATTTATACTGGTTGCTGCAATTTTTGAAACAGAAATCTGGGAAATTTTAAAAGAATGCTGTATTCTGGTGTATAGATTTTTTATTTTATTTTATTTTATTTTATTTTATTTTATTTTATTTTATTTTATTTTATTTTATTTTATTTTATTTTATTTTATTTTATTTTATTTTATTTTATTATTTTTTTTTTTCCTTTCATTCAGCCTGGCACTACTGGTAGAGATACTTCAATTAATTTGCTTCAAGCTAGTTTACTCAGCACTACTCACCAGTCTTAGTTTTAGAAGGTGTGTCCAGCTCCTCTGTATTTTTCATCTTTATGAACATTTTTTAGTAAGTTTAGATGTTAAAAGTCAGTGCTAATTAAGTGTTTTAAGAAATTATCTTTCAGGAATTCCCCTTCCCCCACCCAGTCTCCTGGCGACCTTGTGCTCCCCTGTCTGAGCACACATCTGATATGCAGGAAATAGCTGCATCTCCCATGGCACTTAGCTTCAGCAGATATCAAAGTCCTTTACAAAGCGACTTGCCCAGGGTTCCTGCAGGCTGGGGCCTGTCCAGGGAGCCCTCCTCCCTGGGACACACCATTTCCCATGTCTTCTGAGGACCTGGGTAGTACCAGCCATCAGGATGGGAAAATTCCTGTCTGAGGTGCACAGAGTAGTTCAGCACTGTTTCCTTTAGATTTGTTTGTTCCACCTTAAACATCAGTGGCTTTTGTCTTACAATGCAAGCAAATGAGAATGTACACTGCATTGTTTAAAAAAAAAAAAAAAAAAAAAAAAACAGCAAGCAAAGGAATCTGGAAAGTAGTGATGCTTCCCTTTGATCAGAGGTCTGGAACACCTTTTCTGTGAAGAAAGGCTGAGAGAGCTGGGGATCTATCTTCAGCCTGAAGAAGAGAAGGCTCCAGGGTGACCTCACTGCAGCTTTTCAGTACTTAAAGGGGTCGTATAAAAAGGGTGGAGAAGGACTCTTTACTCACGTAGATAATGATAGGACAAGGGGGAATGGTCTTAAGCTAAAAGAGGATAGATTTAGATTAGACATTAGGAGGAAATTCTTTACTCGGAGGGTGGTGAGGCACTGGAACAGGTTGCCCAGAGAATCTGTGGATGGGACCTGAGATCTCTCATCCCTGGAGGTGTTCAAGGCCAGGCTGGATGGGACCTTGGCCAACCTGATCTAGCGGGTGGTGTCCCTGTGTATGACAGGGAGGTTGGAGTTAGATGATCTTTGAGGTCCTTTCCAACTCAAGGTATTCTATGATTCTATGATTCCCTTCAGCAGAGCATGTTTTCTTTGAATGCATAACTCTACTCAGATCTCAAAATCTGTATCACTTTGGTGGCAGTCTCTATAGTGAGGAAAGGACTGGATGAAGTGATCTGAAAAAGAAAAATATGTATATATATATCCATTATATAATCAGTAAGGCTGGTGAAGGACTGTCTATAAAATGCCTGTAAACTTTTAAGGTCAGTTAACTAATAGCTGAATTGTGGCAGAGAGTGTGATGTCAGTGTGCTTGGGGAACAAGTCTTAGTAAAATTGTAGACAGTCTTAAAATCAGTAGACAACTGATTTTTCAAAGAAACCCTCACTTAAATGCAAGAACAGGAGTATCTTAACATAAGAGAAATGTTAAATGCAAACCAAAAGAATGCAGTAAGAGGCTGTGAATACTTCAGAAACAATCACTTCAGAAAACCATCTGAAATGCTATTTATCTCATGGATATGGCATGAAATGTTGAGGCTCTTCACTGCGCCAATTTGTGCATACAAGGCAGTAGCTCAGTCACTCATGGTTCCTGGTAGGATTTCATGTAGTAAAAACTAACAGGTATGTTTTATAAAGAAGCAGACAATGCAACATTTTCTGCATCCACCAGAGATAAGCAGACCTTACAGTCCGCAGCATGTCCTGCAGCTTTATAAAACAGCCCATCAGATCTGCTTGACATGTCTTGCCCATCTCTTGAGCAAGCGGGTCAGTAAGCAGGGGAGGCAGCAATCCACCCACACGAGTGTGGGGAGGTGCTGCTGCATTAGCAGCACTTGATGCTAAAGCACTCTCATTGAAAGAAAAATAACTTTTGTTTGGGCCAAAAAAAAAAAAAAAAAAAAAAAGAAAAACCTTTGGGGGATTGAATTTCAGAGCCTCCCTGCCTTTCTCTCAGCCCCCTCCAAAGGCTGAAATGATTTGTGTGTGAGGGCCTGTGACCCAGGGAGGCATCGAACAGCAGAGAAGGGAAACACTTGGAGTTCAGAGGGACAGTGGGTCTTGATGACCGGCATAAGACAATGCAGATGTTTCAGATCAGGAGGTCACCGATGATGACAAGAAAAGGCCCCCAAAAGCCTACATGCTTGGTTCTTTTCTACAGTCCTTTTTTATTTTCCTTGATGCCACACCTTGAATATTACATTTTTAGGACTTATCATAGAAGAATCTCTGGGTTTATTGTATTGGATAGCTCTGGAAAGTAGGGTGGGATTTTAATTTCTCCCTCGGGAGTCTATTACAAGGTGTGTGCCATGGGTGTTGGTGGTGGCCGAATGCACCCGGTCCTGCTGCCTCCTGTCCCAGTGGCAGCTGCAGAGCTGAGCCATGTGTGCTGCAAGCCCTGACAGTGGCCCATGAAGGAGGATTGTCTGCAATAGGAGTAGAGCCAGTGGAGGAATAGTTTTTGGACAAGAGTCCAACAATAACTGCATGTCCCATTGCCTTGTCTGATATAAACAGAGATTTCCTGGAAGGAGGACAGATTCTGGGACAAGGAAAGAAAAATACTGGCAGAGGGAAGGAGGAGGAGAAATTGTTCAGGATCCTAATCCAGCAGTAGGTCTGCTGAGTGTCTGTGTGCCGATGTCCTTTGTGTTTCTGCACATGGGAGAACTGGAGAGAAACCTGAGCCTTGGTCCTGATATGTGGGCCCAGCCTGTGTTAACAGCCAGTGAGAAAGTACCTCAGCACCACAGGGCTGGAGATAAGTTCAGATTTTATGTCTGGGCTGTGCTGTGAAAACAGTGTAGCAACATTATATACATAATATTTACATGAGCAAGAGAAGAATGGCGTGGCCTGCGGTGTCCAAGCTGGGGAAGCAGTCCCTGATTGAAGGCTTACCACTCCAGTAACAGCAGACAGCAGCACTGCTGTGTTTAGGTGCGTGCTGACGTCTGTGGGTTCCCCAGAGCCACGGGAGAAGTCATGTCCATGCTGCCTGCTGGTAGCACTGGGTATGGGCTTGCTTTACTGGGTTCATGGAGTCTCTTCTTCACCAGTAAATCCCTGAATTACGTGTTGGCAGGGAGGAGAGAGGAGAAAGATGTTAAAAATACTGTTTGCTTAAAAAATATGTATAGTCTTTTGGTTTGAGGGGGTGCAGAGGTTGCACAAGGTCCTCCCTGCATCTTCCTAGGAAGAGGAAGGATCCCCATGTCCATTGCATGCTGCAGCAGGAGGTGAAGAAGGAGCTGTGACAGAGCCGGGCAGAGCTACCCCCCGCTGCTGCTGACCCCAGTGCAGAGCCCAAGCGTGTGCTCCAGCCCCAGCCTGTCACCGCTGCTCAGGGCACTGCTGCAGAGCACTGCCTGCGCCCCAGAGCAGCGGCAGCAGCAGTAGATTTACTTCTTGGCACCGCTGCAAGAGGGACTCTGGCTGGAGTGCTTCCCGCAGATGCTGCCAAGATGGAGCCTGGCAAAAGAGTTAGTTTCCTAACTGTGACAAATGCCTGCCTGAAAAAAATGTGTCTTTATTTACAAGTGTTGTGTTCAATTAGCCGTATGCTTTGCAAAAGCTATCTTGTCCCTCTAACAGGCTACCCTGCAACTTGAACCACTCCTTCTCAGAAAAAGGCTAGATTTTTTTTTTTTTTTTTTTAATGTTTAGGAATTCTATATTTCTGGTGTGCCACAGCTGCCCAGCTTTAACCTCTTCTGGTGACACTAATCAATATGGTAACTTCTTGGTTGTAATTCTACCATAGGAGCCCCATCAGTTAAGCTTTTCATTACCTTTTTTTTTTTTTTTTTTTTACAGTGTTACTGTTTTCTTCTCAGGTATAGTTAAAAAAAAAAAAGGGGGGGGGGGGGGGGTGAGAAGAAAACCAAAACATGGTCCCTAGAGAACTTCTAGGATGACGGGTTATAATTAAGAAAACACTTTCCTGTTCTGATTTCAGAAGAAAAGTGACCACCACCTCAGCATGATTTCTCACCAATGAGACTGATACAGCTTTGCCATTTGATTTTGGCACTCCCTGTTGGGCTTATAATACAAACTGAACATGGCCTTTGTTATCACTATGGTTGAAATAGCATTAGCAAGGGCACAACTCAAGTTTTGAACATATGCTGGAACATACCCATAAAATATTAAAGAAAAGTTTTCAATAACAATTGTACTTAGAAACAAATTATCTTGGTTTTCCATTTCTGGGCTGTTCCTTGTGAAGCCAAACAGTTGCTGTCCCAGGGATAGTCTTTCTACAGCATCGAATTTGGGGTTTCAGACACAAGAGAAGCAAAATGCCTACTTTAAAATGGTGCTGAGCTAGCAACAATGCTTCTGAGGCCAAAACAGCTTCACAAAGTACCATCTCTGGTAATCAGCTGATTTTTTTTTTTTTTACTTTTTTTGGGTCATATGTAAATTAAGAACACATCTGCTTTCCATATGTCCCACATACACAGCTTACATATGTTTTTGGATGTATTATCTTAATCATATTTATTGGACAAAGCAAAAAAAATGAAGTTTAAAATATTTTTGGATTCATATTATTATAAAACCAACAACTATAAAGCAAATGAGTCATGTACTACACTCCAGTTATAGTGTACAATTACAGCATGTATTTAAGGGCTATATTTCTTAGCTGGAGTGAAATCTATAGGCAACAATGCTATCTCTCCTGTATTTTTGTCTAGCAGAGATCTAAAGAAAAATTAATTACACTTCTTTGACTGATTGTTATTCTGCTGAAGTATGGTTCTAATCCTTATTAACATTCTCTAAAGTCATGCATGAAATATGACTTTTGCACCACACTCTGTGGCATATGTTTTCTCTTTCGAGAGTATTTTTCAAACTATCTTCAACCCTCACTGCTGTTCATTATTTTAAGATAGGTTTAAAGTTTGCCACAGTCTCAAAACTGATCCAGTACAGAGCGTTGCAAAGGAAAAAAAATGACACATCATTCTGCTCATGAACACAAATTGCTTCTGATTATTTAGCTTTGAATGTTCTCCTCATACTGTTTTTATTAAAAGCCCCAGTATATTTACTCTTGATAGTGTCTTCAATTAAGTTAAAAAGAGTCCCTTTTCTATAGCAGTATGTAAAGAAAATAGTTGTTACAACCGCAAAATTACCGAAAAAACCTGGTTCTAGTAAAGTACTACTTCAGTTCAACAACCACAGCACGAAGTTTGCTGTTTTCTTGTAAACTTTCCAACCATTAGATAAACAGTGTCTGTATCTTCACATAGAAAGAAGCACCCTCTCTTTGTTTAAGGATAGTTGTTTTCTTACAGCTCTCTGCAAAGTATGTATGCCATTAATCCATTTATCAATACAGAAAACTTGCTCTTTCAGAGCTAGAATTACTCTTTTTGACCATTTGTGAGGTAGGTCTTTGCTCAGCGAACAGTTTTGGTAACAAATTGCTAAATGACTTAGGCAGAGCACTCTGTTTCTGTTCATTTGCCTCCTTGTGAGTGCAGTTAATTTAAGCTGTGACAAGGGGAAGGAAAGTTGTTACAAGTGGGATCCTGTGACTTCAGCACACATTGCACACAGCCAGGAATGTTTTCCTTTTCCTTTTATAAAATAATGATTTAGGAAAATGCTCTAAGTTTAGCAGTTTCTGGAGCTTCTATGCTGTTGGCTTCACAATAACTGATTTTTCTTTTGAAAACATTGTCTTTTAATGCTGTGATGTCACAGTCTAATATTGTACAAACGCGTAACTGGACTAAACATGTCAGGAACATGTCAGTAACTTTCCATAAATTATTCCGTCTCTTTGGGAAAACCCCTAATTATGTGTTAACTCATTTTCTACTTCAGAGAAGTTTTTGTCTTGAACTTCAGAATCCAATTGCTGGGGATCTTTTCTTTCTTTCTTTCTTTCTTTCTTTCTTTCTTTCTTTCTTTCTTTCTTTCTTTCTTTCTTTCTTTCTTTCTTTCTTTCTTTCTTTCTTTCTTTCTTTCTTTCTTTTTATTATTATTATTATTATTTGGGGGGGGGGGTTACTGTATATCTGTTTAAAATTCTTTCTGTGTGAGTTCTGACAAAGAACTGCAAGGATCTGGCAGTAATGGGATGGTAAAAATCAAAGAATGGATTAGAGGGTGTCATCTGTAAACTCCTTCAGAAAAAATCCTGGAAACGTGCAGGATGCTAGCGTCTCTGCAGAGCTGCACTCTTTCCTCAGCTAAGAGCAACTGCAGTGCATCCCTGAATGAATACTTCACATGCTCCAGGCTATAAAGCTGTTTGTGCTTTGAAGGCAATGGGGTACGGAGGAAAGGACTGTTTGAAACATGTCACTTTGAACTGTGCCGGAGGGTCCCAGGGAGCTGGCCACCTCCGTCCGCCCGTGCTCCTTTAGAGGTCTGGTTCCAGGCTGCAAGCCCTGGAGCCAGCCTCATAGTCTGGTCAGGTGGCCCCACTGTGAGATGTCAGGCTGATAAGTGAAAGTAGTGACTTTCTAGGGAAGATCAAGAGTTTACTGCTTGAACTGAATCTCTTGCTATGTGTGTGTAACAGTTCAATATGGTAACAAAAGGGTTTTCCTGCCTGCAGAGACAGATGCTGCCTTTTCAAAATGTTGCTTTACATTTGAAGTCTCAGCACATGCTGTAATAAAGGCCATCCTGAAACTTCAATGGATTGCATCATGAGGAAATGCAGAGAGGAAAGGGGTTTAGGTGGATCTGCAGAATCTCTTATGAACTCATACCCCATTAAAAAAGCAGGGGTCAGTCACAGCTCAGAATTGGTGCCATCTTGTGTTTCAGATACAATAGCACTCCTGCCAAGATGACCGGATGGGTGAGTGGGATCTGGGACACTGCTGAAACACCACAACTTCTTGTGGAGAAAAGAAAAAAAAAATCTTGATCCTAGATTTCATGCCTAAAAGATGTATCATTATTATTAGCTGACATGCAGAAGTTACTGTAGGTACCGGAGAATATCGCAGTTGCCATACCAAGAAGTGGAAAATAACTGAATCTTCAGATTTGCGTACATCTTCCTTTATTATCAAGACTTTCAGCAGGCTGATGTGAGCATACTTCTTTGGCCATTGTGCTACAGTGCTTCTGGATGCTGAAAAGACTTGCAGCCTAAGGAAGCAAATGACCTGAGGCAGTCCTATTATTTGTCCCCCTGCCAGGAGAGGCATTGTGGTAGCACTCGCTGTGTTCTGGGTAGAAAAGGGTGAGAAACATTTCCCTTGGCTTCTTATTTTAAGCTGTTGTTTTCAATATGCTTTTGCATATCTTTTCTGAAACATTCTGGTGATTAAGCTTTACTTTTATGTGTTTGTGAAAAACAGAACAAATTACAGTATTCTTATTTATTCTTCAAAGTGAATCTCACAATGTGCATTTAGTAATGCTGCTATGCTATGGTAGGGAATGGGAGTTATCCAAAGCAATGCATGAATGCAGTACGCTGTGACTTAAGAGTACAATTCTTGTGGTTAGAATACAGAGAGTGTGCAAGAAAAAGTTACAGAGTAATTCTCATACGGAAGAGAGGTTACAAAGATATGTGTATACTCTGATTACCCGTAATGAAAAGAGAAAAGGGTGTAAATCAACAGATAGGTTATTTCTTTTTAGTGATTTGCTTTGTGACAATTTTGAATGGAGGAAGGGCTGTAAATTTCTGATTGTTTTAGTACTGACAGTAGGGAGCAGTACTAAGCTGGCTGCCAACTAGAGTCATATGGACTGGAATTAATTTGTGCTTAAAATTATAAGAATTTTCAAAAGAAAATAGTTTTGCCTTATCTTTGATTTAGGTTTGTGTTATGCTAGGACTTTGTAGAGGCTAGATTCATAATTTCACATTTTTACAGTGAAATTTTTGTTTCATGGCAGTGTAAATCTGCAGTACTTTCACTGAAGCAGTGCAAAGCCTGTGTAAAGTTTATGCAACTTTATCTAGCGCAGACCTTCCAGAAAAAGGCTGTCAGATGAGTGTGAGCTCTCAAGACCCTGATAAAGATGCTGTTATTGAGTATAAATACAGAGTCATTTTTAATAGCTGTAATTAATAGGTGTTGTTGTTTTAAATGAATAGCAACTGGCTTTGTCTTTCTATTTTGACAGAAGGGGATTTACCTGAGTCACTGGAAGACCTTCAGAAGAGTCAATGACTGAGGGTCAGAGTGGGTGCCCCAGCCCAGTGCGCCCCACCGGCAGTGAGGGGTGTCTCAGAGCAGGGGGTGGTGAGGCAGGGCAGAGGACTGCCACCGCCCTGACCTTGCCCAGCCTTGGGTGCCTCATGATGTGCCAGCCTCCAGGGCCAGGGACTGCATCGTCAGGAACTTCAGCATGTACAATTTCAACATCTAAACATTTATTTTAAAGCTAGAAGTCAAATCCTTTTTTCCATCTCATTCTCCTGAAGAATGTACACAGACAATAGTCAGGGTGTATCTATTGCTGATATAAATAATGCAATAACGTAGAGAAACTGAGCTAAGTCTGTGGGCATTATTTGTTGCTCTAGCAGAGGACTGTGAGGACAGGGGATGGTTTCACTGTTAGCTCTGCCAAGGGCAGCACAAGCTGTGCTGCAACGTACTGGAGCAGACTGCAATCCCTGGACCTCTTCTGCAGACACCAGGAAAACATTTTTTTATGGACAAGGTGGGAGAGGATGATGGGGCTTGCTACTCTGTTTGCAGTGTGTGAAAGGGACAAATCCACCACACCAGGTACAGCTGGGCCCCTGTTGGAGGCATGTAGCTTGGGACCGAGTCAAGGCAAATTCAGGTGTGTGAAGCAGTCTTGGAGGCAGTGTGTTCTGTGGCAGTGTGGTACCTGTGCAAGGTGTGTGGCTGCATGCCTACCTGGGGCAGCACGTGGGAGTGCTCAGGCTGCCCAACCTCCCCAGAGACTCCTTCTTGCACCCAAGACCAGGGGGACCCAGGAAGGGGATGATCCTCCACCTCTGCCCCTGTGGGGGCAATGTGGTAGGCATGCTGAGAGCTCACTGAGCACACTGACAAGATCAGGTTTTGCACAGAATGCAGAGGCAGCCAAAACTTTCTCCTAAAGCACTGCCAGAGAAGGAGCTGGTTGTACTTCTCCTTTCCCGAGGCAACCAGGCATGGTGGGTGCTTGGCTCAGCCCTGCACCTTGCTCCTCACCATCAGCACCTGGCCTCAGACATGCTGGTGTGGCAGCGCTGGCAGGGATGGCAGCCTGCTGGCCTCTGCCAGGTGAGTGCCCCACTGTGTGGCACTGGCCACACTTGGACTCTCACCTGGTGTCTCCTGCTCTGCATGGTGGAGCAGATCTGCAGGAGGGTGGAGGTGGGACCTGTCTCCAGACACCTTCTAGCTGCAGGTGAGGGAATTCTACAGGGTTACTGAAGGTATGTATTTGAATCCCCTCAAGGAGAGGAGAGAGTTTAACTCCTGTCTCCCATTTCCTTAACCCAGGAACTTGCAGCCCACAGTCTCATTTTTACAGCTTACAAATGAAGGCCTCCCATAGTACTGCATAGTTGTGTCCTAATTAGCTTTTGCATTGATGTAGAATAGCATGGGTTAGTGTGTGTCCCACAGAGGAAGCAGTGATGTCCCATGCAGCTCCAGCAGCTGCAAGGACATCTTCACAATCCACCAGAAAAGTTGCTCTGTGTATTTTATTCTGGGCACCTCATCTGTCTGCAAAAATAGCACACACAAATAGCATGAGCATCCAGTCTTCACCTTTCTCTTGCTAGGACTGTGGTATAACTGTCAGCTATTGGTACGAAGGCAACATCATCTTGTAGAGGATGCTTTGATTTGCTGCAGATTATGATATGGCACATACACACATCCACATGCTTGGGCACAGATGCACACTGGAGAATGAGTAGTAACATGGTGTTAAGCTCTTTCCTTCATGAGGGCTGAGAACATGAGGCTATGAGAAGACAATTAGACAGGCTGGCCTTGTGCAAGCTGGAGGTGCCTCCCCACTTGCACCAGTGCTTTCACTGGGACTGCTGCCATGCCTGGGGTGATAGGGTGCTGCTGGTGGTGCTTTAGTCCCAGGGGAAACAACTGGTGTGCATGTGTGAACCTGACAGGCTGATTCCTGCACAGTACTGAGCACGAAGGCATTCCTGAGGCTTCCTCAGGACAGGCTGAGTGTCAGCTAGCCTCTGTCAGCAGTTCCTAAGCTGTTTCACCCCCTGTCCCACTTCCAGGTGAACTTGACTCTTACGCCCCCACTTTTCTCAGCCTGGGCAAAGTGCCGTGCTGACATGGCTGTTCTAGCTGCAGGAGGTAATCCAAAGCCCCCAAGCATTCGTGCATCCTGTCAAGAGGGAGTGCCCATGGTTTGTAAGTATTGGCATGTATGGAAGATATTGGTGCTGTGGCCTGCAGAGCTCCTGGAAGCTGTTACTTCTGCCAATGCATGCCAGCAGAGCCAGCAGGTTGTTAGGAGAGGTCCTGGTGAGGTCACCAGGGGACAGCCATCAGCCTTGTTGGAACGCGTGCTGGTGTCTGTAAGAGCAGTAAGATGGATCCCAGCTGTGCATACAGGACTTGCATCCGTTCAACCATATCTGTGCACCTATGCAGTCAAGCAGGCGCACCCCTTTTCAGCAGAGTCCCACTGCATCCCTGGGCAGTGTTCTCTCTCAGCACAGCTCCTCTACAGCTCCTTCTTGCAGCATAGGAGCTCCTGCACCTGCTGCTGGAGCGGCTGAGGTTCAGGCCATGCAAGGCTCTAAGACACAGAGTTCTCTCAGCCTCCTGATTTTCATGGTTAGATGTTGAGACATTTGGAGTCTCCAGACCCAAACATCATCTAGGAACATGTAAGCAGTATGACTGACATCTGTCACATGCTGTTTGTTCTCCCATGTCCTTCTCACAAGGAGAGGCATAGCAATTCTTTGTCCTCTTTTGATGAGGTTCTTGGACAAGTGGTTACGCACTCAGAAAAGGCAATGTTGAGAAAAGATGGATAGCAAGAAAGCGAGGATTGGGTCAGTCCTTTCTTCTGCAGGAGATTGTGATACAGGTTCACTGAGAAAGTTTTTTCTTCTTCCCTCTCTCTTGTTCATCGACTTCACCACTATCTTACTCATGGGACACAACCTGTCTACTGACAGGTATCCAAGCACTGAGTTCCTCTGGAGACAACACATACAAAATTTAAAACTTCTTTTTTCAAGCCATCAATTTTATTCTACATACAGAAGCAAATAATGTCTGTATGTACATAAAGATGTCACAGAAGGAGTTGATCTTTGTGGGGATCATAAGCAGTGGAGATGAAGTGTATCATCACTACCTCTTAGAAATATCCCTGCAACAAAGGTCCCAATCATCTTACATGTATTACTCATCCCTGAGCCTCTATTCATTTTCTCCCAAGAAGCATAGGTGAGTGCTGAAGCTCCTCATTAGTAGCTTCACATGGTGCAGAGCTCCTCAGAAGTAGTAAAATGGAGGCAGGCCCTCTGGTGAGCATTGCCTCACTGATGTACTGGGCTTCAGGGCTAGAGTGGCACAAAAGTAGAGCTGCTCTTCAGGGTGCCAAGAGCTTCTAAGCAGATGAATGTGCTCCACTTCGAGAGTGCAAAGAAGTTATTTTTGTAAGTAAGCCACAAGCATTTATTAGGGCCTGCAGGCTAGTAGTCATCTGGCTACTGCTGTAGAAAGAAGGATTGTCTGTCCAGACAGAAATAGGCATAGAGCGTCCTCCTTACTGCTCCATGGCTGAAGGTCAGTTCCAGAGTGCAACTGAGGATGTGTGCAGAACCAGAGAAGGACGTAAGCCCTGGGAAGGAGCTGAACTTCAGGGATAGTGTTAAATGAAACCTCCCAGGAGAACAAGTCTGTGGCATCTCACTACCATTGCAGAAAAGGTACCTGTGAACTTCTCAGTGAATCCTTTAGTCTCTGGTGGTCTGTAAATAAGCATAAAATGCTTGTTAGTTTTGGCTCAGGCTTCTATTCTCAGATGAATGAATTTGAATGAACTTGTCTTATCTGTGGAATCTTTCTTGAAGCTGATGTTTGCAGAGAAGATAAATGTGCTGCTGCCTGCCTGCTTGTCCTGACTTAATCTGTGATGCGCTGAGCAGTGTCCTGGGGGGATTAGGAGGGCTAGAAGAAAGCTCGGGATGTCAGCCTGCCAAGACCTGGTGATGTGACCTCTATTGGTTCCTCCATCAATGATAAAGCTCTAGATCGCATGTTAGCAGTAGTCTGTCATGGTTGTGATGTTTCCCAACATGTTTTTTTAGGCAAATGTTATACATTGGTGTCCTGTTGTTGCAGCACCCAAATGAATATATGTACTAGGAGAGGAAGAAAAAAAAAAAACAAAACAAAACACAACCCTCCACATTCAAGTGTAGGGAAGTCTGCCTTTAGACAGCAATATATTCAGGCTAGTTTGTGCAAGTGTTAAACTAGCTTGAAGCTGAGCTGTATTCTGTTTCCAATTCCCTGCACAAATTTATGATTCTGAGAGCTCGTGAAAATCCAAAGTCAGAGCAGGCTGTACACTGCAAATGTCACTAAAATGCAATTGTTAAATGTAAACCATAATGATGCTGTTGAAACTGTTTTATAATATGAGTTCTTACTGTATGTATTCAAACTTATTTAGTATCAACATCCTTAGAAGGATGCAATATAATCTCAGATTATTCTTTTGTCCTATAAATGAAGTGTTTACTAGAGAACTGCTTAAGCATCTTTTAGACTAAGGTTTCATTCAAGGTGGGAATAAAATGAACTGAAAATGACTGTGGGGTGAGCAATGAGCAGTCCCCATAGGCCAAATCTCAGTAGGAGAAAACACTTAAAGTTTCTTTAGTGCTGGCAGGTTCAAAAGTCAGGGCTGGTTTCAATTAGCCTGGGAGAGTCTCAGTGATAAACAATTCCTGTGGTCTTGAAGCAAAGGGGCTAGCTGCATGCAGCCATTCTAACTACTTGAGCTGGCCCTATTCCCTCTGCTCTGGGAGTAACTGTCTTTTTGAATGAAGTATTTGTCATCGTTTGTATATGAATTCTTCTGAGTTTTTGAGAGCAAGGAAAATACAAAGCTTTCTGGTTAAGGCATTTTTGGTCTGAAAATCCCCCAGGGTATCAGCATAAAATATGCATGACGTTCATGCAATTTATTTTCTTTAAGGGGCTGGAAAATGTGAGTGTGTGCAGATGTTTGTGTGCACATGTGTGTATGACTGTATGATCCCCCAAGTTCTGCCTGAAGATAAGCTCATGGGAATGCCTTTTTTTTTTTTTTTTTTTTTGGGGGGGGGGGGAGGTGTAGCTTAGAAAAACAGGTGGAGGGCTGCCACTGCCTGTGACACGCTGTCCTGTAGATAGACTGGTGTCTGGGAGTACTCAGTCAGGAAACCTTGTTCTCCTCTGTCCATATTATTTCAGGAGAGGAGACAGGAATTTCAGGTCATGCCAGCTGTGTGTGTGGCATAGGAGCCTATTCAAAGCTCCTGGAGCATCTCCATATTTTGTGGTTGCTCACTCTGACAAAGCCCATTGTTACAGTACTTCTGGCAGACATGCTAAAGCATTGCAGTAAGGAGATGCATCATTTCACTGGTGCTTACACTTCATTAACTGTTGAGAAAATAGTTTTGGGTGTTGTACATTTTATAAAGAGGTAAAGTGAGACATTAGGGTTAAAAATACTATACCTCATACAAAAAGATAATACGATCAATTCTTAGTGCTACATAGGCAAGTAGTAAGGTGATAGATTCTGTGGTTGTTGCCTTGAGCCTTGCTCAGAACTGATGCCAGTTCCTTTTTTTTCCCAGACCTGCCAAGCCTGTGGTGACTGAATGTGCCTTTGCACTTTCAATTTATTTTCAGGTGACCAGAACAGCTCTCACTGATTTGATTGTTTGTTTATTTAATCAGCACTATCTCTGCATTCAAATAATCTTGAAATAAACTCCCCAATATCAAATTTTGTGTCTTACTAATTCTCAGAAATCATGGTGCTGAATATATTTTTCTAGAATCAACATTACCACATTACAGTTCTAAGAACACTGAATGGTCAAATCCAGGGGGGAAAAAAAAAGCAATAGCCCACATTCTGGATTTCTGGATTTCTTTCCATATTTTGGAGCTAGCTGGTTTGCTTGTCTGAAGTCAAAAAAGTAGAAAAGTCTGAAGTTGCATGGAATACCTTTTCTTCATGATCCTGGATAACTCTATTTAGACTTACTTATTGTTAGATTTACGGTAACATGTTTAGGTATTGGTTGAAGGATTATGTATGATTATAGATCACCAAATGTTCTCACTAAGTAAAACTTCTTTATTTTTAGCCAAAATGCTAAGAAGCACAAGCTTGCCTTTTTTGTTTGAGAATGTTAGTATTTTCCTTTACTGTGGCCAGTACAGCAGAACCTCTTCAAGTGAATCTTGGTGAAAGAAAGAAATTTTTGATGAATGTTTTCTGAGCAACAAAACAAACTGCATGGGATAGTTCAATAAGCCCCATTAAATCATGCACAGTACAAATCCTTTAGAGCAGGAGGATCTATTTTTATCATGTGAGTTTCCATAGCAAAAGCTGATTTAACTCCTTGGGGTGAAGTTCACGCTAGTGCATGTCTCTGTGGAAGATCAAACTCCCTTTAACACATGGATGAGGGACCTGCAGAAATTTTACATTTGGAGTGGAGAGCAGATGTCCACGCACAAACATCCAAGATGTGTACTAAGGAACCTCTTCATAACTATGATACCTTCACTAACAGTGATAAGATTTCAGAAAACTCTGCTCAGCAAACACAATAGTAGCTCATCTGTGAGCAAGAACTTTTTCCACTCACCATTTCAGAGCAGAAGACCTTGCATGGGGCAACTTATGAACTTTATTCTGGGGGAAAACAAACAAAACAAATGTGGTAGCACTTCAAACAAACAACAGCAGCACTTCTGAGTGCAGTTCTCATAGAAAGAGAATAATTAACAGGGAAAAAACTTCTTGCTTTTCACACTTCATGGTCAGTCAGACTCCTCTGACATAGGCAGTGTAAGCAGCAAATAACCTTCTGTGAGTAGCAAGTGCCTTGTGCCATTCACAGGTGATATGGTACAGACCTCACATGTATGCCTTAAGCCAGAATCGCATAGCAGGAGGAACTGCCCTGACTTTCCCCAAAATGGGTGTTTGCTGTTCAGAAGGAAAACTGAAAACTTACAGCCATGAGACCCTGCTCTGTTCCCAGTGCTGTGTGTTCAGAGCAGTATTTGTGTACACTTTCAGATTTATGGAAATTTGCATTTTAAGAAGGCCCTGGTATAGCTGAGGACATTCTGTCTCCATGGCAATGAAGGTGATGTCACAGGTGCAACATCATGTTCTCAGCGCAGCAGCAGATGGGTTGGGAGAAAACAAGCTCATCAGGGTTAACCAAAAAGAGTTTTTGCAGCGGGCAGCCATAAAATAAGGTTTTGTGTAGGACTTCTGTGCCATCTCCATTAAATGATGGATGTGTTGAACTGGGATTTGTGATACCCAAGTCTTGTTGCCAAATTCATCACGGACTTGGGCCGCTTGCAAGGGAGTGGCAGGATTATGTCACTGGCAACTATGATTTACAGGGTTCAAACTGAAGCAATTAGGTTCACCTGGATGTGAATCAGTCGGGATCCGTCCTTCCCTGAGCGGTCACCGTCTTCCCTCGGCAGTTGCGGCTGTTGTGGCCCGCAGACCACATGGCTCGAGACCCCGCGCCGGCCCCTCCCGCCCGCTGCTGCGGGGCCGGGCGCTCGGCCAGGGGCGCTGCGCGCAGCCCTCCCGGCGGTGGGTGCGGTGGGGCCGGGCCGGGCGGGAGCGGCTCCGCGCTGCGGCGGCCCCGCTGCTTCCTCGGCCGGAAGGGTCGGCTGGGCCGGCTTGGGCGCGGAGAACATCCAGCAGCTCCTTACGCTGCACGAAGCTCCTGGAAAGGATGTGTCCGTTTCTGAGGAATTCGGGAGTAAAATCCTTCGCAACAAACTGGAGGAAACTTCCCTGAAGTTCTTCCAGGAGTGAATTTTGCACCCTGCAGTTTTTCCTACAAAAGCTGTATCAGCTGAATAGATTCTTTGAATCACAATTCCTTTTTCTTTTTCTTTTTTTTTCCTATTATTCCTTTCAAGTAAGCTTTGCAATGAAATCTTCTTACAGCAGTAAAATATTACATATAAAGGTGAGCTGTGATACTGCCACAATATCTGAGTTACTGAAATATGATTAGGTAAAATAATCTGACTGAGAAAGCCCTGTTTCAGGTGATATATTCTCTCCTTCATAGTTTTAACATCCATGTGCCAATTCAGCCTAAAAATAGATACTTAAAATGTTTGCTTCAACTCAAAAGAAAAATAAAATAAAGCTGGGTAGCTTTGTAAACAAATAACAAACTTTGATCTGAATTTGATATATAGTATAACAACACAGAAGTTAGAAGATAATACCTCCAGTATGATTCTTGTATCTCTCAATGAAATAGGGTTTGGGTCTAAACTTTTTACATGTTAAACTTCTACTGGAGATTATCTTCAGCCAGAAGAAATTATTCTGAGAGTTCTGCTTAGAAGCCCTGGAATACAAGCTATTAAAAAAAAAAAAAAAAAGTTATACTGTGATCTAAAATCAAGCAAGATCTTCACTGAATTTAGTGTAGGCTTTATTCATTTTAATATGCAAAGAATTCATACCAACTTCAAAAATTTGATTTGTCATGTGTAGATCAAATTCAAAGCAACATGCAAGCTCTGGTGTTAAAATGGCTTGGGGTGTCAGTGTTGAGTTGTTCAGAGTGTATAAATCATATGTATGTGTGATTCTAGGGCTAGTACCTGGGGATTTGCTTGATATGATTATACACACTGCTCTGCTCACTTAGTTCATTTCATGTCTGCCTCAGGAGCGACCTCAGGAGGCGTTTACATTGATTATTTTCCTCACAACAGCCAACACAGTTCAAATAAAGCAGACTATGCATAATTAAAGGCATCATTGCTTTCTCACTCAAAATAGTAATGGGGCAGTGGATCTAATTTCCTACTTAACACAGAAAGGCTGGGCTTATTAACTATTCCTATGATTATTATTTACTAAACTCATTTTAATAATGACCCGTTCTCCCTCCCCCTTCCCTCCCCCCCCCCCCCCCCCCATTTTTTTCCTTGGAAGACCCAAGCTATTCTGCTTGTAAAGTAAAAGCATGACAGGGCAGACAGCTGATCTAGAGAGAGGCTAGACAGAGCAGCATCATGAAAGACAGGACATCCATCAGGAATCACAGGGCTGAATCTTTACACTGCAAGCAAATATTTATGTGTACTGCAAGATATGCTCCAGTTAGTGTTACATACAGGAGAGTCAATAAGAAGCGGGGGAAGAATAAGCTCCTGTGTTAGAAATACCCAGGGAGATCCTTCCTGAGCACAGTGATCAGTTTAGGGAAGCAAAGAGGAAAACTCATTCTGGAACAGCTCATCTTTGATGCCCAGTCTGCGCCCTATATTTGTCCTTGCAAAGTGCTGTTCTGCTCACCTTGGGGAGGCTGTAAGCACAGAGCAGTGAAAGGCCTGAGGAGCTGTTCCTTGTTGCAGGGAGCACCCTGGGCGCACTGCATTGTGGGCACTGTACTGTCAGCACAGCCCAACGCAATTACATTTGAGTTTGCTCATGTGGTGGACAGCTGTGGTTTTCTGACAATGCGGTGGTTAGTGTAGAAGACGCCCACTTTCAAAGCCAGCCTTGTATCTGTTTTTCCTGTGGGAGACGTTTTTAGCACTGCCCCCAGACTCTGGCTTGCATGCTTCAGAGGTCTGTTGTGTTCTTATTTCATTAGCAAAATAAAATCTGCACCTCCCAGTCCATCCCTCTGAAAAGTGAAGAAGGAAAAAAAAAGTTCATACACTAACAACACTTGTGCCACAGAAAGAGAAAGTTGGATGATGAGGAATGGTTGAAGAATTGTGCTGATGGCACGGAGAAGCAACTGATGCAGCCTCATGTCAGGCAGAAGTGTTCCTGTCGGCTGCAAGCCTTGATCCAGATACCATGCCCTCACAGCAGGAAATGATTACACCACGCAAGCCCTTGCCCTGGGATTCCTGCTCAGGCAAGACTTGAACGTGGTGTCAGGCTCTAAATTATCAGTTCTCCAGAAATAAATTCACAAAAGTTAAGGCATTTTGTAAGCTGGTCTTCTTATCATCTGGTAGAATTACTAGCCCAAGGATTATTTGTTAACCTAAAAATGCCAGGAAGTTTGGAGCTAAATTCTGTGTGAACCATAAAGCAACAAGCTGAGTGCGGGGACTCGTAGTGAGAAAATGTTTGGGCATTGTCTTGTCCTCACCCATTACTGATTTTGTCCAATGTTACATATTGTTGGTGGGTGCTCTGAGATGGAGCTGGCTGACTGGTATGCTTTTGCAATATGTGGTCCTCTGGGGACACAAATAACAGCAACTTTACGGCTACCTGTGCATGCTCTCACATGTTTAAATTGTTCAGATTTTATGGGAAAGATAAACATTCACCAAGACAACATGTTGTTCCTGAAATGTAGGTCAGCCTATATCCTGTAATCCTTGAGGAAAAATCCTTCAAATCTCATTACTCTTAATGAACGAGCACCCACAGTTTTCTTATTTCAGAAATAAACATCTCTGCGGAAGTTAATAATACTCCCTGTGAAACAAGAACATTACTAGGTGCTCATTCCCGTCCTGTCTCTTGGCTGGTCCTACACTTGTCCACCTAAGTTTGTGCCAAAGCTGGCAAGTTGCATCTGCTGGTACTGTTTGAGGGCCAGGGAGATGCATCAGGCCAGTTTGGAGACTTCAGCCTTTGCTCTGGGGTGCGGTCCACCAAACATCCCTCTGCTTCTGACCTCCCCAGTGGGACACTCCCCAAGCCCCCAGGAGGGCTGCTGGGGCTGACCTTCTCCCAGACATATTTGCAGCACAGGATGTGTGGCCAGGCTGCGTTCTGCTGGTGCATGGGGTCAGGTCCCCAGCATCCGCACCCTAAAGGGCCAGGCTGGCTGCTACGTGTCTGGGGCTGGGCACAGTGGCATGGAGGAGCTGCCATGCAGATCCTGCTGTGGGCTGCCCATGCCTAGAGCCTGTACTGAAGGCTCGTGGGTCATGTCCAGAGCTGGGTCCCCTGGGTCCCCTTGCATGGGTGCTTGGCACAGCTGGCACTGTGCTGGTGTTGTTCGGCAGCCCGTCTCACAGTTTGTTGGTCCCCAGCCCTCCTGAAATGCTGATCAGAATTGGGTCTGAACATCTCTGAATGGAATTGAACAGTTCACATATGGGGACTGAAAATAAAAAGCCATATAATAATTAGTCCCACTTTTTGTTTTTTTTTTTTTTATTTTGAACAAACCAATTAAAATAATAATAATAATAAAGCAAATGATTGTAAGAAATAGCTGAACAAACTTCTGTAAAGCAAGTCACAAACTCAGTTTTCTCCATAGGCTGTTAAATATCTGACAAACTTCTGGTTAGCTTTAGCAAAGACCAACGACAAGTGGGTTATTGCCATTGTAAATTGTATCTAACAGTTTAATAGTTGTAATACCTGGTATGTTCTTTTTAATCATATATGTCTGGAGTGTTGCAAAACAGGGAAAGCATCTGGCACTGTAACAGCTGAAGTAGAAAGTTGTTTTTCTGTTTACAATATGACTTTCTGCTCATAAGAATGTTCTTTAAGTGTGTGGTGTGTGCCTTGTGTGTGTGGAGGCTATATATTTAGTGTGTGGAAAAAGGTATATTTTGTGTGCAAATGAAGATACTGGTGGATTTTTTTTTTCAGATTGGAAATGAGAAAATATACAGCAAGCAGAACCCACATTGCTTTCACTGCAAAAGGTTTGTCAGCTGGAAGATGACTTTTGTGCTCTGCTGACGACATGAGATTAGGGCTGTCTGGCAAGGCTGTGTTGTGTTCACACAGCTCGGACTTGCTGAACCCAAGCTGTAGCAGTTTAAACATTCTACTAACACAAAATGGGGAGGGCTCTAGGAATTTAAACTGTCCCAGGTTTCAAGTATATGCCTATTTAAACTCTCTTTATAGAGTAACTTGCGTGTGACTGGTGAAAAGTAAAAGCCATAGGGTTTAAGGAGGTGGATGGTGCTTTTCAGCAGACTGAATTGCAGTAGACCTGAAGGATGTGTCAGACAAGGCAGTGAGACAGATCAAAAAGAGTTAGATAAAAATGGGGTATCAGTGAAATAAATTAAAATTTATTTAATAATTGCAGTATACTCTGCTTTATATGTGGGTTTTAGTTCAGTAATCTGTGGTCCAGCCCCAGCACACAGCTTTCCTGTGGAAGACTTCACTTGGAGTTGAGCAAAGCATGCTGCTCACCCATGAGTAGGTGTTTCAACATGAGGCCCTGCAAATGTCCCTGCATGCCCCTTACCTCAGGGCAGACCCCAGGGCACAGCTTTTGCAGGGCTTCTTCCTGCCTCCCTTTAGAGGACAAAGAGGGACAGGACTTGCTGCAGACCTTCCCTTTGCAGATCCTGTGATTTGTCACTAATCTGCCTTCTGCCCTTCCTGTATGTGATGCAGAGCTAAGAGCAAAAACATTAACATAGGACTGTTCTAAGATGGAAAAACAAAAACAACAGTAAAATAATTTCTGTTGTGACTGCTTGCTTCCCTCCATCCTTCACTCTCAGGTGTAGTTTTTCAGAAGTATCCTGCTTCCAAAATCCAGATCTCTGTTAGGATCAGAAGGACCAAATCTGCTCTCTCACCCATTGATTATACAAGGCAGTTGGTTTTGTGCACAGTTCCCATGCAGCATTTTCAGGAGTGGCAGAGTATCCCATAAAGGGTATGATCGTTATTCCATATGATATGGACACTTCTGTATGTGGCAGGAGGTTGCAGTCCCCTGGCAGACATCAGTGCCCATGCAGTCCTGTGCAGGGAAAACTGTTACAATCCTACAAAGAGAGAGAGTCAGAGCTGAGATTATCACCTTAATCACCATGAAACTCTGTCAGAGGCTTCTGGTCGTTGTCCAGTAAATGAGATAAATGAGAAGTAGACATGGCAGTAGATGTTTTGGTAACAAGTGGAAGCTGGAGGATTTATCAAAGCAAGTTGCCTCCTGTAGTACAGCTTTATCTCAGGTGGCTGCCCGTGTTCAGTGTTGCCAGATTTCTTCCTCTCCCTTCAAATGAAAATGAGCTAGAAGTATTTTTACTTACAAATGTTTGGAAGAAATTGTGGTGAGGAGAAGGGAAGCCCCTGTATTATATCATTTTCTACGGGCAGATAGAATGGGGTCAGTGAGCCTTAGTTTCAGACTGAGATAACTTTTTTCCTTCTATTTTTATGCATGAACCTCTTTACAATTAAACTCTCATAAAGGGCCTGGATAGGTGGTTACATGAACACTGATTCCTGCACCTATGATTTCATGTAATTTATTCAAGCGAAAAGCACTGTCATTGGAAGGTAGAAGAGATCTGTGGTCTTCACTAGCCACATTGTCCATTTCCATGGATGAAGTGTGACCAGCAGGGCTAGGGAGGTGATTGTCCCCCTGTACTCGGCTCTGGTGAGGCTGCACCTCGAGTACTGTGTTCAGTTTTGGGCCCCTCACTACAAGAAGGACATCGAGGTGCTTGAGTGGGTCCAAAGAAGGGCGATGAAGCTGGTGAGGGGCCTGGAGAACAAGTCCTACGAGGAGCGGCTGAGGGAGCTGGGCTTGTTCAGCCTGGAGAAAAGGAGGCTCAGGGGCGACCTTATTGCTCTCTACAGATACCTTAAAGGAGGCTGTAGAGAGGTGGGGGTTGGTCTGTTCTCCCACGTGCCGGGTGACAGGATGAGGAGGAATGGGCTAAAGTTACGCCAGGGGAGTTTTAGGTTAGATGTTAGGAAGAATTTCTTTACTGAAAGGGTTGTTAGGCACTGGAACAGCCTGCCCAGGGAAGTGGTGGAGTCACCATCCCTGGAAGTCTTCAAAAGACGTTTAGATGTAGAGCTTAGGGATATGGTTTAGTGGGGACTGTTAGTGTTAGGTCAGAGGTTGTACTCGATGATCTTGAGGTCTCTTCCAACCTAGAAATTCTGTGTGATTCTGTGTGAAGTTACATCAACACTGATTTTGACAAGACGTGCACTGGAGTTGCAACAAATGCAGGGGTTGTAGACTAAAGCTACGCATCAGGTCAGTGGGATTGCCCGTGGCCATCTTGGCCTGTTGTACTTCATACCATTAAAAAATGCTGATATACCGTTTTTCTGAAGTGGTTTACGCAATACTGCACAATTGCTTTGCTGTTGGTTATTGTTTTCTAGCTGGTATGCTAATTGTGACACACTTCTGTTTTGATTTGGATTATTTCTTCCAACCCAGTAGGAAGTGGTGCCTTGTTTTACTGATCATAAGATGTGGCTTGGGATACTCTCAAGGTGTTTGCATAGCTGAGGTGCAGAGACACCTACCTCAGCTGACTTTTTAAAAGCATATTCTCAGTGCCTTATATTGGACAAAGTTCAAGATGTATCCTGTCACTTAATCCTTGCACTGTCTTTCACTATATAGAACTGACCAGAGTACATAAATTGTCTAAAATTTTAGGACAAACAGTATCAGCAGTTATCTAACCTCAGGGAACTGCTTGTATAGAGTAAGATGTAGTTATTGAGTCTGTGATCTGCTCAGTCCTAAAATTATTCCTGGGATCAAACAAGTGGAATTGACTCATAATAATATGGGTCCCGGTAGGCCTAAATAGAAATTGGTTTTCTCAGATTCTTGATTTGTGTTGGTGTTAAACACAATCACTGACACATCATTTGTGTCTGCAGATGTTGACATAGTACTTGTGAAGACCTGAAATGCGGGTAGTCTGCTCTGTTTGCAGCCACGTTGCTTTGTGCTATCCTAGTTTTCCAGCTCACAAAGGAAAAAATAACTGAGATTTGTCTTGTCTTGGGCTGACAGTATAGCCAAGTGATTGCCAGTCCAATTTGGCAGTTTTTAATCATTTTATCTCTGTTCTCTTCTCTCTGGGGAGACAGTCAGTGTTTAGCAGTCTGCTCAGAAAGACCTTGGGGCTAGTTTCAGCGGCAGTGGCTCAGAGCTCCGATTATTAGCTCTGCTCTTAGGAGCACACTGAGATCTTTCCCAAGGGAGTGGTGTGAAAAATTAACACAGGCTTAGAGCAGCAGTGCAGCAGCAAGCTATGTAACTGTAATTACTCCATTGATATTCCTCACACAATAACACTGTCATCAGTCATTTACATAAACTTTTTCTCCATGAAGAGGGAATGGCTGCTTATAACCCTATTGGGTGCTTCCAGAGCATGCATTATACATTTTATTTGCTCTAATTTCAGACTCAAGGCCTGTAGGAACAGAGACAGGAAACATGCAGTCTTTTTGTTGTTGATTTTTTTTTTCCTGTTGTAGCAGTATGTGCCAGTCCACATACATGATTGTGCAAGCAGGCTAAAATGCATTTTGAGAGGATATCAGGAACCATTTCCAGGATTTGAAATGTTTATTATAATCTTTAAAAAAAAAAAAAAAAAAGTATATTTTAAATAAATAGTTTTGACCACCCAAGCTTAGTTCCAAATCTGTCTCATGCCCTTTTTGCTAGTTCAGGTTCATTAGGTATTGTCCTGTTTGCAGGAGCCAGAACTCCTCAGGACATACTTTTTCTTATTTATTTTTTTTCTTCCAAAGCTACACTCCATTGCTCCACCTGTACCATGCTCTCATGTATCTCCATTTTTCTCACCACATCCAGAGAGATTGGTTGCCTAACCCACAAATGCTTTCTTCCTTACAGCAGGTAATTGAAGACAGTAGTAACAAATAAGTTGTTAATAAAATTGACAGTTATCACCATCCTACCTTTTGTCAGTGATACTCATTCCCTTTGTATCTGTTTATGCAGTGTAAAAGCCAGAGCTACATAAAGCAAACTACATCTCCCCTAGGTCAGAGCCATGCAGAGATGAGCACCTTGCAGCCTGATCCAGTAGGCAGTCTCTGGTCCTGATGGGCCATGATTTAAAGTGGTTGGCTTGATCAGCATATTCTGCAGTTCTTTTAATACACATGCTCATTTGAGCATTGGCTAGCCTGACACAGAATGGCCCTGTACTTTCTCAAGGTGCATAGGATCATGCAGTCACTGCATCACCTCACACAGCAGGAGAGAGAGAGAGGAGGTTATTTAGTACTGAGCTCCTTAAAAGAGCATCTTGTTAGGGACAAGATGTTCCTATCCTCATACGAAGAGTGTTAAACTTTTGTAAGATATTACACTTTCTCTAATTAAGGTCTTCAGAGCCAGATATTCCTGGGGCCAAGGCTAATAATGTATTCAGAAGAATAATAACCCTGTCTGAGCTGCAGCGTGTTTATTGATGGTGCTGGTACCTGACGGCACTGACCGCATCCTGCCTGTGCTCATATGTTGCTGTTCAGTTCTGCACAGGCCTGCAGGGCACAGCATCGCATATTGCTGTCACAGTAAAAATTCTGAGCGCTGCAGCAGGACACATCTAGTGGGAAAAAAGGCGCATGATAGTCAAATTTCACTTGCTGAATATTTAATGAAGCCTGCAGTGTTTATTTGGTTAGCCTGTCGATTTTTATCGTTCTGTCAATAGCTTCTCATATGTGGCACGGTGATGATCTTTAGCAGCCTGTCCCCTGGGAGCCAAAGCGCTAAATGCAATTATGGATTTTATACCGCAATGTGTTTGATATTTCCACTGATCTAATTTGCAGTCTGGTAGTTTATTGTTTGGCATTTTAATGGCGTTCAAATGCTATGGAAAATTTGATTTCTCTTTATAATTCACCCTAACATCATTAATGCTGGTAGCTGGATGGCATGGATTTTAGAGAGCTAAATATATAGGAAAATCATTTTTTTAATATGGACCAAAACACTCAGTTTTAACTAAAAGGAAATCCATGTTCTATTTTTTCCCACACTTCCTCTTTGTCACTTTTCATTGAACATTAAGATTACTTTGAGAAAATGATCAAACAAATGTTAGACCTTGGCAAACAAAATACAGATGTAATATCTTCTGATGGAGGCTTCACTGCAGAGCTTAGAGGTCCTGAGGAGTCCTTTGGTAGAGAAACATAGTGAGAATCATCTATTGAAAAGTCTTATCAGACCATTTCTCTTTTCTGTTTTAGACTGCTTTTGTTTCATAATTAATTGTTTGTGTATTTTCTCTTCTGATGTAGCTGGCTGAAGCCCTGAGCCAACCATTTCATTAGATGCATACATTTCTCTGAACACTGTGTCACCCCTGCCAAAACAAAACAAAAACAAGACAAACAAACAAAAAAATCCAAAGTTTGATAGTTCTTGAATTTTGGATTTGAGCTGTTGGCACAAAGAAGAGCCACGCAGAACTGCACAGGGCTAGGTGGCTTGGGGAAGTTAATCGTAGTGTTATTTTACACATCTACAACACTTTTATTGTGCAGTAACTCATGAGTTATAGGTCCTCTGCAATTGCAAAATAAATCCTTTAATTAACCACCTAGTCAGTAACAATTTAACCTCCTCGGTGTATCTCATAAACTACATTAGCCCCAGATTTATTTAGAATAGTGTTGTACAAGTGTGATATATTTACATTAAGAATATGCCCTTTGTTATGTTATTGAAATAAAGAAAAGAAATCTGTTTTATATGGTTTCATCCCTGGCTCTTAACGAATTTACTGAGAGTTTCTCAAATAGAAGCAAATGTATTTTTCCAGAGTAGTACATGTGTATGAAGGCAAGCAGTCAGGACAATAACCATTTCACATACACAGCTTCAAGTTTCTGTATACATTGCTTCTTGTTAAGGGCTATTTTACAGACAACAGTGTTGAGAAACTTTACTCTCCCCACATGTCCAGTAAAAGTCAAACTATGCAGTGACATCTTGACAAGCAACAATTTTTTTTGAATGCTGAAGAGTTTGTTTCTGTCTTTCAACAGAGGTGTGAACACAAGGCCAGTCAGTGTAATAAATCTTACAGGCTGCCAGAAATAGAGCACGCTTTGTGGTTTATGAGTTTAAGAACATTAAAGAGGTTCATGAGAGTTCCTCTTTTAATGTAACCAAGTAGAAAAGCTGACAAAAATAAGAAGTCAGAAAGGAGACTGAATGAGGTGCCAAAAGCACTAATGAATGGGCATAGAACAATCAGCTTTGTGTTTCATAAAAAACTTCAGTGGTTGCACTGGACTGACGGACCTTTTTGATTTCTGGATGAATTTCACACAGCCCCACTGATTCTCAGTGTATCTTTAGAGCATGGTAGCATAGCCATTGCTGCTTGTGCTGTATTTGGCAACAGCAACAAAAGTTGATTATATTTGTAACTCACCTCATAGTTCTTTCTAGTATTAACATATTCCCCAGAAGGAATTTTCCCTAAAAAAAAAAAAAAAAAAAAGTATTTTCTCTGATTTTGTTAGATGGCAAAAGCAATAGTGATCATGTAGAGGAGAAACTCTTAACTACCATGTTTCCTTGCATAGGGTAAAAGTATCTCTTGGGGCCCTCATTTTGTCCCATAGTGATGGTCAATGCTTGGGTCACAGCAAATTTGGGTGTTTGGTTGGCCACTGTTCACAGGGGTTGCATGGAGGGTACCGGGAGTTGAGTAATTATCTGCTAGACCCTTCTGGAAGTGCACCTTTCAGGAAGAACAGTCAGGGATCAAATTGGATTGGCTCCAAAATATCTGTCACAGGTAGTGGTTACTCTTCTGGCACTGCAACCACCAGCAGAGCTGGAGCCTGGACAGCAGCAGTGGTATTTCAGGGAGTGGGGCTGCTGAGCATGCTGTCCTGCACAAGACTCAAACCCATGCAGACCCCTTGCAGCAGCGTGTGGTGGTGCCTTTGGGTTCTGCTTGGTTATTCCAGTCTGAGCAGGTGTCCATGGTTGGTTTGACAGGGTCAGACCCCAAAGTAAGCCTTCTCACTGTGAGATCCACCAGACTGGCCCTTAGAAAGCAAGCCCACAGGCTTGATCCTCCCTAACTGGGAGCCTATGTCCTTGGTGAGGCTGCACCTTGAGTACTGCGCTCAGTGCTGGGCCTCTCAGTACAAAAAGGACATGGAGGCCCTGGAGTGTGTCCAGAGAAGGGCTGTGAAGCTGGCGAAGGGCCTGGAACACAAGTCCTGTGAGGAACGGCTGAGGGAAGTGGGATTGTTTAGTCTGGGGAAGAAGAGGCTCAGGGGAGCTCTCATTGCTCTCTACAACTACTTGAAAGGAAGGTGTGGGGAGCTGGGGGTCAGCCTCTTCTCACAGGTAACAAGTGATAGGACTAGAGGGAATGGCCTCAAGTTGCACCAGGGGAGGTTTAGGTTGGAATTTAGGGGACATTTCTTCTCAGAAAGAGCAGTCAGGCATTGGGATGGGTTGCCCAGGGAGGTGGTGGAGTCACCGTCCCTGGGAGTATTTAAGGAGAGGTTGGACATGGTGCTGAGGGACATGGCTTAGTGGATGACCTTGGTAGTAGGGTGATGGCTGGACTGGATGATCTTGGAGGTCTTTTCCAATCTTAAACACTCTGACTCTATGATTCCATGTGAAAGGCTGGAGAGGAGTGGCAGGAGGAGACCGTGTAACAGGCAGTCATGGTTACATTGCTGTGAACAAATGAACAGTGTCTGCTGAGTACTCTGAAATATTCAGACTATACAAGCAACAATACTCACTGGAAACAGGCCAAAACATCACACAACTGTGTATACTCTAGCAAATATATATTAATAAAATCAATCCTACTATCTTATTCAAGCTCTGGCCTATGAGAAAGCCAGGCACAAGGTCTCTTAAGTTGATGTTTTTGTTTGCAAGAACTAAAGCTAGTGTTCTGTCACACAATTGATGAGAAACCTAGTTAGCAGGAAGTAAAAAAAACGCCACCAAGTTCTGGAGAGAGACAAGCTAATGACATAAGGCCTAGCTCTCCAAGTGATCTGTTAGCAGATGATAGATGAATGTGTGCCGCACTCGGCAGCGCCACCAGCCTTGCTCCATTCTTGAATATCTGTCAAGATGTTAAGTGGACGACTGCAATCAGCAGTGAAATAAGACCTGTGTAATCTGATGTTCCACTTAGAAAAGAAAACAAAATTCCTACCACCTAATATGAGACTACACCAGTCAACACACAAAGGCCTTTCAAGCAGGCTAGGTATCTGATAAAATCTTTACACCTCATTATCATTTGTAATTTAGAGATATGGGTACAGCTGTATCTACAAACAGTGTATGATGACATTTCCAGGGATTTTTATCTGTGACTGCTTCCAGTGAACAGCTCCTCATTCATATATGTACTTTTATATTCCTTTTAATGTGTTTTTATTCAAACTTTATCTTTCCGAGAAGGGTAGACTGCCTACTAAAAATGTCCCTTTGGTAAGAATTTATGTAAATTAGCAATAAAGACAGTCTTCTAGTTCTTTGCAGTGGAAGTTTGGTTTTGGTTAATTCAATTTACAGTCAAGTTGTTTTCTACAAGATGATAAGAGATGGAGGTGCTCTTATCTTAAGGTGCAAAAAAAATTCTACCTCTTAGGGAGAACCTGAGAGAAGCAGCTACAATATGAATGTTAAGTGAAATGCAGTTTTGAGTATTTAGAACAGGACAGACCAGAAACTATATCAAACTCTGTTACTCTATAATCTGAACCTTCCTGATTGTTTTCACCCACATAGTTTGGATTACAGAGGATATTAGTAAATGTAATTGAATGCACACCAGCTTGCTGTGAAAAGACAATCAGCTGTGTAAGCACCTTGGCTTTCTCAGCATTATAACAGAAGTTTGCAGGATGAATACTGGGGCCTGGGAAAGTGCACCTAGAGAATTAACTCCATGTTTCAGCAAAAAACAGAATGAAGTAGAAATGATCATACAGCTCAGTCCTGACCAAACATGTGCTCAATAACTTGATGGTACCAGGCTGGCTTCCAGCCTTGGTTACTTTCTTTCATACACACCTTAGGGATACTGCTTAGGGGGAGCACTCTGCATGGCCAGGAGCATGTTCCTGGGTGCAGAATACTGCTTCACCTTCACTGTATGGCTGGCGTTGATGGTGCCCCACCCAGAGCAACCATGCTCCATCTTCCCCTCTGTGTCTGGGCTCCTTTCCAAAGGAGAACAGGGTGCAGAGAAGGATGGCTTATGTCCAGGTTTTATCCCAGAAAGCAGCTGGGGCACAGTTGAGGCACAATATGGGGTTCAGCTCTATTGAGGCACAATGAAACTCACCATAACTGTAGAGGCACAGCTCCCAGAAGCAGCACTCAGCTCTGTGCTCTTGGCACAGTGCTGGAAGCCATGCTTGGCTTCTTGCACAAGTAAGCCACCTATTAATACTGACACAGTACCTCCCCTTCTTGCACTGCCCTGGAGCACTGATGTTACTCTGTGGTTCTCTGGGATACACAATCTCATTCCTCAAATGGGTACTCTTTTTTTTTTTTTTTTTTTTTTTTTTTGTGTGTGTGTGTGTGTGTGTACGTTTGCAGAAAATATAGGGCATTTCCAGAAAGAAGGAGGCATGAATCACAAAAGTCCTGCTTCAGTCTCCTCCTAGTCCCACCTTGGTCTGTGTCCGGTGCTGTAGGAGTCAAGATATGACCTTCTGCCACAAATGTTGCACGTGAGCAGCACAGCACCATCTGCACTGGGAGCAAGGAGGCACAGCTCTGTAAAGAGGTGCTGAATGGTTGGCCCAAAGCCAGTGAGGAACCTGTGGGAGAAATGGGAATGGATCCAGATGTCCAGATATTCCTGTTTGCATGTCTCCTTATCTGTGGCAGAGGTAGCTTAAGAGTACACTTCATCCACAAAATTGTGTCCAAACAAAACTTTTGCAGTACGGACTGTCTCAGCACAGCCTTCAGGCAGAGGGGTCCTGGAGACTGGGACCCTGGTGGTGTCCACATGTTTGTGAGGGTTTCTGAAGTGACCTCCCACACAGCAGCCACATTTGCTCTTCCTGCTCACAAAGAGGTCCTCTTCTTCCTTGCTATATGTCCAAAGGAACGTATCCTGCAGTTAAGAAGTGGGTTTCTCCTTATCTGCAATCAGAGTTCAGGTACCAAGAGGGCACAAGACAGATCCATCAGCAGTGTACACAGAGGATGCTGGACATTTTGGTTGGGCTTTATTTTATGTGTAGATCAAATGACATGTAGTTTTTGGAGATAAATTAAATTTAACAGTTAAGGACAAATATTCGTATGGAAAATACATGGTCATAATTTCTAATAACAATGAAATTTTAAGTGGGACTGAATGCCCTGTAATAGACAACTCCTTTTTTTTTTTTTTTTTTTCCAAGCTACTTCGACAGCTTTTTGCTCTTTTACTCTCCCAGTGTGAGATGACTATCATTTTAGGATTATGTTAGTAAATAAAATGGAGAGATTGAGAAGGATGAATTCCACAGTGTTCAACAAAGATCTTAACTTAAGCAGCCACAAAAATGATAATTGTTGCTGTTATTAGAAATGTCATGTGATTCCAGAAGAAAAGATCTTAAAGAATGAACACCCCCAATAGCCATGCAGTATTCCTCTTCTCCCTTCTTGCTGCAGAAACTTCCATCTTCTCTCTCTGTCCTTTAAGAAGAGGCATGGGCCGGCACAGTGGAGTTCCTCTGTATTGATCTGACCCTTTATGGATGTATCATTTAGAGGAGTCCAGATGTGTTATGCATATTGTACTATGTCCCTTGTTACTTCAGCATTGCTTTTTCTTAAATGCAGTGACTTATGTGGCACAGCTTGTTTCTTAAAAGACAAGAGTACTGCTGGTGGCATACAGATGATAAGTTACATAGCCCTTTTGCAATGCTTTCCTTTTCTCTGTATCCTAATATTTTTTTGGGTGTGTGTGATATTTGTTATTATTTGTTTATTTTGAAATTTGGTGTAACTGTCTTTCATAGTATCTGGCTGGGATAGAGTTAAATTTATTCATAGAGGCTCATACATTATTGTGTTTTTGATGAAAATAGTGACAACACACCAATGTTTGTCATTGCTGCAGAGCAGTGCTTACCCTGAATTAAGGACTTTTCAGCTTGCCAGTGAGGAGTCTGGGAGTGCACTGGAAGCTGGGAGGGGACACAGCTAGGACCAGTGTCCCCAGCTGTCCAAAGAGATATTCCATACCATATAGTGTCATACTCAGCAATGAAAGCTGGGCTATAGGGGAAAGGGGGGGCACTTGGAGTGATGGCATTTGTCTTCCCAAGAAATCCTTACGTGTGATGAGCCCTGCTTTCCTGGAAGTGGCTGAGCGTCTGCCTGCTGATTGGAAGTACTGAGTGAATTTCTTGCTTTGCTTGAACACGAAGCTTATGCTTTACCTGATAAACTGTCTTTCTGTCAAGCCATGAGTTCTTGCACTTTTACCTCTCTGATTCTCTCCCCCATCCCACCTGGGGAGAATGAGCAAGTGGGTGTGAGGTACTTAGCTGCCTGCTGGGGTAAAACCACAACAGAATTGTAAGACACCTGTTGTACAGCCCCTCTCACTGTGTGCATGCCAGAACCTTACTGTTTCCATTGTGCAACTGTAAGGAAAAAAGAGAGACCTAAATTAAACTGAAAATAGTGATTGAAATACATATACTATGTTTATTGTATAAAGAGACTGTTCTTGACCCCAAATGTATCTAAGCTGTCTTGGGATTAGTGTGCTGATCATTATTATCTCTAAAAAAAAAACAACAACAAACTGAGAAAATCAATAGGAGGGAAGATTGTTTGAAGAAGACAGGAAAGGAGGAAAAGAGGAAAGAATGAAAGAAAAAGGGAAGGAATCGAGGGTGGGAGGAAAGAACAAAGGAAGGAGAAAATGCAGGTTAGACAGACACAGTTAGAGATTAAAAAGATGTAGACACTTTCTCAGGCACCATGGGCTGCAGTCCTGGGAAGGAGGATTTGTTTTGTTGCAGCAGAATGGGTTACTGGTATTCTATTACTGTTCTCTTATGATACTTAAAGACTTGCATCCTTCCTCAAGTCTGGGCTGAAGATATTCTGTACCTTGTTTCAGACAACGTAGTACCATGATACTGCTTCATGCTGTAGAAAATTGCTAATGCAAGAAAACAGAGCCCCTTTAAAAATCAGCTAATGCTTCGTTATGCTTTCCTGGGTCCCTTTTGACCCTGCTCATAAGGAGCAACACTTCCCACAGAATAGTTGCACAGCAGAGAAGCTGTTTGGATTTCTGTTGTGGCAGTTTCCCTGAACCCTCCCTGCTATTATGTGCTTTTGCAGCAGAAAATAATGCTAAGAAGCATCTCTTACAGTAACTCAACAAAGTGCTGTATCAGAGGATTGTACCTCTCCAGCAAAGCTCATACTACTTTGGGAGAACGCAGAGGAAAAAAAGTCTGTGAGATATTTGGTGTGCCTTTCATTCCCCTTGCCTGCTCTCCTGCAGTGGCTGCTCTTACCGAAGGAGGAGTGCTCGGGGGGATTGAGAGAAGGGTTGTCAGTGGATGCTGACATTGATGTGTTCTCTTTGCAGGTGTTACTTGGCCATTTAGTTAGTCCAAAGTGATTCACCTGAGCTACAGCAGTAAAATTAGAAACTGTAGCTGAAGGAGTAATATGCGTCATCTTATGCTAGATGATGTAGTTTTATGTTGGTTTGGGGGAAAAAACAAACAAACACACACCTGCCCTTTGAATTACAAGTGTACTTACACTCTTACACTGACTGGGAGCCATGTTCCCAGTCATTAAGGAATGAAATGCACCTTACGTAGCAAAAGAAAAGCCAGTTGCTATCTTTCCTAATAATATTTGTATTATGGCAGCTTCAGAGGGCCTTGTCTAGATCATGGCTGGGTGCTGTCCTGAAGATAAAAGCTTAGACGTTGAACCTTAAATTGATGTCTTTGAATCTCTCCAATTTTTGATAAATTGCAGACAAAAAATGCATGTAGAAAGACTACCTAAGTTATCAATGAGAACGTATGTCATAGTATGCACATCATTTAGCCCATCAGGCAATAAAAATATTTATTTTATTAATAGTCATTTTATTGTTGTAAAAGAATATTCAGTATATGCATAGATACGTTCCAGGCAGGAAGTATAGGTATTCCTATAGGAGAAGATGATTAAAGAATTCTCTTCTTTTTGGGAGACTAGAAGTTCACTGAAACAGACTAGCCCTTCTCAGGAGGACAGGAAAATTAGTGCAGCAGAAACAACTATAATGGTGATTCCAAAGGTGTTTTTATCTGTCTGATAACCTTAACAAGCAGGAATACCTCAGTGATCATGGATAACTTACACAAATAGAGATGAGGGAGAGGTGATCTTAAAGATATATGTACCAGTTGCCATTGCTGCTTTAGCTGTAGGCAGAGGTTTGAAAGGAGCATAACAGTACTTGAAACCAGCATGACATTTCATGCATTTCTCAAGGTAATGTAACGGAGCTCCACATCGTTGAAAGTCAGGCAACATAAAAGGTACTTGGACCTTTCTGAAAGGAGGGGGGAAGCCTGTGGTTGTGTTGATAGACTTAAGCCCCTTCTAGCCTCGCTGCAGCTGGGTAAATCTCCCTAGGATTGGGCTGGCTAACAGAAATATTGGCATTCCTTAGTGCTGGGTGAGTGAGTACAACTGATTCATTTCTTTGCTCTGCAGCGTAATTCTAAGCAGCTTCTTTTTAACAGAAAGGATCAAAGTCCCCAAATGAGAATGTGGTGAACTTGATACTTCTCCACAAGCCCAATAGGCATGGACAATATACATTCTGTAACCGAAACCTTTTGGGGTTTGTGTAATACAATACCCTTTCTGTAACCCCCACCCTTTTTCTACATCCTCATGACCCTGCTGCAGCTAAGGGACCGGACAGTAGAAAAACATGTCAAGCATGAAAAGCAGCAACTTGAGGGCAAACATGACCCCTCCACTGCTAGTTACTGAACTTCTGAAAGTACGTCAAGCAAGTAGAATCAGCTAAAAAGGGAGGCCAGGGACACCTCATGTTGTGCAAGATGGGAGGTTAGGTCTTTGCTCTTTAGAACTAAAGTGTTTTGTTTTAATCATGGGGAGAGCTGCTAGCTTGGCACAGTGTGAAATAGATTTAGAAATCCTGAGGAAGGAGGAATTTCTCAAAACAGTAAGGAAAACAAAAGTCAGCAACAGGGAAGAATTGGCCAGCATTTTTACAACAGGAAATGTGGAGGATACTGAAAAGAGAAAATTAATGACACAGGGAGTATGATTCTGTTAGCTGTTATTATTGACACCTCATAATTTCTAAACTATAATGCCAGCTAAGTCCATGTTTCACTTGACACTAACTTAGGTCGTGTTCACCTTACCCAGAGGAAAAGAAATATTAAGCAAGTGATCAAAACTTTATAATAAAAATTGAGCACATCACAAGAATCTCCTTTGATGTTGGAATCTGACAATATGGCTTCTGCAAAAACTCTATGGGTTGATTGCACAAAATATTTTGCTGCATTTTATTTTCTGAGGTAGGATAAATGTTCCATTATGAGCATTGGAAAATGCTAGCTATACCTATTTTAAACACAAGCGTAATGTTTATAGCCCATAGAGGGATAATTACAAAGTACAAAATCACAGATTTTATAGCAGATTTTCCCACGAGTGCAGTTAGGAAAACAGTATGTGTCATGTAGCCAATTTAGATAATGATTCTGATAAAGATAAACTGAATTGTTTATGATAAGTAATTGGACCTACAAAGGCCCAAATGACACAGTTGAATACACAGGCTTAGAAACTGCACAGGCCAATTTTGCAGCCCTGGATCATGTGCACTAGCTCCTTCTCCCCAGCTGCATTACTTCTGCCTAGACTGTATTTGGCTGGATTTGATCTTCCAAATACAGTTAATTTTCCGAGGAATATTAAAGATTTAAAACAGATTTTTTTTTTTTTTTTTTTTTTTTTTTTTTTTGAGACTCCAAGGCAGCGGCTTTTGTGCATCTGTGCTGGAAGGAACGGTGTGTCCATGGGACAAATTAGCAGATTCATGTTTCTTAGATGGACTGGGAGACACACCTGAAAGCCTGAAAACATGAAAAAAAAAAAGCCCCGGAGTTCACAGTTCCTATAGAAGTCCTAGGGCACATTCAGAGCTGAACCATAAAGAATACTAGTCTCGTAAAATACAGCATTGCTTTACCACAGGCAGGAGATTACTTGTTGAGTAGATTATCTCTCTTGAGATAAGACAAAATCCTTCAGACTTGAGTAGAGTATCCTTTCTAACCTATTAGTATATGACAAGATGCAGTTTGGGCCCAGTAAGCCTCTATCAATCACAAGATGAAGTAAAGCCCTAATTATCATTTAATTGCTGCCTTCAGCTTGAACTGCCCTTCTTCACAGCTTTCTGCATCCATTTGAGATTAGGTTGCACTGAAATGAGAACCGTAAAGGGCCTGGCAAAGGTGTGAAATTCCCTGGGTAACTGAATTAATGACAGTGTGCTCCTGCTGCTAGGGGGGTTTCTGTTCTCTATGAAGACAGAATGAGTGAGGGCAAAGGGAAATAATGGGGAATTGGCAACGATAGCTCTCAGCCATTTGTTCACAAAAGGAATGACATAGAACATGCTGTTTTGGCCAAACTCGAGAAGAACAAAGGAAATACAACTCACAAACATTTGATTTTATGCTAATTTCATGGAACTATGTTGTAAATTTTGTTGAGTAAGAAAATGTAATATGTCCTTGTAGGCCAGAGCAGTTGAGCACGAGCTGCAGATTATAAGCATTGTTAACCATAGTTTTTCTTTTCTATGGTATTCTACCATGACATTTTGAAATTGATTAACATATGGGGTCAGAGTATTTGGGGTTTGGTTTAGTTTTAAAGCAACACTTGTTGTTTTCATATGCCCTGCATGGCAGGTGTGTTTTCTAAGTAAACTGCAGAAGCAGAACAGTGTTTCTCATGATGAAATTCAACCAGCAGCCCTGGCACTGACATTCATCATTAAGACGCTTGTCTACACTATGTAGCTTTACAACATCAAATCCAGTTTCAAAGATAATTACAGGCCATTAGTGCCTGACACATGGAGTTTAATAACAGAGGGTAAATATTGTGGTGATCATTGGAAGTGCATATATAAATAGATAAACACACAAAACAGAGTTGTCTGGCTTTAAAAATGAGTTCCTTAAAACTGGTATTGCCTGAGAAACAGGCATAGTTGGAACTGGTCACTTAACCTCTTTAGATGAAAGACATAGTCCTATGAATCCATCATTTTACTAGTCTGCCTGGCAAGCAAATGCTACTCTTCCTAAACTGGTATTGCATTCCAATTTTTTTGTGCTGTAGAAAGGTGAACTGTGCAAACCTAACGTGGTAGGACATGAACAGCCCTTTGTTGGTTTCCAGAAACTTTATGTGTTTCAAAATAAATAAATTAATTAATAGCTTGATGAATTTTTAAAATAATACTTTATTTTTATTATTATTTAAAATATATAATAATAATATAAAAGTGTTCCCAGCAGTGTAATTGGAATTCTATTTTCCTGATATTTCTTCATTTTAATTCCTTGCAAAGCCCTTCATAATGACAGTACTCCATACAACTTACACACATTCATTTATCCACTTAATATCAAAGGAGTTCAGAGTCTTCTGTATGTCTGCCTAAAGACTCTCCTTTCTTACCCATGTGGTTTTACAAGGTAATCACAGAATGGTGGCAAATAGAGGTAGAAAGATTTCAACTTTAAGTAAAGGGACCTGCTCAAAGATGAGCCTGTTTCTTTGGAAAAAAAAAAATCTGGATTTACAATCAAGAGTGGTGTTTGTCAGGTGGTCCAGGGAAGGTGCCATGCCTTTTCTGATAATGAAGTAGCCACATGGGTTTTGCATAGCCTGCGGTGCAGTAACTATGCTTCAGGAAGCAGTGGTGCATCTCCTTTGAGCAGCCTTCACCTCAGTTGCTCAAATACTCCTGTAGTTAGTAGCCTGGAGTTGGGTCTAAGGATAAGGAAACTTTTATCAGAGTGTATAAATCACTATCTGTGCAGCATGTCTTTGGGCATTGGGATAGTCAGCTGCTTAGAGCACAAGATGACAAAATTTGAAGAAGCTCTGAGAGTAAAACTTCTGTTCTTGTAAAGGAGCATTAAGTAGGATTTAACACGTTATGACAGGAGAAGGAAGTAGACTTGCATGTAAAGAACTTCTCTAGAAACAAAATAACCTTGGTGTTAGAGCTTAGGAGATGTCTGAGTCCTTTTTTTTAAGGGTAATATTAATTTTATCTAGTAATTGTCAAAGTAACAGTGGAAGGGAAAGGATGGAACTGAAGAGACCTTTATCTGCTAGAGACTTCACTAGAGCTGGTTGATTTTTTTCTTTTCAAAATGTCTATTATAACCTAACAAAGCTTATTATGACTATCTTGCTGTATTTCTCAGATGCTTGAAAAAGCTCCCATGCTAAGAGGTTATATAGAAGGATTTAAGCCAATGACGGTTTTTGCAGCTCAGTTATAAATCATATAAAAATTAACATTCATAACAGGAGAGCTGTTATTGCCTTATCCATGGAGCTGCAACATTCTGTTAAGGCATTTATTAATGTATTATAGCAAATGACACCTTAGCTGCTATGGCTGTAGAATATGTGCTTATAAACTACAGCAGTTTATATGTGCTTATAAACTAAGCAGTGCTTGACAAGCTATCTCCACAGCTAATGAAGAAATCCTAATCCTTGTTATGCAGGAAAAGACAATAGGGCATTAAGTGCAATTTGGAACCAGACATCTCTAAAGAGAGGTACTGGAGCTCAAAATAAAATTCAGGTCTTTTGACTTGAGTTCTCCGCTTCAGGTGCAAGTATGGGCATGGTTGTTCAAGACCAGCTGAAAAGTCTGTCTCCTTCAGTATCCTGACTCTAATAGTAGTTAGAGGATTTTAAAACAGCATGTTCTTGTCTCCCTTCTTACACTTAGCAAATCTAAGCCAAGTACCAAGAGTTTTCAGGGTGCCCAACAACCTAAAAATAAAGTACTTCTTTCAGTAGCATACTAATTAAGAGGTAGCCTCTTTTTCCCTCCTTCCAGTCATGAAATTAAATGAAATACCATAAAAAGCAATTAATTCTGATATTTTTCCTCTCCTGTAGTCTTCTAGTCACAACTGTACCTTTTTTTCCAAGTTCTTCTCAATAGCCACGTTCTTAAAACAAAGGAACAAACAAACAAAAAAAAAACAACAAAACCACAAACATACTTCAAAGAGAAGCAAATCAAATCATATTCCTTCTGAAGTTCACTTTTGGGAGCATCAGAGACTTAACACTGAAATGATGGGGAAGTCTGAGCTGACAAAAGAAGAACCAAAGACATAGGACAGGATGTTTCTGAGTGAATTGCCCAGTCTGTTAGTATGAACATCCTCACTTTGGAAGATAATTTGGAAAGTCCTCAGAGCACACCTATGGGGAAAATTGGATAGGGCTGAAACATGCTGTCCTGGTCTGTGCAGCCACTGATTTGACTGTTAAAAGTAATGTTAAGCATGCCACTGGATGTCTCCAGTTTATTCTGTCCAGCACTCCCTGTGCAGTCACTAGGTTTTTTTTAAGTGTCTTGTTTCACTGAGTCTGACTGCATGAAGCTGATTTCTGGTTTGACAGAACATCTGTGGGAAGGGCAGTGATTTGAATTCTGTTTGCCAAGCACTTAAAATAAATCAAATTTCGATCAAAACAAGAAATAAGAGTCATGTAGCGACTCTGGCAGGTAAAAATAGCAGAAGACAGATAATTATTTCACTTTTAATAGACCACACAAAATTATACTTGCTCCTGGAAAAGCAAAGATCAGTCAGCAGTTTTCAGACTCTGTGCAGTCTGCATGGGTCTTGCAGGGAGTCTGCCCTGAGAGCTTCTCCATACCCACAGTGCTACCACACAGAAGCAGGAGTTTAGATCAACCCAGTATGCTCTGAGGCCTCTCATGGGAATGGGAATGGGAATGAATGGGAAATTACTGTTGCAGCTTTTTCTCACATCCTCTGATCCCTGCAAGCTTTGAAGCTGATGGCTTATTACCTCGGAGCATTCACTTCAGGTGCAGCATGAGCCCCATTGTGTTTGAGCTGTAGTTTGTGTTAGCCCTTTTATCTCTCCTACCTTACCTCAGACTTTGGGAACTGTGGCTGTTGCACTCAGAATACTTCTCTGGGGATCACTTCAGCCACACAGGAAAAGTGTCATGGAGAAGTGAGAAATCCTTATCCTTCTCTGGGATGTACAGCAGAAGCTGTTGATCCAGGTAAATTATCCTAAGCTGCTCACAGGTACGCAGCATCACCCGCTTGATAACCAGCTGGAACAGTTTGTGCAAGCACACCCTCCAAGCAGGGTGGAACAAATGCAGCAGATGTACTGGGGCTGCAGCACAGGTGGCTTGGCTCATGTGGCAGCATCTTCCCTCCAGAGCAAGCAGCCTGCAGGTGATGGTACACTTTAAAGCAGCAGGCTTGGTTCAACATTCATTCAGGCTTTCCTGATGCCATTTTATTTTTGGAAAAATAGCTTCCACCCTGGCTGCATTAGCTTTCCCCCTTGCAGAATTTGTTATCCAAATACACCCTCGCCTGTGTAACTGGGCTGTGAGGGCTGGGTAGTCAGGGTAGAAGTCTTCTTTGTAGGGTCTGGTGCTCTGTAGTTAGATCCAACCAGAGCTTTCTGTAGTTATAGATCCACAGATAAAGGATTAGGATGCTATGTCCTCTTTTAGCAAAATAGCTTAGTCTAGACTTAGGAGTTATGTAAATTTTAGCTAGGCAGAATGAATCAATATTTTAGGAATATTTAATAAAATTTTAGATCCCTTTAGGACTTAAAAAAAATAAAAAATACAGTATCTTGAGAAATTGTGTAATATATTTTATTTTTAATGAACATAAACTGTGTGGCACAGACCCTTGTTATTAATTCAGAAGATATTTTTGTCTTTTAAACAGACACTTTATTTTAATAATCAACAGTACTTTTCCATAAAAGATCTTAATGTAGATTTTAAAAATAATGATAAAGAGGAAGTAAGAGAAGAGAAGCTTAGAAATGTCATTCTACAAGCTGGTGCACTGGCATTTCAGATGTGGGTTTTGTACAGTGGTTGTCAGGCCTCCTGCAGTCTCATCACTGGGAGACGCAGGTCTGTGCAGATTACAAGATGATGATTCATTGTAACATGTTTTAAAATTGAAAAGTTATGTTTGAATCTTTTTACACGCAGAACAATGGGTTTGGGTCTAGTGTTAAAAGCCAAATAACAACTGATTTTTCAGGCTAGATTTTATGCTCATGTGTTTATTTATTTATTTATTTGTGGCCCCAGTGGGGAAAATGGTGCTTATATACAAGAACGAAATATGATCAGAAATTTTGCTTTTAAACAAAAAATATATATTTTTTAATTTAGAAGCTACTACCATGTCAAACTGAGAAATATTTTTAATGTATTTATGTATCCCTTGTGCTATTTTTTCAACTTTAGCTCCTGAAGGTGTTTTTAAGAATTGTTTATTTCTCAATAATTCTGATAGAAAGTTTTCTTAGCCTGGCATTTTTTAATTTCATCAAGAGTAATTTATTTTACTCAGGGTCTGATTTGCTTACAATGATGAGAACATTTTCCCATCCTTTTCCTAAAAATAATAAAATAGATACCATTAATGGTGAAAAAGGAGATTACATTCCCAAGGGAAAAAATACATCTGTGGAGATGAGTTTCATTAAACTGTTAACTGAAACAGTGAATTTTCAAATTGATTCCATCTTTAGTCAGTGTAGTCAGCACTCTCATGAAGACTGTGTTTATGGAGCATTCTTTATTTAAGATAAACAAAACATAAAAGGAAGCCTCCTCGCCCTCTTTTGCTTTATCTGGGTCAACATCTCAACCTCTTGATTAGATTTGGAATCTACTAATTAGATATAATTCATTATCTGCAAAAATGAGATCAGAAATCAAGAGCTTCGTCTCAGAATAAGGCGATCTTTCCCCTCATCCATCATGGCTGTAAGTAACCAATTTAAAGTCAGACAAATGCATAACCAGCATTATTACCTTGTCATAACTAGTTAGGGAGAAAGACCTGGAATAAGCTGGCATTATAAATGGTTTTTATCACATTATTTTGCAGTTATTTGTCAGCCACTTTGCTTAAGATAAATGTAGAACAATAATCAGATTCTGAAAGTGAACCACGGTCAAGATTGTGTTAATTGCAAAAAAATACTTCTGCAGGCAAAATTTTTCTGTAGTAGGGCACAATTTATAAATTTCCTTTATGGAGAAATTGTACTGAACATATTTCTACACTTGGGCTTGAAGATCTGATAGGCCAGAATATAAGAGGTCCCCTCCTCTGGAAACACAGTGAAGTCTCACAACAGTCAATAAATAGGGTTGCTTTGATAAATGACCAAAGGAAAAAATCAACTTTTTTTTTTTTTTTTTTTAAAGTATACTGATCTTAATGCAGTATGCCTGTGTAATTCAGTGAGTATTATAACAACATGGAAGAGGTGCTGCAGCTGTGGGAGACTTCTCAAAAGTGCAAACAGATTCCTAACGTTGCATTTTTGGTAATCACAAATGTCCGTGTTGGGCTTTCTTTGACGGAATGAAGCACAGGTTAAGTCCCACCTTCAGCAGGATTTTAATGTGAGAGCAGCTTTAGAGAGCAACCACTATGTACCTCCTGGAGCAGAGGTGGTAGAAGGTGCAAGCCCAGGGACCACAGTGGAATCTGCAGTGCCACCATCTCTTGCACAGCTGTGCTTTTTCTGTGATTTCAGTAAACCAAGATTTAAATTCACATTTAAAGAGGCTAACTGAAGGAAATATAGGGACGAGGTTTTAGCAATATAAATTCAGAACAACCCTCTCTGCTATACTTTCATTTAGACAAAGAATTACTTCAAATTTAAAATCCTGCTATAGAGAACAGGATCAGGCCTCAGATTTCTCTATAGAAAACAGGATCAGACATGAATTATTCAAATTTTTTTAATGACACTTGGAAACCACTCTTAAAATTTAGGGACTTGAAATGTAGCAGAAGGTTTTGTCAGGTTTGCCCAGTGAGGCCCATAGTCCACACACAGTGTCATGGGCTGTTATTCCGTGGGGTCAGGTAAGGAGCTTACATTAAGGACTATTGTTCCTTCTTGTCAAGGGCAAAAAGAGTCTTCACACATCTTTTCCTCTGAGAATAAAAAATATTCTGTTTAGCTATAAACTGAAGCATAAAAGGGTATGGTTTTAAAAGCAATAGAATTACTGTAGTGTTGTGGGGTAGGAGAACACCAATGCTGAGGTCTAAGGATGCTGCGTTATTCAACTATGGTGCAATGCTGAAATGCACAAAAATGCCACAGTCAGCTGATCTGATCACCTGTAATTCCAGATTTTTTTAAACCTGATTTTTACCACATAGATAGGCAAAGGCAGTAACTTGATATTTTTGATCTCAGTCACAATACTCTAGCAAGATTTCAACAGTAGATATTTACTAAATTATTTCTTATACCAGATTTTCACTGAAAAGCAGTTATGTATTTTATGTACCATTAGCAGAGCACTGTGTAGGTGTACCTTGCTACAGAAAAATAGGTAAGGAATGTTTACTGTCTGGGGTTCTTAGGTTTCATAAAGACAAGTCTATTTAAAAGTGTTAATATAATTGGAACTTAAGGGGAAATGTAGCAGGAAAGGGGAGAATTCCAAATGACAGGTCATTAAAACCTGAGTTATTCTTCTGTCATCTCAAAGTGTAAGCCATCATTATGCAAAGTAGAGAGGGTTTATTTTCCAATTTTTTCCAAATTTAAATGAAAATTTTGTGCCTTCTGTTAGCCCATGAGTATCAGCGCAGTAGTTATGTAGACTGAATCTACTATAGAGTTTACTGTTGTCATCCAGACTTCCATCCTGCTGCAGCCTTTAGAAACAAAAGCAATTCTAATCAGATGTTTCTCAATGCAGTGCTGTGTTAGTGCTTCTGCCTGTAACACTCTGCTTGGTATACATTTGTGTTTCCAGATAAATACTTTCTGAAAGGAAAAGGAATAGTTCCACCTGATTTTTGCATTCCAGTTTCACATAAGGTGGTTGATCTAATGGCAAACTTTAGATGAGTTTTCCTTTTTTTCTTTCTTTTCTTCTTCTTTTTTTTTTTTTTTATCCTTCTGGTTAATGCAGTTTAAGTTGCTGCAGTATGAAAAGACTTGACAAACTGTTAGCATTAATCTACTGAGCATAATGAACATCAACCATACAGCACACAGTGCTTGTTTGCTTATTGGTGAATTTAACTCAGTTTAATTGCAGTGTTACTTACATGATGGAGATGTAGTCCTCACAGGGATCATTTGAGGGAGCAATAATGTATTTGTCTAAAATTCAAAACAAAACAAAAAAAACTATAGCACTACTAGCTGTAGTAAATTGTATTTTAATAATTATCGTCAAGATAGTATTTGGCTTAAGGTTAAAAAAGAGGCACTTCTGGAAAATAGGATAAAAGCTTGCCTGGAGCACAGCCATTGGGGCTGTCTTTTTCAAGCTATACTGGTGGCAAGACATTCACTGGAGCACCTGGGAATAAATTGAGTCTGTTGGGAGGAGAAAGTATCTACCCTCAGGGCACGTCAATGGAAATAGAAGGTGACAATGAGCCCAAGGCCTGCTTGGCCATATCACATGGGTCTCCTGATTCTATTGAAGGTATTGCACAGCAACCTGCCCTCTGAGCAAATTTGACACCTGGGAGGTTTTCTATGCAAGTGGGAGGTGTAGGACCTTTACCCTCTAGCACAGAACTAGTGCCGTAGGCAGTGGGACGCTGGTGGTGTTAGAATCTCCTTATGTCTGTCATTTGTACCCTGAACATTGAATATCTTCCTCATTATTCATCCTACCACACTAGAAACAGCTGGTCTTCAAGGGAAATTACCTAATGAATCAACAATAAGGCTATTGTGTAGGCGTGACATTTCTGATAATAAATTATTGCTTTCAGGAGGTTGACCACACTCATCAGGGTTTTGTGAATTACAAATTCAGCTGCCTTGTCTTATGCTGTTTTACATAAATGACAGCATAAAGTCGTAGTATTTGACTGTAAGTTATTCCCCCAACTTCTAGATCTATATTGTAAAATTTCATACTTCACTTGTTCAGAATAATATTTGGCATTTTCAACCAATGCATTGAAATTATATTAATTGGTTTCAAATCAATTATCTTTATTATGTGGTATCTATCTTGGAATTAATTGTGAGCTTAAACATTTCTATATCAGAACTGTAAATAGGCTATAAAAGAAAGGGCTATGTTTTTTATTTCACTTAGATAAGCAATGTGTTTATGTTTCATATGTGTTTACACTTGAAGGAGTAGCTTTTCAGAAATTCAGAAAAATGGTGTGTAGAAAGATCTAAATATTCCCTTGCTAACTTTCAAAAAATATCTGGTTGTAACTGCTTAATTTAGAAGTATTTGGCCTATATTAAATATGCTTCAAGGATTATTATTTTAAAGCATGCTTCTCTTTTGCTTGCAAGTGTTATTTGCCTTTTACGTTGTGTATACAGGCACATGGTTTGTCAGTGATTAAAAAACAAAAGTCTTTGGTCCCTGTAAACTGAATGCAAACGATACTGAAATTCAGTCAGTATCTACAACAAATTGTATGTTTTATCTCAGTGGAATTTTGTGGAACCAGTTTCTTAGCTTTTAATACTGTAAGTCTTTTCATAAGTATCCAACAAGTAGAAAAGGACAGCACTTTCGTTTTTTGCCAGATTTCTTGGGGGCAAAATGCATACTTGCAAATATGAATGAAGTGGGTAAATCAAGCTGGAAAGGAAGTCAGTATTCTTATGCAAGTAGTGGTGGAAGTTAAAAATGAGATCTAAGGGAGGGAATACATGTTCTAGCAAGTATACTGGATTTCAGAAACTCACAGTAACTATTGTTTTACTTTTTTCCTTTTCATTGGTAGTTGATATCTTATGTGTGGACAGTGTTGCTGCTTCTATCCTCTACAGAACATGTTCTTAATTTGATTCCATAGGGCATTTTAAGGTTGCTATATAGGGCTCGCTCACTCTAGCACCAATATATATATATATATATATTTAATAATTTGGATTTTCAATAGGAAGAAAACCAACAACAACAACAAAACTGTGTCTACAAAGTGTTTCTTCTGACACTTCCTACCTGAAAGATAGGAAACCAGTCTACTTCAGTTTTACAAGAGTGGTTGGAACTCTGCCGTGTGTCTGAAATAATGCCCAGATCCCTTCTGTCCAGGGTTTTCTAGGAAGGCTACTTAAAAGTAGAAGAGCAAAACAAACAGTTGTTATCCTCACATCACCACCATCAAAATCCTCAAAACAGAAAGTCCCCAGGAAACCTGTGAACTAAAATCTTCCTCTAGGAGGATAGCACAAAATCTTGACTTCACTTGAGAGAGATGCCTGGAGGCAGTCTAATCTAACTCTTAAAACAAAAGTACAGCAGACAAGAGCACTGGCTGTGGTTCTCTGCTGACCCCTTGGCCCTGGAGGGTTTTCTTAAGCCTGCCTTTTCAATTCTGTGAGAACTGTTTTCTTTTTACTTTGTGCCCAATTTGAGGTACACAAAATTTCACTTGTGGGAGGACTGAGCACTCTTACCAGCTGTAAGTGCACAGCAGTATGAGAAGTCAAGTTTCTTGTGCCCTTTCCATATAGGAGTTCAAACCAATGGAACATCAACAGTCATTACCTTCCTGTGCTCTCACTTTCCAACATGCAGAAAGTGTCCTATATAGTAGTTGAATGGGCTTAGCTACGTGCTCTCTGAAGGAAGGAGGCAACTGCTCCAGTGCCAGGGGCTCATTGCTGTTGTCCACCACAGACCCCAGCACAGTGCCATGGCAAAAAGTGCCCCTGTCCACTGGAAGGAGAAATATCACCTTTCTCCTGGCTGCTTTCCTGATGCCAGGGATCATGCCACTGCCTATTTATCTGTCCCACTACATGGGCTGTCCCCAGCTTCTGCTCAAGAGGTACCCCTGTACCCTGCAGCCTGCCTGCTCTGCTCAGTCACTTGCTCTTGGAAAGCATCATCCTGTCAGAGGCTGGGGCTATTCAGCCTAAAGAAGAGAAGGCTCCAGGGTGACCTCATTGCGGTTCTTCAGTACTTAAAGGGGACTTCTAAAAAAAGGTGGAGAGTGACTCTTTGCTCAATCAGATAATTACAGGACAAGAAGGGGAATGATTTTAAACTGAAAGAGGGGAGATTTTGATTAGAGGTTAGGAGAAAATTCTTCACTCAGAGGCTGGTGAGGCACTGGAACAGGTTTCCCAAAGAGGTTGTAGATGCCCCATCCCTGGGAGGTGTTCAAGACCAGGCTAGATGAGGGCCTGAGGAACCTAATCTAGTGGGAGGCATCCATGTCTGTGGAAGGGGGCTGAAACAAGATGATCTTTAAGGTCCCTTCCAGCCCAGGCCATTCTATGTTTCTATGATCAGGCCTTAGTAAGAGTGAACAGGAGACCTTCTCGAGACATGATTCTTGTCCTGTGATGGTTCTTCACATTGAGGATGATGGCTGTGCAGATCTGTGGCCTTCAGAATTTGTCTCACCCCAAACACCAGCAGTTTGCAAGCAGACTTCCTGGTATTAAATCCCATAATGGGTTTTGTCAGACCGTGTGGTAACAAAAAGCTAAACTTTATAAGGAAAGAGGTGACTTACTATGACCTTTAAGCATACTATCTTGGCATCAGTTAGTTAATTGTGTGTTCTAAGTGTGCTGATGGGGATGAGTTAGTGGTGGGCCAAGTGGATACTTGTGGATATGTTGTGTTTATAAAACAGTATCTGTAACCCATGCCAGATATACTAGGCAGCCAAAGGCAGATGTACTTATGCAAATGAAGCTCCCATGAAAAATTCTGAGCTTGTGAGCTTCTTGTCCTGTGGGTGTTGTCCCTCAGGAGGGGTCTTTCTCACCA